>NC_061105.1:33864304-33869304 GCF_015104395.2 Macrobrachium nipponense
AGATGAGCTCCGTTTATCACTGGGAGTGGTGGTGCTTCATAAACCGTTATGCAGGTGTTTTAGGCTTCGGCATATGATGAATATTATTGCTTTTATGAAATTTACCTTCGAGCAATATCTAAAAGAGATTGCGTCGTTCGTTTTTCGAAGCGGCGGTGTTCTCGTATTTCAGATGTTTTTTTTTTTGTTTTTTTTTTTTTTTTTGCAATGACCCAAAATGCATTTGGCTCTCTCTCTCTCTCTCTCTTTGGCGAAGAGTGGTTGAAATACGCAGTCTTACAACTGATGTTTATGATAAAATTACTATTGTATTTTATACAGTCAAAATTCACAGCAATGTAAGATAGGGTCGAGACACTAAGTCCCGACTTGAGGAATGTTACGTTCAGCCCCGTGGTTGGGGACTCGATGATTTCACGTGGAATTTTGTATATCAAGATTCTTGAGAGTTACACACAGGAAAAATGATAAAATAAGTTTTTAAAAATCTAAAAACGAAATGAACCCGTTTTCTTTCATTCAATTGGACTATTCACGCTATATTTCCTAAGGTTTGTCCATCCTATTGGTCTATGCATTATGTTTGTTGATAGTTGTGTGTCTCCTTGTCCATGGTTCTTGTCCGCACCCCCGCCCCGTGTCCCGCCCACCAACCAAACCCTGCGAGGGAATGGGCGTACGTACAGACTGGGAGAGGAGAGCGCAATTGGGTGGTAAATGGGGGATGAAGAAGGTAAAATGGAGAGGTAAGGAGGAAGCAGACGAGGATGGAGGGAGGGGAAGGGTCGGGTTAGGGAAGGGGGTAGGACCTCCATTGGGGTCGTTATATACCTCATTGGGTCGTTTTCATGCTCACGTTCCAGCCACGTCCTGGAGTCTACCATCCCCCCCCCCTCCCCCTCCACCGTCCCCCTCCCCCTCCTACCACCTTACAGGCCCCGCCGGGCCTGGAAAGCCTTCTTATACTTGATCATACTCTCTTTTCCCTTTTGGGGAATATAGTGTTATGACTCCACATTTGACTTTTCAATACATAAATGTCGCCGTGGGGGAAACTTTATCTGTTGACTTTTTAATAAATGAAACATGTATAGCGCCGGTACGTGCGCGCTCAAGATTACATTATAAAGAATAGGGCCTGGCTGGGTTTGGGTGGAGGGGTTCGGTGGCGCCCAAGGAGGGTGGATGGTCGGGGAGGGGTTCGGGGGGAGGGGTGGGGAGTTGGACGGGGAGGTGGCGACCGAGTCCAATCGGTCTGGGGGAATAAGGAGTTGGATCAGAAGGGAATGAATGGTAATTTTTTTCCTCCTTGTTTTATTTCGGGCGAAGGGGAAGAGTGTAGTAGTAGTATTTTGGGATGAGAATCATGGACCAGGAGCAATTGGCGGTGAAATTCCTTTTCCTCGGAGGCCAGGCAGGCGTACGGAAACGCAGAATAAACATCGGCTGATTTGGGAAAATTGGGGCCGAATTCGCCCTGCCATCCCCATGTCAATTTCGGAGTCGAGATGCCAGAGGAGAGCTTGTCACGAGGTCCGGGAGGTGCGGCATAGCCCCCTCTCCCCCCTCCCCCCTCCCCCCCATCCTCTCCCCCTTTTCCTCACCCCCCGCCCCCGCCTCCTCTACCCCCCAGCCTCGCCAGGTTGAGAGGCTTGTTATCTCTCTGTCTACCGCAGAATAGCTGATGATGTGCGTAGGGTAGAGCCAATTTCCGGGGAAATATTCCGGTCCTCCTGTCTGTTCCCCCGTCTATGTGTCATGTTTTTTTCTCTCGGTTTTCCACCTTTTCTCTCCCCAGCATCACGGTGGTGATGTTCCCCAGTGGCCTCCCAATAGACGGTCAGTTTTCATCTATCATTTTTCGCCCTTACCATCCTCCATTTACCTCGGCCATCATCATATAGGAGCGGATGTAACGTATTCACCAGTGTTTGTTTGTCTGTTGGTTAGACTATGGGCACGAGGTCTCTGAAAAAGTGATCCATTCATTTTGCGAATTAAATTTCTCTTCACTTTCAGTTCCGAATGTCAAAAAAGTTCTAATTTGGTTTGAAACGAAGCGCTCGACTAGAGCGTTTAAGCAGAAATGTTTACTGGGCGTTTGTCTATTTTTATTCATTTATTTCAAGGTAGGAGGATATGCACATGTCATCGTCTGCTTTAATGCATTAGTTTTTTCTCCCACATGAAGAGGCCGACAAGATGTGCAGCCTAATTTCTTTGCGAGGCCCAAAAAGCAGGAAAGATAAACGAGGTTGAAAACTTTTCCTTTAAATAAGATGAAGATGTCCGAATGCTTCCGGCAGCTTTCTTGAAGGCTGTGTGGTACCACTACCACCCAGAGCTTCCCCTAAAGGGAGATGTCACAGTCGACTTCTAAGACCATTTCTAAAGTGAGTTGTCTCTCGAGTACTGCTAGAATCTTTTCGACACCAGTCTCACTTTCGTAATATTGAGAGCCCCACTGAAAAGAGCTCTCACACAAGCTCTTGTAAGAGTTTTTCTGAAGGCTGTGTCACACGAGCCCTTCCAAGAACCTTATTAAAGGGAGGTGTTACTCAAGTACCGCTAAGAGCCTTCCCAAAGGCAGTGTCTCTCAACCCGTCCTTAGTTTTGCTAAAGATGTCATGCAACCACTTTTGAATGACACGCAAGAGGGGTTATATGACTGTCACCAGAGTACTACCCGAAGGCAGGGTCACATGAGATTGTCAAGAGCATTTCCAAAGGCATCATCAACTGAGCACTTTGTAGAGCCGTGTCAAAAGTGTCACACAAACATTTAAAAGAAACTTCCAGAAGGCAGTGTCACATGAAAAATTCGAAGAAGCTTCATGGGAGGAGATCATAAAGGAATTTGTAGGAGCCCTTTTAGTGACAGCATCACTGGAGCACTTTTAAGAAGAACCTTCCCACAGATTATAAAACTTGATACCATCTGAGAGGTCCCACACAAGCTCATCTATGAATTTCCTGAAGGAGAAGCTTCATGAATTCACAGCTAAGAAAGCATTGCTAACAACCATCCTAAAGACAGTATCATATGAGCACTTTTTAGAGTTTCTTTAAAGCAGTTTCATATGAGTACTCGAGAGCTTCCTTTCACAAAAGAAAGAGTGTCACATGAGTACTCTTCAGAGCACCTATAAAGCAGTACCACGTGAGTTCTTGAGAGCTTTCTGAAAGACAGCCTCGCGTGAGCATTCCTAGGGGCAGCCTCATCAAGTGACCCCACAAAAGGGAATATCGCAAGCATTTTGGGAGACTTCCGAGAGCAGGCAGTGTCACAAGGAGCACTTCAAGATACTGCTAAAAGTAGTAACACAAGCATTTTAAGAGCATTTCTAAGGCAGTATCACGCAAGGACTGTATACAACCTTTCCGGGGATGGTGTCACAGGAGCAGTGTCAGTTCCTGTTGTCAGTAGGTGACTGCTATTTGTGCAAGTGGGGTGTGTGGGGTCGGTTGGGACTGTGTTAATGCGAAATTGAAATCGAGCAAGGATCGTGCAGGCAGTAGCACTGGAGCATGAACAAGCGTAACGTCAATTTTATCAGTCATATCGAATACTAGAAGGCTCGTGTGGCGCCGTTATATCATCGCCGGCTGCCATCGCCTTGGGAACTATGACGTAAGCGAGGCCATAATATATTTATTATGACGACGGTATTTTCAACATTTATTGATATTGGACAAACAAAGAAAATCCTATTTCGTCAAAGTATCCGGGTCTCAGATGGGTAAACAGGACAGAGGTTCACACCAGAAGTCCATTTCCCACTAATATCTTGCCACCACCATTATGGTCCACACTTTATATATAATATATATATAATATATATACATTACATATATTTATGTATATATATGTATATATATATACATATATATATATTTATATATATATATTATATGTATATATATACATATATGTGTGTGTGTTTGTGAGTGCATGTGTATAAAACTGAATAAATAAAAAGCTGATTGATACCAGGAACTCGATCCAATCCAGCGAAGAGGCCGCGAATGGAAACGCATCTTTTTAGACGTGATCAAGTGTAAACATCTATCTGTTTAGAATTTCCATTCCAGTGAAATGGCTGAAGAGAAATGAATATGAAATTATATTTACATAAGGTTTCCAGGACGCCTCGGGATGAATGGGTTGTTTCACCTTTTATGGCACATGTAAATCGAAATTATTTTTCTCGGGGCCATAATGAAATGTTTTACTTCAATAACGTTACGAACTGCTTGCGTAACTGGGTAGGTTTACGGGAGTATACTGTATTATGTTTGCATAACAATTATACGGAATGATAAATGGTTCAGTAAATTATAGAATTTCTTGACAGTTAGAGTAACGTTTAAGCTAAACAAAAAGATTCTTTTGACAATTCATATGATAAACTTGAAAATGTTATTGGATGCAAAGTTTGAAATGAATGAGCTGTTATTTTTTTTTAAATTCTTTAAATAAAAAGAAAAAGTGGTCTCTTCCACAGGAGAAGTTCTAAACAAATTTTAAGAAGGAAAAACAGGAAATTGAACAATAAGCGGAAACTAGGAAATCATAAGAAGTGGAAACTAGAAATTGAATAAGTGGAAACTAGGAAATTGTATAAGTGAAAACTAGAAAATTGAATAAGAAGTGGAAACTAGGAAATTATAAGAAGTGGGAACTAGAAAATTGAATAAGAAGCAGAAACTAGGAAATTGAATAAAAAGTGGAAACTGGGATATTGAATAAGAAGCTGGAACTATGAAATTATAAGAAGTGGAAACTAGGAAATTGAATAAGAAGTGGAAACCAGGAAATTATAAGAAGTGGAAACTAGAAAATTGAATAAGAAGCAGAAACTAGGAAATTGAATAAAAAGTGGAAACTGGGATATTGAATAAGAAGCGGAAACTATGAAATTATAAGAAGTGGAAACTAGGAAATTAAATAAGAAGTGAAAACTAGGGCAGCCACAGTTTATTAAAGACCGTTTTAAAGT
>NC_061105.1:33874304-33881804 GCF_015104395.2 Macrobrachium nipponense
AGTAGATATCTTAGATGTCGTAAGGAGGAGGATTAACCATTATTATCAAAGTCTTATAATAAAAATATGTCCTTTAATGCACCGAATTCTAGTGGAATAACTTTTCGCTGACAATATGTATTGGGCAGTTCCTGCATTGAAAAGTTGGAGGGGAGTATTGCTATGCAAAATAAACACAACTCCAAAGTCGTTATGTACCTATTCTGGACGTCCACACCAGACCTTCTATCTATCCCATTTGAAGACTTCCCGCGTTAGGGAAGGAGCCCGCGCTGTCATAGGCCAGCGTTATTTGCACCAGGCAGGCTCTAAAGCACAGTTCTGCGCCACCTTTGAGAATGAGAAGATTTTGTCCCAGATGTTCTTGACAGAGTTTCTAAGACAGCATTAAGGAAAAGTCATCAAAACCCAAGTAACTTGACAGTACTGTAAAATCTATAGTTGGTGTACTGACAGTATTAATAATAAAATTAACGTCATCATTTTCATTTACTGTAAAAGGCAATGCTTTATGTAAATATAGAATTTTGCATAAAATCTACTGTCAGTATTAATGATAAAAGTATCTATCATTTTTATTTACTTTTATAAAGGGTAATGCTTTATATAAATATAGAATTTTTCATAATTACAGTAATTTAATTATCATACCTCATCAACAAGTTAAAAACAGCTACAGGGCTCATCAGTTTTCCTAAAATCCTAAATAACAGGAATTAATAAAAAAATTTCTGTTTGTCATGAAAAGTTTATAAAAATTTAAGTAACTCTTTTAATCCCTGGGCGAAAATTTTATGGAAATTATCCAAAACGTTTGAAATTACCTTGAGAGACACACGCGGACAAATATATAATTGTCCTCCCTCGTCACTGGAGGAGTGTTGGTAGACTGAGATGTCAAACAACAGCAGAAATTGAATTTTAGATACAAAATTATTGTCATTCTTGAAAATTCTTCCAGATGGAAAAACCACTGTGGTCAGGCAGATAGAAAAAAAAGGTAATTTGGAACATAGATAGGTATTTAATTTGGCTGAGGTAAACTTATTCATAATAGTAGTAGTGATAATAGTCATTACAGAGATGTGGTTTTTTTCGTTTTTTCCGTTTTTTCCGTTTTTTTCCGTTCTGTTCTTGTTTCTTTCCCTCATCAGTACGGCTTCGGATATCTCCTTGCTTTCGGATTCGCGGCTTCTGATATAATAGTCTTCATTATATTATTATTATCATTTTCCTCTGGAAATATTATTAAATCAAATAGAGAGATCTTTCGAGAGCCTTGTCAGATCTCACTATCAATGAGAGTTAAGTATATTCTATAAAACTCTGTAGTAATTTGAACGTATTTTGACTGAAATGAAATTTTACTTTGAATTACCCTTTGTGTTGTGAGAAATTAGTATTAGCTACGTTTTTTTTTCTTTTTTTTTGCCGTAGCAAACCATTAAACAGGAAGTGACGTGTAGGGAGCAATAAAAAATTTCCTTAAAAAGACCGAGAGGAGAGAGAGGAGATGAAAGAGAGAGAGAGAGAGAGAGAGAGAGAGAGAGAGGAAAAAAAATTAGGTTGAGGTACACAACCGTTTTCGGACAGAAACATTTATTTCGCCCTCCTCATTTCTCATGGACCATTATGCCACCTCACGGATACCTCCCTCTACTGTTTCTCACCCTCCCCCTCCCTCCCTCTCCCTCCTCCATCCATTACCCAACCCCTACTCTCACATTCCCTCCCTCACAGGTTGTAAATTTTTGTGAGGGGTTGTGTGTGTAGGCTCATCGGCTCGTGCCCGCAAGATCTACTACTACCCACCTCTCCCCCCCTCCCCCTCCAAGCCTCCAACGCTATCTCCCCTCCTCCATCCACCCTTACCAATCTCTGTCCCGACAGACAAATGAGTGACACGGGAGAATTGGGTCATAAAAGCGAAGATAAAATGCCTGGTAGACCGGCCCGTACATGTGAGGGTTTGTTTAAGTCTGCGCTTCTGTTTTCTGCTGCCTCCACTGATGCTGGTGTGAATGCTGCTGCTGCTGCGTGCCACTTATAATACTGATAAGGAAACATCGGAAAATGTTTTGTGACGATTCGTTTCATGTACTCTCTCTCTCTCTCTCTCTCTCTCTCTCTCTCTCTCTCTCTCTCTCTCTCTGTTTATGTACACACACACAGGATATATATATTTAGGAAAGACCTATATTATATTATATATAATATATATATATATATATGATCTAGGAGTGTTTTTTTTTTTTTTAAATTTTTCTGTGTTTGTGTACTTACTTCTTATGTGTAGACAATTATTGCATGCAAGAATATTCATTTTTGTGTTATACACCAGACAACGATCTCCTAAGTAGTTAAAACTTTTTTTTTCCAAAGAGTTCAAATAGAAAAAGCCGAAATCCAGGAAAAAGTTGGAGAATCAGCGCTATCTATTAAGCGTGCGCAGTAGCGGCAGCAGGCCCTGACTGAAAGAGTTGCTCGCCCCCAAAAATTTTCATTTTTCTAAAAGCCTTCCTTCTCCCTCCCACTTCCCCACGCGAAATCGCGATGTGCCCTCCTGGCGGGCACTTTGCGAACTTTTTTGCAGATACTTCTTGGGCCAACTGCCTTCTGGAGAAGGCGCATTTTCGAGCATAATCTGCCAAAACAAGCGGTGAAGTGAGCTGTAAAAAAAGCCATCTTGGGGAGTGACCACAAACCCTTATACCTGGCTGGCTGACTTTAAAACCACAGGAGCCTTCCTGGAGGCTTTTAGGGACAGGTCCAGAGAAAAGAAAGACGGTGAAGGAGAGCGACAGAGACAAGAAAAGAGACACAGAGAAAGGTTCCAAAGTCCTGGAAGCTGTCAGGTTCCTTAATTGTCCTCTTCCATTCCTTTTGTTTCATATTTGTCCCCTTAATAGAGTTTGGGGATCCGTTGGACGCCAGAATCGACCTTCTTCCAGGCGCCTTTACGAAAGGGACAAAGCAAGATAGGCGGAATGAATGGGAGGAAAAGGAGAGTTAAGGAAGAAACTCCCTCCCCTGCCGCCCCCTCCCCCTCACCGTCAGCTAAATGCCTGTTAAGGCGATAAACGGATTCAGAATAACGAAGCGCATTATTTTCTTAGGCAGAAACTTAAAAGTAAACGGCCATGTTACTTAGCACAGAGGAGTTGTTGGCATGGCTGGGCCTCTGGGCATATCATATTTTGTCACGCACGCAGGGGAGAAATAAATGGCAAGGTTTATTAAACCATACCCAAAAAAGAACTTTAGTGCGAGGTTTCCACACAAATTTTATACATACGTATGTACTTATACTCGTTTTATATATATATATATATATATATAGATATATATATATATATATATTATAGATATATATATATCGTATATTTAGATGATATATATTTACATATATAATATCACATTACCACAGTGGCAAATGGCTTAGAACTAAAGTCGAAACCAGTCAGGACCTACATCCCGCCTGTTATATTCAACAGTATAGTAATAAGTTGAGTATATCTTAGTTTTACCAGACCACAGCTCTCCAAGGGCTGGCCCGAAGGATTAGATATTTTTACGTGGCTAGGAACCAATTGGTCACCTAGCAACGGGACCTACAGCTTATTGTGGGATCCGAACCACACTTATTCGAGAAATGAATTTCTATCACCAGAGATAAATTCCTATGATTCCGCGTTGGCCGAGCCGGGATTCGAATTCGGACCACCAGATTGGCAGGCTGCGAAAACTACTCGTCCAGCGAGGAACTACCTGTGGTAATATATATATATATATATAATATATATATATATATTATATATATATATATATATATATATATATAATTTACTTTTCAATGTAGCACGAAAGTCCACATGCTTGAGAATGACATAAAATCAAACATTACCACAGGTGAAAAATGGATTGGAAATAAAGACGAAACCGGTCAGGACCTACATCATCGTTTTTTAACTCTTTTAGTAATATGTCATATATATATATATATATATATATATATATATATATATAATATATATATATATATAACTGAATCACGAAAGTTTGGAACGTGATAAATGCATAAATAAGGTACAAGCCACGAAGGAAAGATAAACAACGGAGATCTTGCAGCTACCCCGTTGTTTATCTTTTCCTTCGTGGCTTATACCTTTATTTATATATAATATATTAATATATCTATATAATATATAATATACATATATATAATATATTATTATATATACATACCTACACAATGTAGCAGCACGAAAGTCCGCGTGCTCGAGAATAATTTTAAATCCAGTAAGAAGTCGGGTGAATACCGGGACTTGGAACAAGTACTTTCGTAGAATAAACTACTAAAGTACCTGTTTTAAGTCCCGGTTTTCACTCGCCTGCTTACGTGGGTTTTATGATATATTTGCTATTTAATACAGTTTCCATTCTGGGGGTGGTGATCAGAAAATAAGAAGGTAGCAGCAACTTTCATCTGAAGTCTGTATCTCCTGAACCACTACCAAATACCTACACAAGACTAATCTGCAATGCACGCGAACACCCTGCAAATACTGTGGAGAAATAAAGGTTATTATTATTATTATTATTATTATTATTATTATTATTATTATTATTATTGTAACGTTTTTGTTATAAGAGGAAATTGTTGTTGTGTTTTCATTAGTAACTAGATATTACCACTATTATTAGCAGTAGAACGGCTTATATATGTATATTTTATATAATATATATATATATATATAATATATATATATATAGTAATATATAATATATGTGTGTGTGTTTGTGTGTGTGCACGCGCGTATCTATGTGTATATGTATGTATATAATATATATATATATATAGTATATATATATATATATATATATATATATATATACATATATATATATAGATATATATATATATATATATATAGAATATATATAGTGATACAAGGCACAGAGAACTACTCCAAGCGACATAATCAGAGGAAGACGGACGAAAACCACACATCACTAGGCTGTCTTTTTTTATTATTTTGCCGACGTTTCGTAATTGTTTACAGAATTACATCTTCTGGGCTGCACATAAGAAAAGATAAAAAACATAAAAAAGTTAAAAGTATAGTCTAAAAGTTCATTTAAAATACATTAGAGTAAAAATGAAATCGATAAAAATAAAAACACAACCAACCTAGAGGTGAGACAGCAAGGAACTAAATGGAAGGAAACCACCACAGTACGAACTTATGCTAAATACAATTGACTCGCAGAAGTATGGGTGTTTAATGATGGTACGAGTTGTTTTATAAACAACGACTCAAGGATTGTTAACTCTTGTGGTTTGGTAGTATGGCCAACCTTTCCATATATCCATGACCTAACCTTTCAAAAGAGATTCACGCAAATTATTCATGACCATTTCCCAGCCATATCAGTCAAATTAATTCCCAAAAATCCTCTTAATATAGGCTCCTTGTTTAAGATAAAAGATCAGCTGTGTCCTTATATGTCTTCTGGTGTCATCTACAAATATACTTGCCCTAAATGTATTTCAGGGATTTACGTGGGATCCACCAGTCGGCTACTTAAGGTGCGCATCGATTCACATCGGGGAATCAGTTTCCGCACAGGGAGCAGAATCTCAAACCCAGAGCACTCCAATATCAGGAACCATGCAAAACAATGTAAAACCTACATTGACAACAAAGATTTCTGTGTAATTGGCCATACTACCAAACCACAAGAGTTAACAATCCTTGAGTCGTTGTTTATAAAACAACTCGAACCATCATTAAACACCCATACTTCTGCGAGTCAATTGTATTAGCATAAGTTCGTACTGTGGTGGTTTCCTTCCATTTAGTTTATTGCCTGTCCTAACCTCTAGGTTGGTTTGTGTTTTTTATTTTTATATCGATTTCATTTTTACTTTAATGTATTTTAAATTAACTTTTAGACTATACTTTTAACTTTTTTTATGTTTTTATCTTTTCTTATGTGCAGCCCAGAAGATGTAATTCTGTAAACAATTACGAAACGTCGGCAAAATAATAAAAAAAAGACAGCCTAGTGATGTGTGGTTTTCGTCCGTCTTCCTCTGATTATATATATATATATACATATATATGATATATATATATATATATATATATATATATATATATATATATATATATATCTATATGTATATATTGTATGTATATATTATATACTATTATACATATATATATATACATATATATATATATATATAGATATATGTATATATATATATATTATATATAATATATATATATATATATATATATATATATATATGAAGTATAAATATTTTGGTCATTGTAAGTATTATTTTTTTTTAGTACTTATAAGTATATTCCTCCGTATCTTGATGAGGTGTTTTTGTTTTATTGGGATAAAAAGATAAATGTTTTGGAAACTTCTGTACGACGGTAAGGTAATGCATAAAGTTTTTTTTCAGATCGAGGCATTTAAAAGCACATATTTAGGACTCATGATACCTTTTAAAAAATTCCAATCATTGCTATTAATTAATATTACACCTGAACGGTTTCATGTTGCCAAATGTTATTCTGATGATATTTTTGTCAGTTTATAAGCCCTAAGAAAGAATAAGCTGTCTTCTTCTTTCTCCATGATTTTCGTTCATAATTTTTTCCCCTAATTTTTTTTCCTTATTTAGAAAAAAGGTTATTTTAAATATCTCTTTGGGTTCCGGGGCTGTGCCTTGTGGTTGCCGGTTTATTGCGTTCGCTACCACAGCTTATCTCTCTCTCTCTCTCTCTCTCTCTCTCTCTCTCTCTCTCTCTCTCTCTCTCTCGTAGCGTAACTGCTGCCCAAGACTTCTAAGACAACCACAGGAGTTACAGTACCTGGTTTCCTCTTTCGCACATTATGTTGTTATATTTACTGAAAGCCAAATGTGGAATAATTCGAGTCCGTCAATTGCAAAACACCTTAAGCAGAGAGAGAGAGAGGATTACTTCGATGAGGCCATCCATTTTTTTTAATTTATTAAGATAAATATTTGGCGGCGCCCATCGCCCTCGTTGGATGTTATTCTCTCTCTCTCTCTCTCTCTCCTCTCTCTCTCTCTCTCTCTCTCTCTCTCTCGGGGGATACTGGCTCAGCTCACTTAGTCTTCGCCAGGTATCGAACACCAGACAAAAACCGGAGGAATGAGTGGGATTACCTCCTCAAATCAAGAACAAAATTAAGTGACTGAAGGGGATGTATGTACAGTCGCTTCTCTACATTGATAATATTTATTGAGCATCTGTAGATTAAGGCTGTAGCCAGGACTTCATTATTTCCACATTTCAGCGTAATCGTGGAGTGTTATCACCGTAACCCTCATTCTAGGTCTAATTTTCTTGTTGGGTCGTAATGATAGTTTGGAATATAATAAGGACTTGAGTAGATTTGGATGAATGGGTTAAGATGTCCTTGCATGTATGTGAATTCTACGGATAGGAAAAG
>NC_061105.1:33884304-34001804 GCF_015104395.2 Macrobrachium nipponense
TTACGATATCATGAGTCTTAATAACGACCATGATATTAACTGGTTTAATTATTTTTTATTTTTCTTGTTTTGGCGTAAAAGCAAATCAAATCATAAGTAAAAAAAAGAAAATGTGCAGAATTTCATACATTTCCTTCTCTCTCTCTCTCTCTCTCTCTCTCTCTCTCTCTCTCTCTCTCTCTCTCTCTCTCTCTGTGTCTATCCCATTTTTACGACTGAAAGCCCCTTGTATGATAAGAAGCTTCCATATGCATGACGTCTTTGGCGATATCTGTCTATTTAGACTGAAAGGAGCCTAGACAGACAAGTGGTATTTCGCTTCTTTCATTTGGACTCTGTTTATCATGGATATAACTATAACTTATTTACCAACATAATTTACAAGCGCCTTAACATTCCGGAATTTGTATAGGATTTTATAGAATAATTTTGTCACAAAAGCATATTTACATTATATATATATATATTATATATATATATATATATATATATATATATATATATATATATACACTACATATATGTGTTTGTGTGATTGTATATATGTCTGAGGCTGCATCTGGGTCCGTGTATATTAGATTCTTCAGATAGACGAAGGGAAGAATAATTTAAACAAAATATTTTTTTAAGAAAATGACATGGAATTGGTTCGCTTTCAGGTGTATTGTAATCTTTCTAAATGTATTGTATTTTATATAAATAGATATATAGAGATATAGATTGGCTGACAAAATGAACAAGAGAGAAAGTTTACTGTGAGTGTATAAACGGTTTACTTAAAAGCTTGCTTTACAGTGGCACCTACTTAAAGCACTTTACAGTGACACCTACTTAAAGCGAATGCCCAACATTGAAAGAGACGTACGAATTGAGATGCATACTTGCTAACAGAGGCAAAATATGTATGTAAGTGTGCGGTTTGACCTCCAAATCTAGGGCTGAGAACTAAAAGGGCCAATGTCATAAAAGCATGTTTTCAGAAAAACGCATTTAAAATATTTAAAATATTTAAATTTAAAATTCAGGTAAGTACAGCAAACGAAAGCTTTTTTTTTGGGGGTGATTGCTTAACTTATAACATTGGCCATTATAGCACTGAAACAGAGATCAATTTCTAGTTTAGCGACGGTCTTAACTACAATCGGCCATATTTTGACATTGGCCCTTTTAGCTCTCAGCCCTAGAAATTATGTTGCAAGGGAAAACAATTCAACGAGGTCTCTATGACCTAGAAATGAAGATTAATGGTATTCAAGCTCTCTGAAGACGAACATTTATGAGAACAGTAAAATGAAATGAAAAGCGCTATACTATAAAAGTAACGTTAACTTAGTTAGGGTAATAAAAGAAATTAGTAGGCAGACAAAATGAGAGAGATAGGGAGAGGAAGAAGAGGACTAGGAAAGAGGAAAGAGATGAGTGAATGCGTCAGAATAATAGAGAGAGAGAGAGAGCGAGAGAGAGAGAGAGAGAGAGGACGAATTGGGCGCGCGCACGCGCGTGTTTGTGTGTTTGTGTATGTTTGAGAGAGAGAGAGAGAGAGAGATAGAGATTTGAAGGCGTCTCCGCAGTGTAATTCCAAGTCATCATGGCTGTCGTTATAAATTATCTTTTGTGAAAACTCGATAAGCGCCTTTGGTTCGCCAAGATTAATGGTCTCATTTTCATATTGCGGAATTACGCCAATTTTTGCAGAGAAGATGATATGTTTTCCCCGCTGAGCCATTAGGCGATCTCTTACATAGATTATTTTTTCCAATGCGTGCGTGCATTTATATTGTGTGTGTGTGTGTGTATATATATATATATATATATATATATATATATATATATATATATATATATATATATATATTGCTGTTACGTAGCTTAGAAGAGACCGAACATGCGCTGACAATATTAATGTCCAGTCCCCCTCTCCACCCATAACAAGACCTAGAGGAACCAGGCAGTGGTCAATAATAACACAACAGACAGACTTGTAGCACCCTCCAAAAAAAAGCCTATTAAGAGCTCCTGTAATCATTAATGTGGTGCTACGAGTGAAATCTATCAAGCCATGAGTGTTTGGCTTGAAGTTGGGATGCTTGCAATGTGAGACACCAGTGCCCCACAAAACTGCCATAAACAGTGATCTACATGTAGTGTACGTATAACTCTGTAACTCTGCTCACATGCAATTCTTAACATACATTTGAGGTCCCATAGAAAACACAGTAGCAAGTTGTAATTGCTAGACAAGGGAGTTTTCTGTACAGATAATTGATGCATACATGTGAAGCGTAATAAATGTAGTGGAAAGGTGTTACAAGTAGCAGTGCTCACACTCATCTTGTGAGTGAAGGTCTACACATTGATTGATGCTATGTGATTTCCTGGAGTAAAACAAGCTTGCCTTTTGCTTTAGAATATGCATCTATGCTTTAATCAGCTAAAAAAAAAGGAATAAATAAAACACACCATGTAAATGCCAGTTGGGTGCTGGAAAGTAGATGATAAAAGCTTCAAAAACAATTGAGTTAAGTCCACCTCCAGGTAGCCCAATTACAATCCCGCTTTTAAGGGACAAATTAGTCAACAGCTAAACTTCCACTGAATTTGCAGTATTCGATAAACCAGATCTCACGAGGTGGGCCAGTATTAGATATATATATATAATTATATAATAATAAAGGACAAAATTATAATAAAAACAATATAAATTGTAAATAGAACTAATAAAAACAGAATAAGAAATAAAAATGACAAAGTAATAATATAAAAATGTAATAATAATAAAAGCAATAAAAATTAAAAATGTTCGGTATATATACATATATATATATTATATATATATATATATATATATATATATATATATATATATGTATATATATATATATATATATATATATATATATATGTTATGTACATATAATGAATGTCTTCTATTGTAATCTGATAGTATTCTATACAGATAAAAATGCCTATAAAATCACTATATATACGATGCAACCATATATTTCAAATACCAATACTTCTGTATTCCTGATTAGTGGGGAGATATAGACAAATGGTAGGTGACGAGAATATTCATAAGGCATATGCAGGTTTGGCAATACGACGTTGGTGGTATGTAGTAGAGGCTGTATGTCCGGGATGGAAAGGAGGTATTTATTTATAGGCCCGGCATTTTATTCTTTCATTTTATCATTTATAGATATTATATATATATATATATAATAATATATATATATATATATATAATACATAGAAATATAAATATATGTAGTGGTTGTGTGTGTGTGCGTGTTGTGGTTGGTCTGACAACAAAATAAGCCAATACAGCACAACAGAAAAATCACCATAAACATAAACGATCATTGGAATACAGTAATGTAAAACCGAAGGTCATACAAACATTCGTAATGTAAAAGGATAATAAGTGAAGCAAATCATACTGAAATAGATAAATGCAACTAAAAGACACGCACACTAAATATAAAAAAACACAGCATCACCGTGGACTTCTCGTTGTTGCTGAGGGAAGGTTTTAGCTCCGAAGAGAGAAGGATCCGTGGGAGCCATTCGAGTGGAAGGAATGGAAAAAGATTCGAAGCACAGACGCTGATCACTATTTTCTGCAAGATCACGTCTCGTGGTTTTGCTTAGAACCTGTTTGTTCTAACGGATATTCTAAGATTTTCAAACCAACGTACGTGTGCTTGGCGTTATGTTTTTCCCTACATAAATTGCACGACAGCAATGACACTCATATTTGTAAGCACATAAGATTCCGTTATCTACACCGTCGGTAAAACACGCGTCTTTACTGGGATTGCCAGCGCCAGTTTCTTCGAAGAGGAACCAAAGCAAAACAAAGGTTAACTTGTTCTGTTGTTCAGCATCGAGAAGCTGTATCATCATGGCACAACTTCCATCACCTTTTGTGTCTACGTAATTGAACATGCTAACAGTGACTTCATTAATCGTGTCAAATTTATTCATGCTACTGAACTGAAAAAGCTTGGTTTTACTAAAGGTGATGGGATTTCGCATGATATTATTTTCAACCACTCGAATAGGGTATGGCTAACATAAAAAAATAAGTACTTTCTTAAGGTTTGAGGTATGTGCTTTCTTGTGTTAATTTTTTTTTTTAACATTTTTTTAAATCTGGCGAATAAAATGCTTATAAACAAAAAGATGGTGCAGCAAAATCCTCAATCCCCCGGTCTTACTTTTTGTTTGGCTTGATCATTGCCCTAGTTGTTTTAAGAGATTATTTTATCGACGATATTTAGTTGATATACTCGTATTTTTAATATTTAGATATGACGAACTTATAACCCGGTTTCTTGATTACTTTAACTTTACACACACACACATATTCAATATGTGTGTGTGTGTGTGTGTGTGTGTGTGTGTGTGTGTATGTCTAGATCATCAATTCACAACGCAGTGTGATGCAAGGGGGTTTTATCAGAGCCCTCCTCTCATGTCTCCTGTGCTTTATCTTTCACCATTCAAGCTATTCTTTTTTTCTGCAGTAACTCGGTTGACACTGCCATGTAATATTCTTCCAGAGTTTGTGCAAAGGACTTCTCCAACCATTTCCATCTACTTGCATTATTATGTCATGTATTTATTTGGGATTAATGTAATATTCCTAACGGGATCTTTACTCTATCTCTCCGTCTGACTCCATATACTTTTCTTGAAGCTGTATTCGCAAGTCGGCGAAATTTCTTACAGGTTTACTTGACGACATATCATTATCCATGCCTTTATAGCAGTGCAGATTATCCAGGAATCATAGATAATCTTACTTGCATACGAAATTTTAATCTATTTAATTTCCACATTTTATTCAGCGTTCCCGCTGTTTACCTTTTTCAGTCTTCACTGAATTTCTGGTCAAGTGGGCCTTTACTCGATAATATTGTTCCGAAATATCTGAAAGCTTCAATCGCTTTAACCCTTTCTCCAGTTAATGTTATTTCATCCTACGGTGCATAGTCTGTCCTCATTGCTTCTGTTTTTCTTAGATTTATTTGAGTTTCATTTCTCTGCATATTCGGTGCATTCTATTAAGCAAGCTTTGTTATTTTTGTGGACATGTTGCTGATTAAAACAGCAGTGTAAGCATTCTCTTCCACAGCTAAGCGCTCTTTGTGTTGTGAAGTCTGTGAGAAGGTAAACACGAGAGATGATATTATATTCCTTTGTCCCACCTAAGTATTTGCTGCAGATTCGCTTGGCTAGACTCCTTGAACATTAACTTTGCATTTATTTCGTTCATGGATAATGGTGTAGGGAATCTGTCAAATGCTTTATTTATATATATATATATATATATATATATATATATATATATATATATATATATATATGTATATTGTAACATAAAAAAAAAAATCTCTCTCTACGGTAAGGATTTACGAGGAGAATATATCAGGAAACAGTGACAACCCACTATAACTTAAAATGTACTTTAATAACAATTAGTAAGGAAATTAAAGTCACAAACAGAACATTAAACAAATTACGGACGTATTACACAAAAACAAAGACTCGCCATACAGCACTTCATCAAGACTACTCATCACTAATCACTGCATTTTACAGTATAATACCCAAGTCACAAAGCTTTACATCAACACAACATATAATTCACTGTAACATCAAAAAGTTAGTGGCAACCAACGTAACATCACACAAGAAAACGTCCAAATGGATAAACAATACATTACCATATATTCCTCAAAACTTGATACACTATTATAATCACTTGTTTGTTTCAGCTCCAACGAAAATCATCGTTTTGGGCCTTTATATACCCGACTCACGCTAGACATCCATGGACCAAATATCATTTTTCGGTACATTATCCTTGGCGACTACCGCCTACGCCAAGCGCTACTGCCATCTGTTGTCTAGTGTACACACTTTTTTTTGTATGCAAATATCAATTTTCAACATTTTCTGCAATTTTACATTCAATAAATCAATATTCCTTTACATTCCCCCCCTTTTAACTCAGCGGCTCTCTCCTCAGTCCATGCTGAATTTTGTTCCACTCGTTACAGTCTTAAACATTAGCTACTTCCATTTAGCAACTGTCGGAGACTGCCACGTCGTTGGTAACAAGCACTTTCCTTAAATAATCAACAGATCTAGAGAGAGAATCTGCAATGACATTTTCTTTGCCTGCTATATGGTGAATATTTAGTTTGAATGGTTGCAAAAATTAAGACCATCTTAAAATTCTCTTATTGTTGTGCTTACATTTATTAATAAAGGTTAAAGGGTTATTATCAGTATATACGTCTATTTCAAAGTTACTGTTAAGCAAGTATATCTCAAAGTACATTAAACTCAAAATTAAACTTAAAGCTTCTTTTTCAACAATACTGTAATTTAACTGGTGGCTATTATATTTCTTTGAAAAGTAAGACACATGGGTTGTAAAACACCATTATGTTCCTGTAATAATACACTGCCAGCTCCTACTTCACTGGAGTCTACCTGTAACTTGAATGGTAGATTAAAGTCTGGGGATTTCAGCACTGGCTTAGACATTAACATGAGCTTAAGTTTATTAAAGGCATCGTCACATTCCTTTGACCACACAAACTTCACATCCTTTTTTAGCAACTCTGTTAATGGGTAGGCTACATCTGAAAAGTTCTTACAAAATTTTCTGTAATACCCCACTGTTCCCAAAAATTTCATCACTCCACGTTTAGATGTAGGGAGGGTCAAATTTCTTTATGACCTCAATATGACAATCAACAGGTTTCACTTGGCCACTTCCTATTTCATGTCCTAAATATTGAACAGTAGTTTTACCAAATTCACATTTGGAAAGGTTTATCGTAACATTGAATTCTAATAACCTCTTAAAAATATCATATACTTTTTTAATGTGATCTTCCCAGGTTTCTCCAACTATGATAATGTCATCCAAATAAACAAATACACCTTCGAGATCCTTCAAGATATAATTCATCTGACGTTGGAATGTCAGAGGTGCATTACATAAACCAAATGGCATTACCTTATAATTATAAAGTCCATGGGGTGTAACAAATGCAGCAATATCCCTGCTGTTTTTGTCTAACTCAATTTGATAGTATCCTGTCAATAAATCAATTTTACTTAAAAAAGGAAACTTTGCTACATTATCAATTATATCTTCTACTCTGGGCATAGGATATGAATCTTTTATAGTTACATTATTTACCTTTCGATAGTCTGTACACATTCTTGCACTTCCGTCATGTTTGTCGACTATAATACATGGGCTAGCCCATTCACTATGGCTTTCCTCTGCTAGTCCGTGTTTCAGTAATAAGCAACTTCGGTCTTTAACTGTTGTTGTTGCCTCGGCGACATTCTGTATGGACGCTGACTTATTGGCGTCTCTTCTCTCAACCTGATTTTATGCTGTACTTCTTTTATCCTTTTAGGATGGTCTGAAAATAGATCTGAAAAGTTTTGAATTAGCACTTTAAAATCATGCTGCTGTTCATCAGATAAATGAATACATAACTTCCTAAATTTTTCATCATCACTCAAATAATCTGTATTTTTTAATCGAAGTTCAATTTCTTCTTCAACGTCTTTTTCATCATCCTCTTTTGCAATTGACAACATTCCACTGGATTCGTTATACTTCTTTAATTTGTTAATATGGAAAGTTTCAACTTTCCTCCGTCCTGTAGGAAATTGAATTCGATAATTAACATCACTTACTTTTTCCTTCACCGTGCAAGGTCCTATATACTTCTGGTTAAAAACCTTACCAGCTGTAGGGAGATACACTAGAACCTTATCTCCTATGTCGAGTTCACGTTTTGCAGCCTTTTTGTCATAGTTTCTTTTTATCTCTTCTTGTACTACTTTGAGATTCTCATGTGCTACTTTCCATATTTTCTTTATTTTTTCCTTCATTTCTTGTAATGTGATAGAATCCTTCTCATCTGAAATCAACTGATTCTTTATCACCTCCATGGGTGACCTTACCTGATGGACATATACTAACTGAAAAGGAGAATAACCCAACGATGAATGTACGCTATCACGAACGGCAAATAGCAACATTGGTATGTAGACATCCCATTCCTTTTCATTTTCACAACAGTACGTGCGAAGCATGGTTTTGAAGGTTCGATGAAATCGTTCGACCACTCCTTGGCTCTGTGGGTGATAAGGAGACGATAAACAGTGCTTAATATTCTGACAGGCTAAAAATGAGGTAAACTTTCTAGACGTAAAGTGGTGTTCCTTGGTCGGTTTGAAACTTCTTTTGGCAAACCTACCAGCGAGAAGAACTTGTTAAGCGCTTCAATTATCTTATCAGCACTCACAGTTTCTTAAAGGAATAGCCTCTGGAAATCTGGTAGCACTACACATAATTGTCAGCAAATACTCGTTACCTTTGCTAGACCTAGGCAGAGGTCCTACACAATCCAAAACCAGTTTCTCAAAGGGTTTCTCCTGGAACTTCAATGGGTTGCAATGGCATCACCCTTAGGGTCATGTTGAACTTTACCTAACTTTTTGACATAAATCACAATTTTTACAATATTCACTACAATCTTTTCTGCATCTTAGGCAAAAAAAATACCTTAATAATTTCTCATAGGTTTTGTTTATCCCTAAATGACCAGAATAACTACAGTCATGAGCAATACCTAGAAACAAAATTCCTATAACTACCATTGGAATGACCACTTGTTTCTACAACATCATTAACATTTCTACTCTTGAACTTCCTCATTAGGATTCCATCCTTTAAAAAGTAACACTTGCCTTCCTTCTCGATATCATTTATATCAACAAGGGCATTATCTCTTATACCTTCAAATTATCATCTTCAATTGAGATTTAACAAATTCTTCCTTATTAACTTTCAGCATTCGCAAAGGAGTACTGACTTTACTTACTTACTTGTAGTGTTTCCGGACTATCTTTAAACAAGTTTTGTAAATCCAAACCGTCTCATCATTTACCTTTCCTTCAGCACTCTTACTTCTTGTAGTAACTGCACAAGCAGGAAATAAGTTTGGAAATGTACATTCAACTTCTGTAATAAATGAAGAATTAAAGGGTCTGTCAAAATTGGATTACTGCTACCAAAAACTTTGTCTCCACATACATCATTTCCAAGAATTAACTCTACTCCTGACACTGGGATTTCTCTCACCAAAGCAATTTTAACATATCCCGAAATTAACGGAGTTTCTAACCTTACTTCTACTAATGGAGCTGAAAATTCAGGTCCAAACCCACGCAGAAGTACATACTCTCCAGTATCCTTCACTGGTCATACATATTTCTTATCATTACAGACTGTACCGCTCCGGTATCTCTTAACCACCTTACTTTCCTTTTTTCAACACAAGGGAGGTGTAACCAACCATCTCCCATAAAAGGGTCATACAATTCAGTACCTTTGGATGTGGACTTCTTCTTCAGGTAGTCTCACTCCCATTTCCTTTTACAATATCCTCAATACAACCAACATTACTAACATTTTGAACATCATTGTTACCACATTTTGTAACCTATATTCTCATCAACATTACATATATTATTACTGTCGATGCTATCGTTACAATACCTCTTACCTGACCTAAGGGGAGAAGCAAACAAACAAGGACCTCTGTCACCACATGCTTGTGGTTGATTCAACAATGCAATGGTATTTTCAGGTTTATGATCATCCTTAAAATGTACAGGTTTATCTTTAACTTTATTTACCACTTGAATTGGATGGTTTATTGTGCGATGTGGACACTCCTACTGATGTGTCCTGGTTTGCCACAACTGAAACATACAAAATCTCTAAACTTTTCGCCTATATTTTGGTAACTAGGTGTAAACTGATCATTTACACTGTATCCTGCTTTTCCAGCACTAACACTAGGACCAGAACTATATTGACTTGCCCCTCTACTACCTTCATTAAAGGATTTAATTTATTAGACTGTTCCACGAGATGATTCCTGTGAAACTCGTAGTCTTACCTTGTGCCTTGTAATTTTTGCTGCTCTTCCCAAACTCTGCTCCTTCCAATTTTAGGAGTGACGTCAGTATATATAGCTTATGGGTCAATGCATAATTAACAGACAATCTAGTGGCTTCATCCACTTATCTACATCACGTTCATCCAAATATGTTTTAATAAGTGGATTAATACCATCCTTGAACTGCTCAAGCAAGATAAGTTCCTGAAGTTTACCGAAATCACCATTAACCTCTCGGGCATTCATCCACCTATCATACCACAGGCGTTGTTCCCGTGCATACTCCATATGAGTACGACTGCCTCTTTTTCTTTTTATCCAGCATCTGACAAAAACTTCTCTCTATACCTCTCTGGCACTCATTCATAAGCCTTCAAAACTTCAGATTTAACTCTCCTCAATAATCCTTGGAATCATCTAAAGATAGGCAGCAAATACTTCCCTAGCCTTCCTCGAAAGGAGGTTTGAACAACGTGCTCCATGACGTTCTCGGCCATTCACGCTGTTCTGCCACTTTCTCAAATTGTAAAAAAAATGCATCCACTTCATTTTCAACAAAAATTGGTACACTTTTTACTGCATTGTCTATTCTAAAAGATTTTGGTATTTCTCTGGACTTTCTTCTACTTCAAGTTTCTTCATCTCTAGCTCTATCCTCTTTTGCTCAACTTCAGCTTCTACCTTCTTTTGCTCAACTTCAGCTTCTACCTTTCCTAACCTTTTCAGCTCTCTCATTTTCTTCTAACTTCTTTAGTTCAACAGCTTTCTCATTCTCTAATCTAACTATTTGCAAATGAATCTGCATCTGCTCAACACTCATCCCTTCATAAACAAATTTGGACTTTTTTGGTTTAACCTTGAGTGACTTTGTTTTTTCACGTACGGCTTTGGCACCTTCCTCTTCACTTGCACTACCCTCTGTATTATTCTCACTTGCGCTTTGCTGGCTAATCAGTTTCTTGGCCGCTTCCCACTCATTAGTAAACAACCCTTCCTTTATCAGACAAAATGCCTAAAGTCATTAGCGCCTCACTTACTTTATTTGAGATTTCTTGCTTCCTTGCAGATTCTGATACTTCTACATTATTAGTAGCCTAGCTAGAACAATCCAGTCTATTTTTAGTTATACCTTCTAACTTTTCACCACTAGGACTACGTATGAAATCTTTCAAATCAACATCTTTAATAACCTGCTCAAAATAACACAGCAAGACAAATATTATAGCACTAAAACACTATCACAACTCTCCCCCCTCTCTAAAGTACATGGAAGTACTGAAAAGCAATTAATAGTAGGATACGTCAAGTTATGGTCGAATACGCTAGACATGAATAAAGCAACAATTAATTAATAAGGATACGGTTCGGGTTTCGTTCGATAGAATGAGTAAACACTGAGTATGGATATGTTCGAGTTTCGTTCGATAGAATGAGCAAAAACTGAGTAGGGATACGTTCGGGTTTCGTTCGACAGGCCCCCATGTAACATAAAAAAAAAAAATCTCTCTCTACGGTAAGGATTTACGAGGAGAATATATCAGGAAACAGTGACAACCCACTATAACTTAAAATGTACTTTAATAACAATTAGTAAGGAAAGTAAAGTCACAACGAACATTAAACAAATTACGGACGTATTACACAAAAACAAAGACTCGCCAGACAGCACTTCATCAAGACTACTCATCACTAATCACGGCATTTTACAGTACATACCCAAGTCACAAAAAGCTTTACATCAACACAACATATAATTCACTGTAACATCAAAAAGTTAGTGGCAACCAACGTAACATCACACAAGAAAACGTCCCAAATGGATAAACAATACATTACCATATATTCCTCAAACTTGATACACTTATAATCATTTGTTTGTTTCAGCTCCAACGAAAATCATCGTTTTGGGCCTTTATATACCCGACTCACGCTAGACATCCATGGACCAAATATCATTTTTCGGTACATTATCCTTGGCGACTACCGCCTACGCCAAGCGCTACTGCCATCTGTTGTCTAGTGTACACACTTTTTTTTGTATGCAAATATCAATTTTCAACCTTTTCTGCAATTTTACATTCAATAAATCAATATTCCTTTACAATATATATATATATATATATATATATATATATATATATATTATGTAATTGGAAAAACATATCTGTATGTTTGTTCTAAGTGAATGCCTACACCAGGGAAGCGAGCAGGATGGAATTTGGCACGGAGGTTAAGCTAATATAGAGTTCGAACATAGACTAATTAGATTTTCTTGAAAACATATACAGCCCTCCTAAAGAGTTATTACTCTACAGTGACCTCTCCATGTATCTCAGGATTTGTATAAAACTCCTCGTTTTTTTTTTTTCACAACTTCTTCGACTCTGTAGAATAGTTAAATAACTTGACTGGTTTTTCAAACCTTCTTTGGCTCGACCGGATATCAATTTTGTTAGCTACTATCATAAATTGGTTACAATTTTTGTTAAGATTAAAAAGTATAAAAATTAAAAAGTATAAAAAAAATTTAAACACGTTTTTATTAAATGCACTAAAAAGTTAAAAATGAATATTTTGAGACACTAGGATTTCCTTAAAATCAATTATGTCTACAAAAAGCAATATATATATATATATCATATATATATATATATATATATAAAGAAATATATATATATATATATATATAAAGTCATATCACATTGTCCGTGATCATTATTACATTATCGAGCTACAATGTCTTAAAATCTAATTCGCTCTACCTCGGAATTAATATATTGTTCATATATTAATTCCTTCGGTTAAGCATATATTGACAAATATATTAATTCGAGGTAGAGCGAATTAGATATTTAAAGACATTTAGCTCGATATATATATATATATATATTATAATATGATATATAATATCTATATAATATTATGGATATAATTATATTATGTATATAATATATATATATAATAATATATATACCGTAAGTACAATTAGCCACAATTCCTTCTTAACTTATCGAATTTTCGCGCTTTCTTACATTCATTTGCCACTACAAACTCTTAAGATCCAAGTGCAAGATATACACAGCAAGGTTTCCCACTACCGGCCATGATAATTTCTTCATACTTCTTAAGCTTTGAAGAATTCGAGAAGTTAAGAGGACATTGTGGGTTGATATATATATAGATCTAATATATATATATATATATATATATATATTATTATAATATATAGAAGTATATATATATCTGGCAAAACGTGACAAGTCGGTTTACATTTCTATATATTACTATATATATTATTAGATATATAAGTATTATATATATATATATCATATACATATATATATATATATGTATAATATTCTATCTATATATATTATATATGTATATATATCTTCTATATATATATATATGTGTGTGTGTGTGTGTGTGTGTGTGTGTGTTTGGGTATATATATATATATATATATATATATATATATATATATATATATATATATATATATATTTAAGGGACAGATAAAGAGCAGCTTGGATACGAGAGCAAACTAAAGTAGAAAATATGTTAACAAGTAAGAAAAAGAAATGGGCGCGGGCAGGACATGTCATGAGAATGTCAAGTAATAGATGGACGAAAAGAATAACAGAAGGGGTCCCTAGAGATTGCAAACGAATCAGGGGAAGGAAGAAAAGACGATGGATTGACGAGCTAAGAAAATTTGCGGGTATAGATTGACATAGAAAGACCATAAACAGAAGGGAGTGGAAGGACATGTCTGACATGCCTTTGTCCTGCAGTGGTCTAGAATCGGCTGATGATGACGATGTATGTATATATATATATATATATATATATATATATATATATATATATACAATATATATGTATATATAATTACACGCCCACACACGATGTATATATATATATATATATATATATATATATATATCTATATATATATATATATATATATATATATATACAATATATATGATATATATATACACACACACACACAGATATATATATATATATATGTTTGCTTGTGTATGTTATTTGCACATATAGATTAATAAGGCATAAATTCTAGCTTTGTCACAGCAATTCAAGGTTAAAATCATCACCACACCTTGGCGTCAGACTTTTAATTTCCCCAACACATGACTCACGCTCAAAGTCATCGCATTGCAAGAGATGCTTTTGTAAGTAGTAAGATAAATAATGATAATATTCTAGAAAAGTAAATGGCATTTATCGGTTCAATAACCTCCTAACCATGAAGAGCAGCGTCTGAATAATTCACCTTTGGTGTGGTTTAATGCAACCCATCCCGAAAAAAAAAACTATTAATATCCTTAATGTAACCCGAATTCGGTTTCATCTTCGGGGGCTAATATTGACACGGACGATGATCTCCCCCCCTCCCCCCTCCTCCCCACTCCCTATACCGTCTGGCTCCCCGCCGACATTCAGCCACTCGGTCACCCACTCAGATAGTTAGCCTTTCAACCAGTCAGCTTTCATGAGGCTTTCAAGTGAATATCCATTCTCTCAGCTCAAAAGGACGACAAACAGACTCCTCCTCACTTACCTGTGCCTTACGAGATATCTCATGATGATAATGAAAGTGGCTTTTCTGGAAATATACCTCCCCCTTTTTTTTCCCTGCCCCCATCGATGGAGTGAGTGAGTGATGGAGAAAATAAACATTGACACTGGAGTGGATGTGTTTGGATGTTTTTTTGTGTGATGTTTGGAAGCGATTTTCAGTATTGTTAGATGTCACAACTGCGTCTATTTGAATTGAAATTGTTCATTTTATGAGGACATAACTTTACTCCACTTGTCATCTTCGTATTTGAATAACTTTAGAAGTCTTAGAACTTTGTTGGTATTGAATTAATGCGGCACAAGTTAACTCTCGCCACTAAAAAAAAAAAAAAAAAAAAAACAAAAAAAAAAAAAAAAGTGTCATACAAGACAGACCATACAAATGTTATAACTTTGTAGGTGGTAGAAGTTTACATGCCGCTAGGCATTCTGTATTTTTGTTGTTGGTACCATTATTTTGTGTGTTTGTATGGGCTTAATTTCCGAGTAGCTTGCCATTTAAGAAGGCCAAAGGTTAATTGCCTGTTTTGTGAGTATGGGCAACAGTGTAAACAATGCTCGTTGTTTTTAATAGGTTGATTTTTCTAAACCGAGTTTTTTTAGTTTGTTATCTCAATTGTGATGGAGTAGTATAATTACAGGTTGGTTAGATTTTTATACGAGAAGATCTAATGTAAAGTTTGCCTTTCTTAACAGGAATAGAGTTTATGATTATTTTGTATGTTATATAGGCAGCACTGATATGAAGTTTGACTGTTTAAAAGTAGTATGTTACAGTTATATTTGTTTTGCATCGGCAGAATATATACAAAGCTTTCTTTTACCTGCACTTGAGTATTGTTATTGATTCGCAGAAACAGAGTTGACCAATGTTGCCGTTTCACCATTTTTTGCTCTGTATTGTTCTTGTGTAAATCTCATACGAGCCCAACGTTTCGCCCTCAAGTTTACCATCCATTCTGTGAACATTTTTATTGCTGTTTATTGAAACACTCTGTCCTATTCTCATTTCACTAGTGAGACATGTATGTTTTGTATCATAATATTTCATTGTCGCTCATAAACTATGGCAATTATGCCTGAGATCATTACGTTTATGAACAGTTCAGGTGAGCAGTTTTTTCAACTATCTTACTTACAGTCTTTGTTTTCGATGATAATGATGGCGATGTTTTGATGATGATGATGACGACGAAATCAGCAATAGTAATTATAGGAACTTGACGAATGGTGATAATAATAATGGGTGTTAGGAGTAGCACCTATAGCCGCAGTCATAGGATAAATGAACAAAATCTCACTAATGACGCGTCATTGACGGACATCGATTCTCTCAAGTATTAGATGAGGAAAAGAAAAATTTTCCCTCCAGACAGGAAGCGTTTCCTTTCGAGCAATTACAACAGGAGGTCGGAGGAGGAGGTGCTTTCGATTCTCGGACAGGAAAGCAGCAGCAGATGCCTTTCCCCCGTATGCAACAGCTGCTTTTCCCCCAGACGATAATGACTGCTGCTGAAGCTGAAAGTAACCTGTCCTGCTTTCATTTTTGTTAAGAATCGTCCCTCGTGGCTATCACACGCAACAGATGTATATTGCCTTCAGCAGCGTGCCGCCCGGTCAGACATTTGCTCTACCTGGGCAAGCTGTAACACCTGTAATACCCTGGTGCTCACCCCACCGACTTCCTTTTGTCTTTAAAATTACCGAATGGCAGCAGGTGATGCATCCGTAAGTGTTGAGAAACAGCAGGGAAGTGTTGGCTGTCGCCATCTGGTTTCTCTAGTTTCTCCCAGTATATTGCAAATGTTTCAGTTTAATCTTAAATTAGGTCCTATATACATATCGGTGAAAAAAAATTCCGTTTCATCGAACAAGAACAATTTCATTAATACAGTGCTGGCAAATTTCAAACAATTCTGCGAGTTGACTCATGAAATATAACTTGCAAATAGTTAGCAAGCGTGGTTGATATTCCTTAAGCTAAGTACACTTTGTAATATATTACATTATCAGTTCTACAATATCCACCACTTATAATATAATAATATTAATTTTGTTGTATATTTATACACAGCAAGAAAAGAGACGTGTAATATAGAGGTAAAACTCTCCACGAAATAAAGTATTAGCCTGAATAGGGAGATTGAATCAACGAAATCTTTCGAGTCAAATAAGTTTCCCAGGTTTATCAGAAAGGAATCGTTGACCAATTAGAACTTCGATACTAAATATAGACAGCTTTTCAATTCAAGTTAATTCCGTATAAAACGGGACTTTATTGTGCTTAAGAATCAGTGTGACGTAGAATCAGTGATAAACATCACAATGAAACTCTTAGTTTCTCTCGATCTCCATATCTTCGTTCACCTCATAATCTCTCTCTCTCTCTCTCTCTCTCTCTCTCTCTCTCTCTCTCTCTCATTGAAGCACACATACGCTCACACACATCAAAACCATACTCTCTTTCCACAACTTACAAATCCAAGGTTGGGAAATGATCTACAACATAACTTGTGCAAAAAATGAAAGCGGAAGCACCAGCTGTTATCATACCCATGTGGTTAGCGTTCGATACCCTGATGCCACACGCCTGCCGAGAACCCGTTTCTTTAATGAGACAGGTATCCGCCCCGCCGCACCCACCCCCCCCACCCCCCCGTAAACTACTTGATTGCCACTTACCTATGTTCTTTTACCCGTGCGGGTCAGTAGTGCAACTATTGAATCGGTCGCCACCTGTGATCCGCTTCTTTATCAGACGATACTTAGCGTCTCAAAATTTATATTATATATATATATATATATATATATATATAGAAATTACTATATATATATATATATATATATATATATATATTATATATATATATATAGACTATATATATATATATATATATATATATATATATATATATATATACATATATATATATATGTATATATATGTGTGTGTGTGTGTGTGCGTGTGATTTATATCCAACACACACTTGAATGATATTTTTTACTGTTTCAAAAATATATAATAATCTTGGCTTACTTGAATGAGTTACATACTCTGAACTTATTTACATAGTATAAATAAACCAGTTTCCATTATATCCTCAACAATAAGAAAGGCAGTACATCTTTCCGAACATTAATTTACCTATTCATATTTAAAATATCTATATATATATGTGTGTGTATATATATATATATATATATATATTATATATATATATATATATATATATATATATATATATATATATATATATATATATATATATACATATATGTACATATATATTACAGCTTATTAATTTTTCTTTTAGGTCTTCTCTTCACTCTTGCTCTACACGTGGAGAGATTTCAGATATTAACGGTCTTTCTGGTTATGTAAATGTGATTAATATAGACATATTAAATTAGCGTATAAAAGATGTACTGCCTTTCTAATTGGCAAGGATATAATGGAAACTAGATCATATATCACTATTTAAATAAGGTCAGAGCATGTAACTCTTTTTAGTAAGCCCAGATTATATATAATATTGTTCAAAAGGTGAAAAAATATCATTTAAGTGTGTTGTTTATAAACCACGAATTAGATTATTTCTGGTCGCTAGTTCTATTGAAATCGCTGTCTGCTACTTAGGAATTATAATATTCTCATTTACATCTCAACATTTATGTAATCTTATTTAAGGCAGCTCCTCTGTTCAAAACAGCCCCTTTCTTCAATCGTATTCCAAACAGTTCTTTTGAGATAAACTTATTTGAACAAGCTTTGCGTAGCTAAACGCTCTTAAAAACACTCTCCTTGCAATAGGTCACGTAACCCTTTTTAGGTAACCTTTCCTCAGATTTTGTTTTTCTTTATATTCGAATAAGTACTTTTAGGTGTGTAACAGTTTCATCACTTTCCTTTCACCTTCTGCAAAGCTTCGGGTTTTCGAATCCGGTTTCTTTCCCCACCCCCCTTTTTTTATGACAGTCTTCCTTCTTCAAGATGCGTTTAGTTGCTCTTCCCATCGACCTCTGTTTTGTGAAAAAAAAAATGAGACAGACTAATTCCTTTCTCATGAATTTATTTGACTTAGCTATGATTGTCTTAAATGACGTGAATAATTCCCTTACTCCGCTGAATGATCTCAATCATCTCTTGTGAAATATGAGATCATCTCTCTTATTCATCTCCCACTTTCCTTCAAGTGACAGCAGTTGACGAACTGTAAATAATTCTTGTCATTGTTTATTGAATGGAAATGTGAAACTGAGCCATCGCTTACGCTGTAGGACGTGTGTGAAATCGTATCATCGTCAGTAGAGCGGAACTGTGAAATCCTGTCACGTTTCATGAAGCGAACTGTGAAATCGTATATCATTAAATTTTGCTATTTATAAACAACCATGAAATCGTGTTACGCCTTCGCCTGGAATTCCGGGATATTGTGTCAAAGATTACGTAGGAAACTGTGAAGTCGTGTTATGCAAGGAACTGTGGAGTCATGTTTATGGGTTTACGCAGATGAAACCTGCAATCATATGAAAGCTTTCATATGAGATATATAGTACCATGGGTTATGCAAGGAACTGTGAAGTCGTTTCTTCATTTAACATATTATTTAAGTGAAATCGACTTGGATTTAGTTACATCAACTAAAATACGTTTATGTAATTCACAGACTAGGAATTTTCCCAGCTACCCATAGACAGTGTCACATCTGTTGATATGCTATCGTCATTATTATTACAACTGCTAAATTCGTTTGGACTTCTTTTTAACTAAACTCAGTTTTCTGTAGAGGAGTAATTTCAAAATGCGCTGCTGCTTTATTGCATGAACTGATTTTTGGATTATGTTATAGCCATAGGCCTGTCCTCCAAATTATTCTTACAATATACATATATATATTATATATATATATATATATATATATATATATATAATATATACATATATATATATGTGTGTGTGTGTGTGTGTGTGTGTGTATTTACACTCACACACACATACACACACACACACACACACACACACACACACACACATATATATATATATATATATAATATATATATATATATATATATATATATATATATATATATATAGACATTATATATATATATATATATACTATATATATATATTATATATATATATAGTATACGTCATGAACTATATATCCGTTTATTACAAAAGCTGACGTTGCGGGGCACAGCCTCATTTTTAAAGCTGAAAAATACAATAATGAAACATAAATACGTTAAAACTGACTCGGAATAAAGAGATATATAAAGCCAAATACTACGATTTAACAAGAGGAAAATCAAGGACTAAGCGAAGCCGAACACAAAAGCAAATAGAGCTAAACTAAGACAGGTAGTATGGTAGATGTAGTTTTATCGTTTAAAGTCCGGACTAGCTTCTTAAATGTATGTACAACGACGCAGCTATCGCTTATTGAGGAGGTGTGTTGACGTGGTTCTGGAGAGAATTTTAAAATATCTATATTCGATATCCTGTTTTCGCTTTATGTTATGTTCTCGTACGTTAGAAAATACCGGGTTGCTCAAACTGATACCTGTTCATACGATGACAATCAGTCTTACTTTTAGAAGGAGACGAGAAGCAATCAGATATTTCCGCTACTTATAATTTTATATATTATATATATATATATTATATATTATATATATATATATAATATATATTATATATATATATAGATAGAATAGATAGATAGATTAGAATGTGGAATTAAGTAGATAATAGATAGAATAGATAGATAGATAGATAAGTGTATGTATGTATGTGTGTGTAATGATTGCGTGGGCGCGAGTATGTTTATCTGTGTATTATGTTTCTTTATATTTATACACGTTTAGACTTTCTCTAATATTGCTGTATACAGGTTTACATGTAATAAACGATTTATTAGTATACACGGTACGCCTCAAATAAAATGTCTCGTGAATTGGACAAATTCTATTCATTATAATCTGTAGGAACATTTTGTAAAATACTTTCAAAAATATTTTACTTGAAACTGTGAAAAAGAGCATCACGAGGCATGAAAAGGATTTTGTCCATTCATCCTGAGAGCACCTTTTTAATAAGATTATGTCTTTTGTTCCTAAATTTCTCTCTCTCTCTCTCTCTCTCTCTCTCTCTCTCTCTCCGGCAAATGCTTGAAATTCCAAGAAGAGCTCTGTAAACAGATATCCTAAAGAAACCCTCTTTTTCTTTATTCTACTACAATTAGTTCAAGTAAATATTTATACAACTCTCTCTCTCTCTCTCTCTCTCTCTCTCTCTCTCTCTCTCACTTGTACAGACACAAGAGCATACTAATACACCGACAGTTAAAATCAAGTGAGAAACGAAGAAGTATTCTAGAAGTATTGATCCCTTTCTCTCTTGACGCAATTTCAACGGTTTTCCATTGTATTCTGTTTCACTTTAATTAACTCTGTCGTCTTTGTATGATGTAGAGGCTGTGTTAAAACAAAGCCGGTTGATCCTTGTGGTGGTGACTTTCACAGAGTAAATAAGGCTTAGAAATTTCACAGATTGTTGCTTAGTTTTTTCGAGTTATTACTATGGGAAGTGTTGCACCAGCCTTCGTTTTCATCGTTGGCTCTCGAAAGCTGGGGTTCTCCAATCGCGTCCGTATTCGCTCGTGCGATCTAGTTGCCTCTCTCTTGTGTCCGAATTCACGCTCGAGTCTCGAGTAGTCGCTCTTCAGTGTCAGGATTTTCGCGTGAGCTCCAGTGCCCGAATGCCTATTCAAGATCAGTGTGATATCACAGATATGTTCGTGTTTCTGAAACGGCTACTAAGGGATCTCCTCGCCTTTACCTGATCCTAGAAGTGAAATCCTAATTGATAATCTTCCTACCGGTCTCTGCCACATTTGTCCTCTTGCATAACCTGTAACGAAAAACCTGTTCATTAACTGTATGTTTTCAGCGAGTTCTTCAAAATCTCATATCATTTCCTTGCTCTGTATGTTGGATCTCGATGATGCCGGTGATATTGACCTTCTAACTAATCTTTGACTCAGACTTCGATCAAAAGATTTGTTTCGTCGATGCTTAGATTCTTACTCCCAGCTTAATTAATGCGTTTGACCTCTATGGTATTACGGCTTTCCTTCTCTCGTTAGTTTACAGAGGTTATAAACCTTACCTTACAGACCTTGCAGCTCGTTCGGGTTGCCCCAGGTCCCTCAGTGTGAGGCACCCCTAATGTCTACCAGAGAATTGCTAATGCATCTTCCGGTATATTTTGCATCTCCCAATCTTGGAGGGTCTGGGATGCAGCTTAGATATTTGTTGAGCTTATTGTTAAACGCATCTACACTCACTCCTGATATGTTCCTCAGATGAGCTGGCAACGCATCGAATAGACGCTGCATTGTCGATGCTGGTGCGTAGTGTATTAATGTCCTGTTTGCTTTCCTTAGTTTTCCTGGTATAGTTTTGCTCTTTCCGATATTTTTAGCTCCATGATGTTTTCGGCAATTCCTTCTATCTGTTTCCATGCCTGTATTATCATGTAGCGTTCTCTTCTCCTTTCTGGACTATATACATCGCTTTTAGAATGTGGAAAGGTAATGACATCCTTAGTTCTACTCCTTGGCATGTTGCCACTGGCGCGACTGTCATTTTTGAAAGGTGGCCTTGGTAACTGTTGCAACTGAACCTTCAATTGTTGTGGATTGTGGAGGCCATTTTGTAACGTTGATCCGATATTTATAGGGAAATTTATCTCGTTATATTTAACTGATTGGAGAAAGTTTTGCCTGAAATATGAAGGACTTTTATTACTATTGTTATTGGTGTTATTATATCAAAATCATATTTAGGGTAGTGTCTTTTCCATTAATTAACCAAAGGTTTTTTTTCAGGTGAACATCCCTCTTCATTATTGATCATTATAATGAACTTCTCATTATTCATCTGAAAATAATAATGTTTCTTTTACAATCGTATCCTCAGCGTAATGGTGTTCATTACCCACGTACTTAGAAATATGCACCCCTTCTGATCTACATTATTCACTGGTTTCTATGCTCAGAAACACCTTAAAATAACTTTGAATTCTTTCTTACTTGCTTACTCTATTTATTTATTTAATAATTTATTTATTTTGGGGGAGACGTGTAGATCCTAACTGTAACCAGTAGCTGCTCCCATCAGTCACAGGAAATTTTGCACTAACGAAGTCTGGCAATAATTAAGGTGGTCCCCCCATTCATATATCGACCAGATAGAATGGTGGGTAACTTCACTGATCAAGAAGATGACGATGTAAGGAAAGATTGGCTACTTGGATGGTCACCCTTTGATCACCGACCGATAGATTTCGCCTCCTCTTCCAAGAATGTGTCCCTTCCCATCGTTGACCTCCTAAATAGGCGTTCCCAGCTGCCTTTTTTTTTTTTTACCCCAGTCATTCTTCTATCGTAATCCTTTCCTTAAAATGTTGCCGCCATCATGACAGTTGTGAGGTGAGAAGTACCTCTAGACCCAGTCAGAGAGAGACGATGCTTTGAATTAGGATAAACATCGGGTTGATTTGATTTGATCAGATTTAGGCCGTCAAGCCGAACACTTCAGGCCATTCAGCGCTAGAGCAGTGAAAAGAGGAAGTTGGAGTGGTTGGAAAGTAAGATAACACAAATCCAGAAAAAAGGGAGTTGAAGTTCAAGGATCTGAAGGTAAAACTGGGACGAAACACCACAGTTGCACCAAGATGCAACTAGAGAGGTTGGACAGCAAAATTGAAGAAAGGGAGCGTGAATTAAGATAAAGTAAAAATATAAAAAGTGAGTACAGCTATCTGGCCGCAGCTGGACGCTGCACTTTTACCTTATGGTGTTGTTCTCGATTTTCTTTTATGCCGGTTTATGGCATATTAAGTGACCTCAAGGGTGGATTTACAAGTGGCGATTGAGATCAGTTATGGAAGAATTCAGAAAATTCTGAGATGAGTGAATCCGGAAACAGGCTTCGATGTACACAATTGTTCACCTTGGAAGGGAAAAAGGCTTTGTTCAGCCTTTCGAGTTCGGTGTTTGTTGATTGCCATTCCTCCTCTTCGCTTGTCTTTTCCTGTCCTCAAACGACTCCTTCAAACATTTCCTTTGTTTTTGTTTTTTTCCTGGCTCAGTTTACCGTCAAATCTAGACTTCTTTTTTCTTTATAGAGAGACACTTTTACCTTCAGTTTCCTCTTTCCCAGGCATTGCTGCAGCTTCAGTTTTTAGCCTTTTTTTATTTCATTCTTTTGTGCATCTTTTAATGGAGACAGTCAAGATGCATCTTGCTTGCCTTGTTAAGAGAGAAGTTCGGCATCTGTTGCCTTTTGAAATGATTGTTCGTTCTGCTTTGTCCTTCCATCCTGGTTTGTTGGTAGCCTTTACTATCTCTCTCAGCCAGGTGCAGCTCGCTGGAATATTTTAATGTTGATGCATGGCCACCGAAAAAGTTTATTTTTTAATTGGGTAACTTAACGGCTGAAACATTACACATGCACACGCACACACACAAAAATATATACATGTATATATATGTGTGTGTGTATATATATATATATATATATATATATATATATATATATATATATATATATATATATATATATATATATATTATTCAGAATTCCACCTCGTCTCTTCCCAGAAATACAATTACATTTAAAATTTAGGCCTTGACTGGTGGACGAGGGGTTTGAACAAAGAAAAAAACTGAAAAACTAAACTTCTCAGGCATAAGGCCGATTTTACTATGGAGGGAGGAATTTACATAAAAGCTGGACTCTAGTTTTACAAGCACTATATTTACAGAAATTTACAGAGGTCCAGGAACACAAGGGGCAGGAACTGCCTTTCAGTCCACCCAAGCACATGGAGGGAGCAGTCCAGCCACAGCGTTTTAGGAAAATTGCGCAATGGATCAAAATTGCAAGCTTCGAAGGATTTCCAATTTCTACCACAGCCAGGCACAGCATTTGTCTGCAAATAGAGGACACAGGCATAAGGCAGGGAAACACACGAGGGTGAACGTTACTCACTATCACTCAAAAGGCCACTCATTGGGGGAATGAAATGACTGGGAAATTTACACAGCAGAAACTATTTCGTGGCTTAAATTCACTAGGGGGATGTTACTAGTATCACAGTGGAGTAATTACAGAATTGAGCCCAGATTGGTTGGGGGGGGGGGGGGGCGGGGGGGGGTGGGTGAATGAAACTGCACAAAGTCGCCTTGGAAAAAGGAAATGAAATACAGACAAAGGTAAAAACAATTCCTTGGTTGAAATGGAATTTCCCTTACAGTACCTTATGTATGAGGCTGGAATTCTTCTCCATGATGTCTTGGCACTATGGAGTTTTAAAACATACTTGGGCTTCCCAAAGCATGGGAAAGCCAGGCCCAGAGGGGGCAGCAACATCTGGTAAGGAGCCAGGTGTCTGACCTTGCAGACGTCTGGTCTTCTTCTGAGAGCCTCCGCTCCTGGGTTCAAGGCCTTTTGAAGCTTTCTCCTGGTAAGCCCACCAATGGGAGAAGAGATAGCTTTTTCAAAAGACAGGAGAATGGATTCCTCCAAAGTGGAAGAGGCAACATAGATGCATTAAACTTGGGTTAAAGACTATTTTTTCCTTGGTTCTAGCTTCAAATCTGGAACAATATATATATATATATATATATATATATATATATATATATATATATATATATATATATATATTTCTGTGTGTTTATTTATTCCGACCATACGTCTTTTTCAATGTTGAAGTCTGGTGTTGTTAGTAACCATGTAGTATGCTTCTTTACCTCAGCTGATAACAATTCCCAGTGGCAAGAGGGTCATTTAGGGACCAGCTGAATACTACTGCATATTTGAACTATGTAATAACATCTCTTGTCTAAGTTTGTTCATTGTGTGAAAGGGAATGGGGAACCTAGTAAGGACCTCTAGACAGTACAATAAATTCTAATGTCACCATGTACAAAATTATTTGGTTGTATACATTTGCGCAAAACATTGCATTATTAATATCCTTCTGTTATGAATAACAACTTTTTCCATATCAATATAAACAAAAAGTATCCTGTAACCGTGATAAACGTCAAAAACAAGGAGCACAACCAAGCAAAATCCGCAAATTATGTTGGTGTTTGAAAGAATGTATTATATCGTAGCTGCATCTTAGTTGTTTTTTGCATTACTTTTTATCTGATTATGAAGATGAAATAAAAATAACTTCAGAACCAGTCAGATATTTTGAATATAAAAAAAAATGTCTTTATAGGTCCTTATTTTGGAGAACAAGATGATATTTTGTTTTTGAATAATAAAACTCCAAACTAATATTTCAGTATCAGTGGAAATTTTAAATCACACATTAGTACAAGATGAATCAGATATTTTTGATAATGCCAAATAGCCAAGATACCTCAGATTGTACATAAAAAGGCATTCCAATCATGTGAAACGCTAACTCGAAATCAAATCATGTCAGTAATAAAGATACTTGAAATCTGATGCTGCTGGTGGCGAGTTGACCAAATCCCTCGGATATGCAAGAGTCATACAAATTTCGATTCTCTCGCTAGAGGGGATCCTTTTTCATCCCTCTGCATCTCATGCAAGGATACCTAAACATCCTTCCATCTATCTTCTGAATATTGGCGTTGCCTCTGATGTGCTGTGAGGTAGCTCTTTGGAGGATCTGGACCTAGATTTACACCGAGTTGCTTTTACGTTTGAGTGGGACAGTTTGGTCGATGTAGACGATGGAATTCGTTACTTTAATATTATATATATATATATATATATATATATATATATATATATATATAATATATGCATATCATAATTCTTCAAAACCAATTATGTATGTTTGCAGATGACCCTATGGAAAATATTTGGCATGTATCCATTAAATGAAATAAATAAATATATATATATATATATATAATATATATATATATATCATATATATAAATATATATATATATATATATACGTATAATATATATATATATATAAGTGTGTGTGTGTGTAAAAGCAACGCAGCATCGCGTTTGCGGATTGCTTGTCTGTATGTCTGAGAGAAAGAGAGAGAGAGATAGAGAGAGAGCGAGAGAGAGAGAGAGAGCGAGAGAGAGAGAAAGAGAGAGAGTGTGTAATTCTGTAGTTGCATCCCTTTGCTACCGACAAGAGGACTATCCCTCGGGCGTCCTTCGAAACTCTACGTTTATAAATTTTTAATCTCGGTTTCCTCTTCCTTGCGTGATTCACTCGTCATTTCTGTATCGGTGTCCTTCTGTTGCATCATATGACCTTCATATGTGATGTAGATTCGTCGCACGTTCGGCTCCATTGGCCTCTTATAAAAAAAACTTGAAAATAATATTATTACGTTTGGTCAGTGTCAATGATTGTATGGGGGACCACCCATGAACTTTGCCGAAACTCGATGTCCATAATTGCTACGATTTCGTCTCGCAAATTTGGAAGTCAGTTCCTATATATCTGAATTTAGAAACTGTTTTTGGTAAGGGCTTTTAATTGACGCTTTGGGGTTCCTAAATACGAAAGTACAATGAAAAATGCCATCGTATACCCAAACGGAAAAGAACCATATGGTCAGAACTCCAAAGTTCAGATTTGAAGACAATTCCTTGGGTTGATTATGAGCATTCCCAGACAGCTAAGGTAAAAGATCTATTTGTAGGGCCAAAATCAGTTCACACCGCTGCTTCATTTTGTATAAAGTGAGATAGGTCCTATTGGCAACATGCAATAGTCAATTGAGATGTAATCATTGCTTTTCTGTCTTGATTGCCAGAGGAGTGATATCAAACATTTGGCACCGTAGGGGGGTAGTGCCGTCAGCGGACCTCATGCGGTGCACTGTAGGCATTACTTAAGGTTTTTTGCAGCGTGCCGTTGGCCCCTAGCTGCAACCACTTTCGTTCCTTTTACTGTACCTCCTTTCATATTTTCTTTCTTCATCTTACTTTCCACCCTCTTCTGACACTTGATTCATTGTGCAACTGCGAGGTTTTCCTCCTGTTACACCTTTCAAACCTTTTACTGTCAATTTCCATTTCAGCGCTGAATGACTCAACTCAAACATTTGGGAATTCATAATAGATGAGACGAGGGGATAACAAGGGGTCCGTCGTTAATGACTTGAGGAATAGAAATATAAAATAACCATCCACGCTGACGTCAGATACTGAGACATTTAGAGTTGGATGATGTTGTTGGCAAATCGATTGAATCCCTTGGAAGCGGAAGAGTCGTACAGATCCTTTTTCTTCCTGAATATCCTTCCGTCCTTTTCTCTCTTACCCTGCTGAATACTGGCGTTTCATCTAGCGTGCAGTAAGGTAGATCACTGATGGATATTGAAATATAGATTTACCCTATAGTTTCTTTTACCCTTTTACCTTTCAGAGGGATTTCTATATATATATATAATATATATATATATATATATATATATATATATATATATATATATATATATATATATATATATATATATAATATATATATTATATATATATATATATTATATGTGTATATATAGATATATCTTTATATTGGTAAACTCCAACGCTTTTAATTTATATTGAAATATTTATACGTGCATAATTTTAAGTGCAAAATGTTAGCAATATAAAAAACGAATTACCCACGACTAAATCCTTCCTCCAATAGACATTGATCCCATGACATGTTTTTCGGTTGTTTCCTATTAACATTTATGTAGACATCATCTTTTCACGTTCGCCAATGGATGAAAGCGAGGAGAAATTTCAAAATCTTTTCTTTAGGTGCCTGACTCTCTCTTTTTCTATTATACATACACAAACACATGCATATATATATACACACAAGCACACATATATATACAAACACATATATATACACACAAACACTTGTATATGCGCTAGTATGCATGAAGAATTAACTTTTAGCCTATGAATTAGCGGAGCATTTGAACGGCGGATTGCTTGCGTGTATGGCTGAGAGAGAGAGAGAGGAGAGAGAGAGAGGATAATTCCGTAGTTGCTTCCGTTTGCTACTGACAGGATTAACGCGCACGACCCCAACTCCTTCCTTCATAACTTTCTTTGCAAGCCATCTTTATCGGTTTCCTCTTCCTTGCATGACTTTTCTCTCGTCATTTCAGTACCAATTTCGTGCATTATCTATTGCATGCCTCTTCTTTCACTCATATTATCGTATTATGTAATGTTCTTATTCAGTGTAGACCGTCTTCTTTAAAAAAGAAAATAAAAGTTTGGCCAGTCCTTGGATGGGTGATCACGAGTGAATGCCAGATGTTGGTGGCAAATAAGATCCAGTTTCTGACGTTCATTTGAAGTCCGGTTGGATCGGGAATGATTTTAGTGTTGCTCTAAAAATCAACCGAATGGGAATATTTGGTCCACATCGCTGTAACATCCTGCCATAGCATCAGTTCCTTCGTCTCGCTCATTTGGGAGTAACTTTGTTACCTGTTGACTTTAATTTCACCTTCTGCGTCTCCCAGATTCACATAGCATTCCTTTATTAACAGAAACTTCTTCAAACGTTTGTCCAGTCTTCCCCCACTCTTCATTTCCTTTTAGATCTGGTCTACATTACGCTAATTCAAATTCAAATTCAAATTCAAAAACTTCATTTCGGGCCTATTTCGTTATGTTTTAATAATAATAATAATAATAATAATAATAATAATAATAATAATAAGAACCAGATATGTTCAAAGAACGATAGACGGAAATAACATCTCTCCCATATGTAGGAAGTGCAGTACGAAAAATGAAACCATAAACCACATAGCAAGCTAATGTCCGGCACTTGCACAGAACCAGTACAAAAAGAGGCATGACTCAGTGACAAAAGTCCTCCACTGGTGCCTTTGCAAGAAACATCTAAGTGGCCCGAACACCAACCTGAAGGCGTGATAGAAAACGATCAAGCAAAAATCCTCTGGCCCTATGGTATCAGAACAGAAAGGGTGATACGTGCAAATAGACCAGACGTGACGTTGATTGACAAAATCAAGATGAAAGTATCACTTATTGATGTCGCAATACCATGGGACACCCGACTTGACGAGGAAGAAAGGGAAAAAACGGATAAGTATCAAGACCTGAAAATAGAAATAAGAAGGATAAGGGATATGCCAGTGGAAATCGTACCCATAATCATAGGAACACTAGGCACGAACCCAAGATCCCTGAAAAGGAATCTAGAAAAACTAGAGGCTGAAGTAGCTCCAGGACTCATGCAAAAGAGTATGATCCTAAAAACGGCGCACAGTAAGAGAAGTGATGGAACTCCTAAGGAGGCAGGATGCAACCCGGAACCCCACTATAAATACCACCCAGTTGAATTTGAGGACTGTGATAGACCAAAAAAAAAATAATAATAATATTAATAATAATAACGATTATAATTAGTACCTACTTTTATCTTTTAATACTCAGGGCAAATTCCAAACTATAAAGTAAAATGGTATCTGACTCCTAATAAAAAAAAGAGGCATCGGAACAAAAAAATCCTAAAGTTAGTCACTAGGATAAAATTCATTGGGTGGCCCATTAACAATTCTATCGCGCGAACAGCTTCTCCTATTTGGCCAGAGTAGCTGATTGCAGACCGCTGCGTCTCTATGTATATCTTTGTGTTCCTTATTTTCCATCAGAGCAAAAGGAGTTCTTTATATGCCTTAGGCCAGTTTGTTTCAGTATTTTAAACTCTTATGTGTAAAAGGCCAATGTTGCATTTGTTGGATCCATTCACAAGAAACGGTTCAAGTAGTCAATGGTTTCTCAATAAGATATTTTATAGTCTTCTCGTAAAATCCAACTCTACGACGTAAAACACGAACCCAAAACCAGATGTTGGTCTTAAAAGAGATTCGTGGAATCTGATGCTGTTGTTGGCAAGTTGATTGAATCCCTGGGATATGGAAGAGTCATACAGATTTCGATTTCACTCGCGAGAAGGGATCCTCTCTCATCCTCCTGCATTTCACGCAGGTATCCCTCAACATCCCTCCATCCGTTTCGCTCTTATTCTTCTCTCTGGATACTGCTGCCTTTGCCTCTGACGTGCAGTGAGATGGATCGTTGATGGATGTGGAATTAGATTTCCAACGAGTTGCTTTTACTCTGAGAGAGGTTTGTTGATAGACATGAAGGAAGGAACGAGAGATGCTTTAGGGGCTTTTGTTTTGGAAACTTATGCCCAGTTTAGGTTCTTTGGGTGAAAATGGAAAGCCCTGACAATGCTCACTTTTGACATATTATTTTAAATGAAAATAATATGCAGTTAAGATATATAGAAAATAATTGTACTCGTCCAGTTATACTCCAGTTATACTCTGTCCATGTATTTTGAAATTAGAAATGTGGGGAGATTATTTTCCGATTTTATTTTTATTTTTCCTGTGAGAGATGAAGCGTTGTGCTCAATGTGCTTGGGAAAAAAGTGATATTTTCCAGTTGAGAAAAACATTCATCTTTTTTTCCTCAGCTATCACTTTATGGCAATCTCTTCATCCTCCAAGTTTCGTAAGATTAAGGCCATTTTCGTATCGCATTTTTGCACCTCTTTTTCTTACTATATTAGAGCATTTATCTGCTTGAGTTTTCTAGCAACATAATCTTTCTTGCCAGACACCAGGTAACTGTCAAGCTTGTCAGTTTGTCCTGCCTCAGAAATTCCATACTGAATGGCAATACTCCGTCCCAAAGCTCCAGCGGATTGCTAGGTCTGTTAAGAGCTTTTGGGGCCGCAGATTTGGGCCACAAAAAAGCCTATAGCCACGTTCCGGTTACAGAGGTACCAGCATTACCTCCGTGCAATGTTTTGGTAGGTTTCAGCTACTGTACCTCTTCAAGCTACAGAGGCCCTTGTCCTAATTCATGTTGGTCTTAGGACCACAGTGGTCTAATAATAATATTAATAGTAGTAGTAGTAGTAGTAGTAGTAGTAGTAGTAGTAGTAATATTCTACCTCACAGTTGGAATATTTGGATGTAACCCAACTCATTAGAAATGAGAAACGAGAATATGACTTTTGCGCGAACCACATTACGCTAGAAGCAAGATAACTCTGAAGACAATCCGTCAGTGAAATCTTAATGATCTGTGCAACGTTGTCTGAAAGAGCCTCATCTATCCAGTCGGAAAGAATGAGCCCAGACCATTTGTCTCCCTTTATCTCTGCCCTTCATTCCTCTATTACTGTTTTCAGGTTAAAATGTCTCCAGTCAACTGTCTTCCTATTGTGGGATTATAGCAAACTTGATTCATTTGTTCTTAAAACTTCTGGAGGGTCATTTTCTCATTTTTCTGAAATCTGATGATAACAGCGAAGGTATCGTTTTATTTTTATAATTTCTTTCTGGTTTGATTTTGCCATTAATACAGTGTGAGGCTATTATTATTATTATTATTTTTTTTTTATTTTATTTTTTTTTTTGTTTTTTTTTTTTTGCTCTATCACAGTCCTCCAGTTCGACTGGGTGGTATTTATAGTGTGGGGTTCCGGGTTGCATCCTGCCTCCTTAGGAGTCCATAAATTTTCTTACTATGTGTGCCGTTTCTAGGATCACACTCTTCTGCATGAGTCCTGGAGCTACTTCAGCCTCTAGTTTTTCTAGATTCCTTTTCAGGGATCTTGGGATCGTGCCTAGTGCTCCTAGATTATGGGTACGATTTCCACTGGCATATCCCATATCCTTCTTATTTCTATTTTCAGATCTTGATACTTATCCATTTTTTCCCTCTCTCTTCAACTCTGGTGTCCCATGGTATTGCAACATCAATGAATGATATTTTCTTCTTGACTTTGTCAATCAACGTCACGTCTGGCCTGTTTGCACGTATCACCCTATCCGTTCTCGATACCATAGTCCCAGAGGGATCTTTGCCTGATCGTTTTCTATCACTCCTTCAGGTTGGTGCTCGTACCACTTATTACTGCAAGGTAGCTGATGTTTCTTTGCACAGGCTCCAGTGGAGGGCTTTTGCCACTGAATCATGCCTCTTTTTGTACTGGTTCTGTGCAAGTGCCGGGCATTCACTTGCTATGTGATTTATGGTTTCATTTTTCGTATTGCACTTCCTACATATGGGAGAGATGTTATTTCCGTCTATTTTTCTTTGAACATATCTGGTTCTTAGGGCCTGATCTTGTGCCGCTGTTATCATTCCTTCAGTTTCCTTCTTTAGCTCTCCCCTCTGTAGCCATTGCCAATTGTCATCGCTGGCTAGTTCTTTAGTCTGTCTCATGTATTGTCCGAGCATTATTTATTATTATTATTATATTATTATTATTATTATTATTATTATTATTATTATATTATTATTATTATTATTATTATTGCTCTTTAAGCTTCCTTTAAAATGAATAATAACAATAGAACTTTTTACAGGTAGCTGAGAATTAGCTACTGGGACGCAATTTCACGAATAATAATGTTCCAGTGGGTAGTGACATAGGTTATCTAATACGAGTAGATATACATTTAGAATTGAATATATAAGATAAGTCGATATAAACTGATCACCTTACCCAGTTTTTAGTATTTTAGTTTAGACCCTTTTGTAACTTTTTCTCTCGGCCAAGTTTTGTCTTGCTACTCGTACTTTTATTTGCTATTTTTTTTTTTTTTTTTTTTTTTGTTTTTTTTTTTTTTTTTTTTTTTTTTTTTGTATACCAGGAAACGACCCCGGCCCCGACTTGATCTACGCTCACGAAATAATACCTGCACTGACGACGACCCATGCTTGACCTGGACCTGAGGTCCCTGTTTTTACCAGTATGCTGTTAATACCAGTATACCAAATATATTATACCAGAATCTTGTTTTTGTAATAAAACATCCTCTTCAGAATTTTTTTAGAATTTCCCAATATGAATATTGGCCAGTTACTAAGAAGTATCGCTGAGCCAGAGAAGCGGACAGTAAGGATAAAAGAGAAAATAAAAATAGAGAAAATAATAAATAGAATAAATTCGCATAATTCTGCCGTTTTATTCAGCAGAAATAAAAGAGGGTCTTCTACCAAAATATTATTATTATTATTATTATTATTATTATTATTATGATTATTATATTATTATTATTATTATTATTATTATTATTATTATTATTATTATTATTATTATTGTTGTTGTTGTTGTTGTTGTTGTTGTTCAAAAGACAAAACCTATTCATATGGAAGAAGCCCACAAGTATGGGTGTGCATTTGATATATGTAAGGAAAGAATATAGGAAATGCAGAAAGAAGAGAGCATCTATTTAAAAACAAATAATATAAAAATAATAAATAAATAAATTTAGATATAAGTAGATTATTAAACTACAAGGACAGTTGTTTTAAGGTCCCAGTCCCACAGCTTCCTCAGGAAGACTTTTCAGCAGTTCAAGAGTGTAAGTAATAAAGGACCCCTCCGGATTTTTTTTCTTCTCGATAAGGGATGATGCGTTGTGTTCATTATGGTTAAAAAAAATACTAACCATCCACACCCACAGAAGTCGAACGGGGATTGAGGAAGATCGTTAGATTTTAGAGTTGTCTGCATCTGATGTAGGTTTTTTTTTTTATTCATCTTTGAGTGCAGATCCTGGATTATTTATATTTTTGTTTTGGAAGGATTGGCTTTGAGATTTACCCGATTCTGATACAGATCCGTTTTTTTATCATTATAAATTCTGAAGGGGTGGGATTTGAGATTTGTCCGAATCTTGATGCCTGTCCTAGTTTTTTTTTTTTTTTTTTTTCTAAATTCTGAAAGGGTAGGTTTTTTTTGGCCAAAGTAGAGTGAGTTTGATTTTGTGTTATATCTTAGGATCCGGATGCGATCCTGGTTCTGTTTGATTATTTGTTTATTTAATTTCAGTGCTTTGTCATAGTTTTTGTAGAAGTAAGCTGTGATGACATACATTTCTTTTTTGCTGTTAGATATTTCCATGAATTTTAATCAGTCTGTTTTTTTTATTATTACTAAAAGTCTGCTCCTAATGGCCTTTCTAATTTCATTTCATCTTGCTTCCTCCCCTTGAATTGTAAACTTTATTCTCTAAGTTGTAGAGAGGCTCTTTATTCCTTGACTTTTGTTTTGTAGATAAGGATTCGGTTTTATTTTCTTTTCCTTTTCCCCTTTTCCCCCTTCCCCTACCCGGCATTATTGGGAGTCATCTTTCTATCCTTGTTTGGTGATAAAGTGTCTTCATACGTAGCCTCCAAAAGTAATTGTTTATTTCACCGAAAAGTTTAATCGCCAGTTCCATATCTAGAACAGTGGAGGATTATGGTTTTCGTTTTTATAAATATTTTTTCTAAGACATGAATGTGTGTTGGTATTTATATATATTAGTATTATGCAACTCGTACCTTAGCTTCCTTTTATGGAAATTAGTATTTCAACTATGCGCTCAGTGACTGATATCATAATTTTTGCATTATTGCTGGACCGTGTGAGAATTTCTTTATATGAGAATCGAAGCATTTTATCATTATTTCCACTTGAGAAGTCGAGCTTGATTTTTTCCTTTTTAATCTACGGTTTTAATTCATAAAAGGCAGAGACAACATTTCTCAATTTGGTTTTGACAGGATTTTTCCGAATATGTGAAATTCCATGGCTCTAATTAGATCACAGATATTGTTCAGTATATTCATGACATATCTGCGCTGTTAAAAAAGAATGATCATAGCAACACATTCTGATCCGTTTCTATAAAAGCTGATGATTCAATACGCTTCCATATCCGAGTCGAATCATAATTGTTTAATTTATGCGAGGCAGAACATCGTTTCATTTGAATCGTGATTAAGAGATGAGCATCTGAATAAGACATTCTAAAAGTCCAAGGCACCAGCCTAAGGATACTCTGAGGAGTCTATGAAGATTCTTAGGTATCTGTGAAACAAAGGGCCTCATCTGTCTGGCCACATTGGCTGAGCCCGGGCTGTTTGTCTCTCTTTGTCTGAATCTACTATATTCTGGTTTGTGTCTGAGTAAAAGAGCTGAGGTCATTCTGTTGCCTACTCTATATGCCGAGGGTTAAGGAGGTATCTTGGGGAGGAATTTAAACTTTCTTTCCAAACGTTTCAAAAAATTTTCGGCTTATTTTCTTTATTTTATTAGTTTTTTTAATTCTTCTTTCCCACCGATATCCGTACATTAAGGGGTCGGTTGCCTGATGCGCCTTCTCCTCCACTGCCTTCTATCAAAAGCATCATCCTCCACCAAACCATTCTGTTTTTTTTAATTATTGAGACTAAATCATCGTTGCTTTTAGAGAGTTTGGATTTTAGCATTTTCTGCAAAACCGAACTCAAATATAGATAACTCTGCCTTCAGGAGGAACGTATTTTAATTTAGATTCAATCATTTGTCTGTGTTTTGATTGTATTAATTTTACATGCATCTTGTGTTGATTGGTATAAATGTGTTTGTTTTTAATTTTACGGAACCTGAAGATGGACAGTTGTCCGAAACGTTGCTAACTTTGAATGTGAAAAAGGAGAAAAGAGATTGTTCAGATTAGTTTTGACGATACAGTTCCTCACCCGATTAAGATTAACCTCATCTGATTATATATTATTATTATTATTATTATTATTATTTTATGAGTATTATTATTTTGTTTCTTTGTATGGTGTTTTTACATTGCATGGAACCAGTGGTTATTCAGCAACGGGGCCAACGGCTTTACGTGACTTCCGAGCCATGTCGAGAGTGAACTTCTGTCACCAGAAATACACATCTCTAATACCTCAATGGAATGACCGAGAATCAAACTCGCGGCCACCGAGGTGGCAGGTCAAGACCATACCGATCACGCCACTGAAGCGCCATTATTATTCTGTGGGAGAAACCGAAATCATATATTTGATAGTCAAGCATTTACTGAACAAAACACCCACTTATCAATCATATTAACTTCCATTTATATAAACCTTAACCCAGCATATACATATGTGCCCCATGGAAAAACAGACAAAACGAATTATTTCCCCATTCTTTCAGAGCCATCCAAACAATGACACTAAAATTATTGTACGTATTTGCGGCGATAAGTAAACAAGTGTTTTGTAAACAGTAAGAACTGTGTAGCTCTATCTACCAGAGCTGTTTCAAAGCCTTTGCCAAAATGGCCTGAAATTCTAGAGGCTTCAAGCAGAAATCTAGATAGGAAAGAGAGAGAGAGAGAGAGAGAGAGAGAGAGAGAGAGAGAGAGAATAACTTTATTCTAGTAACGCTTTTATGCCTCAGAATCTCTTTTCTCAACGCGTCAAATAGTAATGAATACCAAGAAATCTAATAACTTTATCTAGACCAGACTTGATAGAAAGTTATTGTTAGAATAAAGGAACACAAAAGAGGGGAAAAAGCCGTCACCGAAGCGGGTTTTGTGATCCCAAGGTTACTGAACACCACAGGTTTTTGCCAAAGAATTTGCAGAACTTACAGAAAGAGAAATGCAAATCCCCAATTTGTTTTTCCTTCTTTTATTGGTTCTTTGAATTAGCTCAAGATTAAATTATTCCATCGTTCAACTTTTTCATGAAACAACAGTCGATATAAATGACAAGTAGAAAGGGTTATACTATATTGATAAGACTTCTTTCCCTTTCTTTATTATTAAAGAAATGTGCATTCGATTGGGTTTTCTCTTCTCTGTCTTTCGTCTTAATGCTTCCCTTTCCTCTTCCTTTTTTAAAGTTTTCATTTCTACTGCTGAGGGTAATTCCAACTTTTGACTTCCGCTCTTTAAGTTGTTGATTCTCTTTATTATTATTATTATTATTATTATTATTTATTATTATTATTATTATTATTATTATATTTTACAGCCTTTTCATGTTCTCTTTGGTCGGAAGGATAGGAAGTATTGGGACTTCCTTGTTAAGAGAGAGAGAGAGAGAGAGAGAGAGAGAGAGAGAGGAGCTTTAACTTTCATGTGGTGCCGCTAGTTTATGCTTTTGGAACATCTGTTGAAAGGGACCGAGATGAATATTCCGATTCTTGTCTTGCAGATCCAGAGTTGGAATTCTGACTCATTGACTTTTAAAACAGAACTTGCAACCTTGTTATTTGCAGTTTGTGTACACTATGGTTCAAAATTAACCGGAAAATACAAAACCGGTTAATGATTATCGCCTGTAATTTTCATAACCGATTAATAAGAATGCAAACCGAATCCGGTTAAAGGTCAAAGAAAACGAAAATGTTGAGCATTCAGTTTTTGATTCAGTATAAAAGTAACACTTCCTTTTTATGGTAATGAGTTTATTACTCAGAATGATATAAAGAACCAAAAAATATTGTATGCTTACTTTTAATAATACGTGATATTTAATCAAGATTCTTTCTTGAAGGACAAAAATAGTAGTTTTAAAAGAAAAAAGATATTTTCGATTATGACAAAAAAAAAATTAATAATTTTTCTTGAAATACTTATTTAGAAAACATAATGAATCAACTGATGTCATCAAGATTTGTTTTATTCTATTGATAAATAAACCAGCAGCTGAGAAAGGTCTCGCAGCCTCAGCCGGTCCCTTACGACGCTCCTGATTGGCTGTTGATAAGCCAATCACAGGGCTGGAAACTCTCAGTCACTCTCGAGAGAGAGTTCACATAGGCAGGATGTATGTTCCACCTCTCCTGAGGGTTACTTTGGAAGACGTATATCCCATAGGAGATGTGGAACATACATCCTGCCTATGTGAATTCTCGATAAAGACTGTGAGTTTCCAGTCCTGTGACTGGCTTATCAACAACCAATCAGGAGCGTCGTAAGTGACTGGTCTTGACATCAAAGGCACGGTTGATGTGAATCTACTATAGTTGCTTTAATTGATAACATAGAATTCTACAGTTTATTTACATTTTCACTCCTTAATAATGTAATATCAAAACATTTGATTTCATTCAATATATTTACATTATCAACTTTTGGCTCAAGGTTGGCTGTTAGATTATCCATGGCACTCATATTAGTACTAATCAACTTGATGTGGTCTGAAATGAACGATAAACGATTAAAATAAAATTTGAACTGATTAATAACCGGTTATTCTTGACCGGTTTTCAACCCTAGTGAACACCGCTATATCCTGCTGTAACGAGTTCTCTTCGTAATGGGGTTTTGTTTATTTTGAAAGACAAATCTTATCTTGTGTTCTGATGCAATATTTCTATTAGTGAATCTGATTTTTGTCGGGTGATTTAACGGGCATGTAATCGTCCATTTCGCCAGTATGTTTCCATATTATCAAATATCATATCAATGACAATTAATTTTAGAGAAATGTTTCACAACGTGGAGTGTGGAGGGTTATCAAATTGATATCAGTTTTGTTCGTGTAATCACATAACGATCTAACTAAAATCAAATATAAAATGAATCTGTTTTGAATTCCAGTCAGTTGGTTGAAAACGGTAGTATTCGTTGAAACAATCTTATTTAAAACCGTTTTTAATTTGTGGTAGGTTGTTTGGAGGCTCGAGAAGCAACGTACCTTTGACCCGTGGGGTGTGAGAGGCCCTCCTGTTCATTTGGGCTATATGAATGCCAACTTCTGGATTCTACTCTTCTATATAAATAGATATATATATATAATATTATATGATATATATATATAATATATATATATATATATTCTATATATAAACTTATATATATATATATATATATTAATATATATATATACATATAAATATTATAGATATAATATATATATATAAACTGTACAAATACACACACACACACACACACACACACATATATATATATATATGTATATATATATATATATATATATATATATATAATATACATATATATATATATATGTGTGTGTGTGTGTGTGTGTGCGCGTGTGTGTTTGTATAGTTTATATATGCACGTGTGTGTGTGAATACATTTGTTGGGTATAAACATGCAAGAACTTTAGCATGCGTTTGTACGTGTGTGTGCGTGTGTGAGAGAGAGAGAGAAAGAGAGGCAGGGTGAAGGGGAGGGAGAGGGAGAGGGTGAGGGGGAGGGAGAGGGAGAGGGAGAGGGAGAGTGAGATAGACGTCAGTAAATTTACTCCCGCCATCCTGACAAGATTAGCGTTCATTGACCTCATCCCTTGTCTTCATAACTCTTCTGTAATATATCTTGGTTATCGTTTTCCTCTCCCTTATTGGATTTGCGTTAGTTTCTGTTTCACTTTCACTTTGCTTTCCATTACTCTCGATAAATATCTATTGAAAGCATCATCTTTTAAGTTTCCAATCACGTGTTACGATTTTTCGAGCAAAAAATGTCGCATAATCTTTCATCATCATAAGTAACGTTTCTGAAATATGTCTGCTCAGTATCGTATCCTGTCATAGAGTATTTTTTTTCTATATTTTGGCAGAGTGCCATCCTTTTTTTATTTATTTATCTTTTTTTGGAGCTTCTGGAAATATTTTTCCAGACTTGATGCAAACGGAAGAAGGGGGTTGTTAGAATAAAGGAACACAGAAGCTTGGGACGAATTCGAGCAATTGCCAGCAGGGGGTTGGGGCGGGGGGGTTGGGGGGGGAACCCGTCACCGAAGAGGGTTTGGGGTGTTCCAGAGTTTAATGAATATCGCAGGTTTTTGCCGAAAAGTTTGTAGAATATACAGAAAAACAAATACCAATTTCCAAGTTGTTTTTCTTTGTTTTACTGTTTCTGTTTAATTAGCTTTAGGGTTAAATTGTTCCATCGTCTAACTTTTCATTAAAGATGTGCATTCGATTGTCTCGTTTCTGGCTTTCCTCGTAATGCTTCCCTCTTCTCTTCTTTTTTTAAAGTTTTCATTTCCCATTGCTAAGGGCCTCTCCAACCTTTGTCTTCCGTTCCTTTACTTTAGTAGTTGATTTTCTTTATATTTTTTTTTTTTTTTTTTTTTTTTTACAGCCTTTTCATGTTCTTTTTGGTCGGGATGCTACGTGCCACTGTGACTTTCATATTAAGAGAAAGAGAGAGAGAGAGAGAGAGAGAGAGAGAGAGAGAGAGAGCTCTTACAGCTGCTTCACTCACAAAAGAGAGATAGAGAGATTTTGCAGTTGCTTTCAATGAAAATTACTGCTTAATTCAATTCAAGGATTCATTTATTCGTTGAAGAATGTCAGCCCTCTTAAGTTCTCTTGTTCGGGTGTCCAGTGCACTGTGGAATTTTCACTTGTGTCATATTTTTGCTTAGTTTCCTAAACATGAGTGTGTAGTTTTGTGCTACTTGTCTTAGAATGCTCTTAAGAAGTTACTTCCACTATCTTCGTCCTCCTGATTCTGAAGGAATGCAGTTCGCATTTAGCTCTTAGATTTTATTTAATTTGTTAGTTGCAGTTATGTCTGTATATCATTACTTCTAATGACACCGAGTTACAGCACTATTAAAGAGGCAAAATCAATTTCGGTAGCCAGTATCTATTATAGCCTAAATTTTATTCAGCGATCATCGAAATATAAAGTCGTCCTTGGATTTTTTTCAGTTCTGCAATGTTGTCGTTCAACCATTCATTAAATATGGCGCTATAATGGGTTCGTTTGATTATTTTCCAGTTCTGGAACTGAGGACGCTTCCTCATTTTAATTTACAAAAGTATTTGACTGCAAATATGAAGGATAACAGTATTGAACCTCCTTGATAAATTCTTTTAAATTCATTATTCCCTAAGCTACAATTTTAGTCGTGTTTTATTAAAAATAAATTTCTTAAATTGAATGTTAAGTATAGGGTCCAAGTTAAAGTAGGTTAGGAACTATTTGGAATTATTCTTGGCTGTAAGAAATCCATGACGATGAATAAGTTCATGGACTCGGATGTCAGTTAGTCGATGAATGAATAAGTTATTTGGCGTCTTAATATCAATGTTTATTGACGCCTCCAGCCAAAGGCACACTCATTATATATATATATATATATATATATATATATATATATATATATATATATATATATATATATATAAAACGTCAGCTAGGATTCTTAGTTTACTGACAAAAATTGGCTCTCACCTTGCACCTATCAAACGCCGATGCCTTGGAAGCTGATTGGACAGATAAGTGCCAGGACGGGAACATGCAATCAGCCTACTTTTATCTCCTGTTATCTTTTGACTCATTTACATACTGACTTTCTTTCTGATTAAAAGAATTTGATGGAAGGAAGTCTGTTTGGACGAGAATTGTTGTAGTTTTCTGCTTGTAGCCTTAGATTCGTTTTTCTGAGCTATAAGTAGATGTTCTCCCCCAAGAAACTTGGATGTTTTCCCTCATTTTTCTGAGATCTGAATTGGACGGCATAAGATTTGAGAGGTTTTAGTTTCTTTAAAAGTCTTTTCCTCATGATGTGAATTGCATCAAGTTAACTGAATCCACGGCAGTTAATCATGTCGTTTGTTTATTTGTTAGTTTGTGTTTACTCCACTTAGTAGTTACCCTCTTTTATTTATGAGTTATAACTATTTCACCAGTGAACACTTTATCAGTCTCGTATCGATCCAGACTATGGGTTCCTTCCCTTCAATGTTAGTTTCTGTCTGCATTGGCATCCTCCCTCTGTTAACTTCGCTCAGTACTGCTGCTGCAGTGACTGCCTATTTTCCCCTTATCTTAATTTCCCCCTGTTGCCTTTTCTTTCCAATCAGTGGAGAGTCGGTTCTAACCTCTGGCTTTTTTTCCCAGTCGTTGAGTCGTTTTTTTTTCCAGTCGTTGAGTCGTCTCTTTCTCTCCGTGCTTTTCTGCTCCATTGAGGTGAGGTGGTCAGGAGCCATCTCACTTGCCTTGTGAAACAGACTCTGCAGTGGTTGGTTTTTCCAGTCATTCTTTGCTTCCGTCGAAAGTTTTGCTCAATTGTCCAGGTTGGAGGAATGGCAGTGTTTAATTTAAACAGGGGTGCGATTCACTTGTATTTTCTGATTGGAATGCATTGTATTGGACTTCTATTCATAAGGAACAAACGTGAGCGTAACCAATTACACACACCACAAATCCTCATCTCTGATGACTTGGGAGCAGTAACATCTCGAATTATGATATCTTAAGGGAAAAACATACGTTGAGAAACGAATCTAAATGGAGACTTCCATATTTTTTCTATCTGTTTCTCCTTTTGTTTTTGTATTTTCTGTAGTTCCTCGTTGGACTAGCGGTTTACATCCTCAGCTACCGACTGCGTAGTTCCGAGTTCGATTCCCCGTTCTCCCAGCGTGGAGTGAGAGCAGTTTGTTTTTGGTAATTAGAAATTAATTTCTCTATGTAATGTGATTTGGATCCCACAGTAAGCTGTAGGTCCCGTTGGTAGGTAACCAATTGGTTCCTAGCTACGTAAAAATATCTAATCCATCGGGCCGGGTCGAGGAGAGCTGTTAATCAGATCAGTGGTCTGGTTAAAATAAGATATACTTTTTGTATGTTATGTATGCATTTTTATATCATCACAGAGTACGGGGTGCTTATTGCAAGTCCCAGATATTTGTTGACTGTCACAAAGCAGAGGAACGAGAATGCAATGAAAGTGTTTTCCGTCTAAATTCGTTGCAAAATGAAGCGAAAGGCCCTAATTCTAGGGAGCGCGAGACGGCTTATGAATAAAGGTGAATGTTCGTAAAACATATACTAGGTGGGATCGACGCACTGCTGAGGACCCGTCTTTCCTGGCATATGATAAGGCGGGTGATGAAAGTTATCGGAAAATAAATCACCCAGATTGATTTAATACAACAAAATGATCGTACGTGCGAAATTCGCAAATACGATGAAGGCCCTCCGCCGGTATCTTTCTCTCTCTCCCTCTCGTGATTTATGGCGCAAAATGAGTTGAAATTCTAATGAATGGCCTACGGAAACGCCCGGCGGCCCATGAGCAAATTACGGTCCAAAATTGATGATGGAACAGTGAGCGTTTTCATGAATAATTTTTTTCCGTCCAACAAAATATGAAAAATGTGATAATAGCCCCGAATATTAGGTAAAATATTAATTGAGAGAGAGAGAGAGAGAGAGAGAGAGAGAGAGAGAGAGAGAGAGAGAGAGAGAACTACAAAGCGGGTGTTGGTGTGTGAAAAGGAGCTGGAGATTTTGAATGTGTGTATGTGTGAGACAGCGAGAGAGAGAGAGTCAGGTTTTTTTGCAAATTCATCTTTTCCTGGTACAGAAGCTTTTCATTTTAGTAAATTTACAACGTGACTGATTCCTGGGTGAGTGGATCTCAATGAATAAATAACCAGATAAATGAATATTTCAATGCATTACAGGTTGCAAATTAATATTCAAGGAATTTCGCTTTCAATTGTACTCGGAAATTTGACAGCGAACTCTTGTCATTCCGACATTTAACACGATCAATGGTAAATGTTTTATCCTTATCATTTCTCGCCATTCATAGGATGATATTGTGTCGAGCTCTGTATGAAAAATTTTTGGACACCTTCCTGGATCCCATTCTGGATCCATTTACGATCCAGTCAACCTTTCTTTGCCCATAGTGCAACCTTTGTCGTTTTCTAAAATTTTGACAATGTCCTTTTGAAATAGATTATTTACTTACAGGTAGACAGATGAAACAGACAATCAAACATCCCTCTTTGATGGCGGAAGCCATTAGAAGATTGAAAAATGGTTGACCGCATTTCAGAAAAAAAAATTATCAGAAAATGATTCTTGTAAAAAAAAAAAACCTCACATTTTATCTCCGTTATACTTACGCAACCCACTATGATATTCTGCAGAATCGAACGAAGAAAAATTTTGCATGTTGAAAAATACCATGTAAAATGAAACCTGCACATTTTCCATCATATTCAATTGTTAATAGAAAACACCCGGCTGTCTAAAGAAAATTATCATTAGAAAATTCGCCACGCAAAGAATACACAGTATACCTCCATACTTTTCCACGGTAGCATCATACTTCAAAGGGATTGCGTCAACGGTTAATTACAGTGCAAAATAATCCCCTTTTGCCTTTCCAGGCGGTTCCACTTTGGCCTTTCATAATGAAGCATTTATCAAGAGAATCATTTAATCCACTGCCATCGCGGAAGCCTCAAACTCTTAAATGAAAAGTAAGCTGCCTGAATTTGGAAGTTGAATACTTCACGAGTTGGCTCTCAGCTTTTCAATAAAAATCTTCGGTCTGGAGTTGAACCGAGTCCATGTATATGGATACTAAGTGTTCTTTGTCATCATGCTATTATTATTATTATTGAAAAAGAAGCCCAAAAAATTACTGTGTATAACGTGTTTACTTACGAATATTTACATTTTATTTTACTCAACACCCGAGTTCTTTCAGGCCTTATCTGTGACCTTTTCTCAGAGATGTGTAGGTTGTCAGACTGGGTCAAGGCACAGCAGTCTTATATTATTATATTTAAGTACTAAATCTGTCAACTATTTAATCCGGCAAAATAACTTGGCAGATTCCTTGTGCACCTGGCTCCCAGTTAAAAAAGAAAGTACCTTAATCACAAAACTAGCAAGCTGAGCAACATTGCTCTCACCCAACTCGTTGCTCGTTTACCATACGCCACTCCTCACTTTTCCGCTCTTACTTCTGTATAGCAGTTTCTCCTTCAGCTTATTCTAGCTCCTTCGTCCTGAGTCTTACGATCCAGTACCTGTAAAATTCCCTATCTTGAGGTGTTTGGACAAAATGAAGTCCGAGTTGCCAAGTATGCAATAAAAAACAATTCGTCCATTCCTGGGCACCTTGAAGTAATAATTTTCCGGCATCCTTGCAAACACATGACGTAACTAGAGTCAAATCAATGCCATACATTGGTAGTGACAAGGATGCATTCAGCACAAAATTGACATATCGTTTCAAAGGATCGATGAATCTTGCTTCGAAGATAGTGATAATACGACTTGCAGGCTAACCTTCATAAAGGAGATTTGAGAGAGAGAGAGAGAGAGAGAGAGAGAGAGAGAGAGAGAGAGAGAGACTGACTGCAGTTTGTACGTCTCTATTTGTATGAGCATTAGTGTCCTCTCTTTAATTTCCACAGCGAAGCCCTGTTTTCTGATCAGCAATTGGATTATTCGTTAAAAAGGTATCAGTTAATAATTCAGTCTCACATCGAAGAACCAATAGCGGACCTTTAATTCTCAAATTTCGCAAATAAGATGATTGCCCCGGGATATTTGCAGGGTGTATATCAGTGTATTTTATGTACCCGTTTCTTATTATTTGTTTTTCGCCGATAAAATGAATTCGTTTGTTACGGATAACAGCGAATCTGTAACTCATATCCAGTGTATTCGTGAACCCTGGAATCGTGTTATAAAGTTATTTACAGTATTAATTGCGAAATTAGTTTTTTATATAGAGATAACATTATCATCCTCACGCTTTGCATAGTATGCTTTTTGTAAGCCGAGCCCAGTTTTGCTGGTGTTCCACAAATCAGTATTTTAGGACTTTTTTTTTTTTTCTAGAGGAATCGACCCAGTTATCGTTAATCTTGCTTTGATAACAGAGTACGTGACGACTCTGATTGGTCAGTATTAGATAGATTACGTTTCTAACCCACGTTTTGTCCTATAAGCACCATAGAACATCTGATATAGACTCGAAGCTTGACATTTTTTCCCTGTTGAACTTCACTACTGCAGTCAGGAAACGACGGTAAATTCATAGCTTGTCATACATTTCTCTTCATTGTAATGTCTTTTGTCACTTTTTCACAGTTAATACTTTTTTCCTGTTAATTAGGTTTTCTTGATAATGATGTCTTTTGTTAGTTTTGTCGTGAAATTCTGGAATACTCTTCTTGTATCTTATGGCAGTATTTATGCTCATGTATATATAAGAATTGCAGTCATGTAGTCCCAAATTCTACGTTACATATTGTCCTACACACGCACAGACACATATAATATATATATATATATATAATATATATATATATATATATATATATATATATATATATATATATATATATATAGTATAGATATCTATATATAGTCTATATTATATATATATATATATATATATATATATATATATTATATATATATCTATCTATATAGATAGATCTCTATATATATATATATATATATAGATATATAGATATAGATATATATTATATATATATATATATATCTATATATATATATAATACATATATATATATATATAGATATATATATGATATAATATATATTGATATATATATATATATAATATAGATATATATCTATATATTAGATATATAATATATATATATATATATATATATATATCTATATATATATATATATAGATATATATATATTAGGATATATATATATCCTCATTATTATATATACATATTATATATATATATATATATATATATATATATATATATATATATATATATTATATATATATATATATATATATATATATATATATATATATAGATATATATATATATTATATATATACATATATATAACATATAATATATATATATATATATATATATATATATAATATTATATATATAATATATATATATATATATAGTATATACACATGTGTGCATGTTTGTAATAACTACAAAGTTCTTTTTAAATACGCTTCTCCCTGCGAGCGTATTCAAAATATTAAGGAAAAAACCCACTTCCTATGGAAAGATGGAACCCACACTGACTAGATTACCAGTGCAGAACGTATACAAATAGTGTGAGAAAATTGCCAAGTTAAAAAGCGACTTAGTAACAAACGCATAGTTCATTTATGAAGATATAAACTTATGGTATCTAAGCGAGAACCTTTGGATGACGTAGCGAGGCACGGCATGATTACCCATTAAAACACACACATAAATATATGTGCTAAAACACACACACATAAATATATGTGCGTGTGTCTGAGTGTAAGTGGCCCAGTGCTTGTTTATAAAACTTTATATAATCACCTCTTCTTCTTTTTTATCAAGAAAACATTGCCATCGGAGCGGTGATATCTCCTTTAACAATGGATGACGAAACCACTAAATCCTTTTGTTCTTGGCTTATTAAATTTTCTTCTCTCTTTTTTTCATTTTTTTTCATCAGATATTATGGCACATCCAAACAACTCTTTACCCTCTATTGTATGAATTAGAATAATGCTCCGAGGATTATAAGGGATTAACAACTGTGAACTGAGAATGTATCTGGGCAGTTTGAATTTGTTTTTGAAGGAGAGAAATTTGTAATAGAACAATTCTCCAATCTGTTGATTTTACGATAAAATAGGAAAGGAATATTTTATTCTTTTTTTATATGTGTTTATATTATACACACACACACACACACACACACACACACACACACACACACACACATATATATATATATATATATATATATATATATATATATATATATATCCATGCTCAGATATGTACATATCACACGCGTCAACTTCCACCCTATAGATAGCTGGGTGACGCCAGAGATTTTCGGATGAGGCTGCGAGACCCATGCCATTTTACAACACCCTGTATATGGCCCACCACAGGTAGCTGGCTAACAAGTTCATAATTCACTTGCCGTGTTAATATAAGCATCATGTTTTTTTTTTTTTTTAGGAAGTTGTCCCAAGACGGTTTTTTTATTATTATTATTGGAAAAGTACATCCACAGTAATATGTCTGATCTGTTATTTAAAATACAAAGCAGAGAGCTTTCGAAGACCTGCATGCAAATTATAAGCTCTTTTGTGTTCATTGATTCAACCTGGTATTCAACTATAAGAATACACTCAAAGGCTGTCTCATGCAAAATAATAACTCCAACCAAAGCTTTAACAAAGAAATTGGTGTTTATGAAATACCTTGTCTGGATTGCGATAAGAAATATTACGGAGAAAGTGGGAGGGGACTACCAATCAGAATCAATGAACACAAAAGAGCTTATAATTTGCATGCTGAGAATAATGCACTAGTCTCACATAGTTTAAATGACGATCACCGCATAAATTGGAACGAGTCAAAAGTAATTTTCAATAGTAAGGATACAGGTATTAGAAGGTTAGTTGAAGGAGCAATTATTAACAGGGGTCTCTCTATGGAAGGCAATAAAGCCTTTACGCAAGATGATTTTATTTTGAATGAAATAATTTGCTGTCAGTTTATCAGAGATTATAACAGATATAGGTTGCATGGTAATATCACCAATAATCTAGCCACCTCTGATACTGCCGCTGCCTCATCTTCTTTCGTTCAGGTAACAGAGACCCATCCCGTGTCCCTAGTTGCAGGCGCCCAAGCTGCTATGGATAACATATCAAACGATTCAAGAGACGAACCGTCACTTCGAAGATCTAGGCGATTAGCTGGTTTGCCGTTGGAGAACGAGGGGATAACGTGAAGAGCCAACTACATCATCAAACAGGCTATTTGTAAACTAGTCGAAAAACAGAGTTCTTGTATGGTCACTGTTAGTAATTGTATTCAGATTGACAAGGAGGTCAATCTGAATACAATTACTAACAGTGCAGGTCTTCGAAAGCTCTCTGCTTTGTATTTTAAATAACAGATCAGACATATTACTGTGGATTTACTTTTCCATTTTATTTTATTAACTCATGTGATTAAGAGGTTTCTTTGAATTATTATTATTATTATTTCCTCGTCCGGTGTGTGAGCATGTGCTTGCGGACGCATACATTTATGTATACTTATGAGAGAGAGAGAGAGAGAGAGAGAGAGAGAGAGAGAGAGAGAGAGAGAGAGAGAGAGAGAGAGAGAGAGAGAGAGAGAGAGAGAGATGCTTTTGCATCTCTTCATTTTTATCGGATCCCACCCCATTGTGTAACTTGAATGTGAATACCAGTCTCCTCTTTGGCTGATGGTTAAGTATGTGTTGAAGACACCATTACCCGACTTCCTCCTGATCACAGGCTATCAGCAAGAGCTTCATTGTACATGACACTATTATTTCACATACCTTTCCATTTGTTGTCTTTCCTCCAGTGAGTGACGTCTATGCATAGGTATAGATCAGTGAGGTATGATAAAGAGTATTTATGGAAATATTAGTAGCGCAGTTCATGAAATAAGCAATACACTCATAAACATACTGATATACAATACTATCTTTCAGTGAGGTGTGGTGAATATTTTATGAAAATAATGTTCAGTTAAGCATGATGAATAGTGATCGCTTTAGCATATTTCGTGGAAGTATTATCAAAATTATTCATGAAAGTATTCATCGATTTTGTATAAAGTATGGTGAATATATTTGTATGAATACTGATCCTTTCAGCATATTTCATGGAAGTATGATGAATATATTTATGAACACATTGAACCCATTAGTATATTTCATGGAAGTATAATAAATACATTTAACAACACATTGAACTCTCTAGCATATTTCATGGAAGTATAATGAATATGTTTATGAACACTTTGAACCCATTAGCATAATTCATGGAAGTATAATAAATATATTCAAGAACACATTGAACTCTTTAGCATATTTCATAGAAGTATGGTGACTGTATTTCGGCTTAAGGAAGCATTCGGGTATCAACCTGTACACCATGCAAAAGCTTATGTAATATTTGAAGCATTAATCACACATGTAATATGAATCTTAAAAAAATAAAATAAAAAAATAAAATAAAGACGATTTTAAATACATGATCTTTATAACTAGCAAAGTAAATGTTTCATAATTATAAGTGTCTAGACCACTGCTGTAAAGTTAGTATACAAGCGGAAATGTTGGCGACGCCCCAGAATGACGGAGGATGGGGATCCCGAACGCCCTCTGTCGGGAGGAGCGACGGACATAAATCCTCGGCATTCGTCGAAATAAATATTTGCATCGAAATCATAAAAGCTACAAATTTTCCCTCCGAAGATGATTTGCAATGCAGCCGGGGATGGGATTTCTCGCGTCGCCCATTAAATCTGTCGTAATATTTACCGAAATCTCGTTTTCTCTTGGCTTTGGGGACCCGCCGTTATTTCCAGAGGGCTATTGCTCCTGGAACCACGATCACCCTCCCCCACCCCCCAAACCGCCCCCCACCCTCAGAAAGTAAATAATGATCGCCATAAAAACAAAGGAAAGGTGGATTGCGCAAGCTGGGGAAGGAAGGGGAGTTGAAGGGGGAAGAATGAGGCGGGGGGGGTCTGGGAGAGGGATTTGTTTGGAAGGGGGCAGGACATGCAATAGTGGGATGGACCATAAAGAGAAAGGGTAGTAGTAGTAGTAGGAAGAAGAAGTAGGGAGGTGAGGGAAGGAAGGGGGAAGGTGGGAGGAGCTCAGAATGGCGGCTTTATAAATCCTCCTCCTTGCAGAGGAGGAACAAGCGAGAGAGACAAGGAGAAGATGAGAGAAGAGAGGGACAGAAAAGAGTTTGGAAGACTGGAAGAGGGAGAAGCTGATAGGGATCTGCATAAGCTTTCTGTAGGAGGAGAAGAGGTGAGTGGGAGGAGGAGGAGGGGGAAGAGGAAAGGAATTTCGGAATATCCAAAAATAAAAGGGAATCGGATGAGTAAGAATATGGGAGTGGAGGAAGAGCAAGAAGAGGAGAGGGAGAAATGAGAAGGAAGATACTTTTACATGCAGGATGAAGGCGTCGCCCATTGGAAGGAAGAAGAGGAAGAGGAAGAGGAGGGTCAGTGGCAGTAGTGGAGGGTTGCGAGAAAGAGGAGGAAGAGGAAACGAAGAGGAAGAGGAGGGGTAGGGGTGAGGGGAAGGACGTGAGAAAGGAGGTGGGAGTCCTTCCAGGCCAGCCCCCTTCCCCTCTTTGTATGCTAATCCAATCCGAGCGTAATTTCCAAAGCTAGTTTTATACAAAAGGTTCCTTTTTATACTTTCCCCTATATTTTTTTTTCTATGAGAAAAATTGCATCGGGGACTGCGGAATTGTTATTTGTTTCATTTAACTATAACCTTGCGTGAAAATGTATTCAGAGAAAAGTAGAGTTAGAAAGAGGAAACCATTTGCTCGATCTTGTTTTCTCATTATTTGGTTTACTTGGGAATGTTGTTGTCTTTCGATGATCATTCCACCAAGTTAAACATATATATATATATATATATATATTATATATATAATATATATATATATATATATATATATATATATATATATATATATATATATATGTATGTATGTATGCGTATATATATAAATATACGTGTGAATATTTTAAATTATCATCGCCTCCTATGCCGGGTGATTCATGTGTTTCTGTGACTTTCTGCCAACTGTCTTTCCTGTGTTTTCCCTTCCATTTATCTCCACACATTTCTAGCCACCTGTTTCATAGTTTTCATGTTTTCATCCTGTTAGATCTAGGTCTTCCAATTCGTCTGGTGCCCACAGCAGCCCAGTTGATACTCATGTAACATTCACCTAAGGTTGTGCAAAGGTCACGTCCGGGTCAATGCGTGCTCCTCGTTACCATTATTTCTTATATCTATGGAACTTCTGTAATTCCCCAAATGGAATCATTTCTCACTGTAATCCACATACTGATTCCTAATACTATTCTTAAATCCTTTTAGATAGAGTAAATTGTATTGCCATGATTCATTTTTATGTTGCAATACAGGGCATATCAGACTAATATCAAATCTTACTTTCAAGTTTAATTTCAGTCTATTTGATTTTCAAATCTTATTCATCATTCCCATTGTTTGATTTGCCCCTTATAGTCTTTCATTAAGTTGTATCGCAAGAAAATCTGTAGGAGATGTCAAATACCCTGTCCTCATTATTTCATGTTTTCCTTGCATTTTGTCCCGTCTCTCTAGATAAATGAGGTATTCATGTATGCAAGATTTTCATCTGATTAAGACATCATCTACATAGTTTAAGTCTGTCGGCTTGGAACTATTTTTCTAAAGTAAATCCTCTCTTCCATCCCCAAACCAACCTTTTCGTCATTAAAAGCAAAAATACGAAGGTGTCATAAGATTTCTGTCTAGTACTTCCATTTTTACTGCAAATCCATTTGACAGGACTCCTTCAACATTAACTTTGCATGTGTCATTAATGGGTTCTTCCAGTTGCCTCCACTTTAACGGGGATACTCTAGCGACGCTAGACCTTTCTGGTCTGTGTATACTATTAAAGACCTTCAAATTTCGTAAACAAAAAAATACACTAGGAGGGATTTCTGAATTTCATGTACTGCTGCACATCATGTCTAAACACAATTATTTGTATTCGACACTAAGAATGTCATCAGTTTCTTTCAGCATCCTATTGAAGACTATCAAGCAAAATATTCATATCATGACCACTGAAAGTGCAATGCCTGTATAATTACCATATTCAATCAGGTGATCTTTCTTTTGTAGTACCTTAGTTATAACTGTCAAGTACCTATCGTCAAGCTTTGCTCGTCATTCAGTATTCTGCGCAAAACAGCCTCGTTAGTGAGATTGGTGTATTTGATCTCCAGCTGAAATCGTCTCTTCACATACCCCATCGTATTCCAGTGCTTCCCACCCTTTCTATATTTTTAAACCCACTCCAAAAACATTCAATTCCCCCACTAGTATTTACAAGTCTCCGTCAGCTTCTGGTACATCAGTCAGAGAATCTTTCTCGTTTCTGTTATTCATGACATTCTAAAAAACGTTTTGCCAAACATTGTCTTTCCTCTTCTGATGCTATGATGACTTATCCCTACCTTTTGACAGTTGTTTGATTAGTAAGTCTGAGGACTACCTTGATACCAGTTTACCCCCTGAATACATGACTTTGTAAACTTCATCCTCCTGTTTCTCTCTCTCTCTCTCTCTCTCTCTCTCTCTTATATCATTTATTGTTTCATTTAACGTCATTACCTAAACGTGAGCACTCCTCTCTGAAATTTGTATCCACTCCTGTATTTAACTTAGAGCTCTATGCTTGAAGAATACACAGACGAATACTGAAATGATTATTCCTTATGGTCTATTATCTAATATTATTGATTTTATTCTTGCTTTCGTCTTTTCTTTATTGCATCTAGGGTCTCATCTGAGATCCAGTTTCCATCATGTGACTCCACATCTCAATACTTTCTTTCCGGTGTCAATACAATCCTCAATGATTGTATAACCTCCTCAGATGCATTTTCTGGAACTTCAAATATATTTAAAGATTTATTTTAAGGGATTTCTCATTCTCCAGTTCGTTTTCATTAGACAGTACTTCCTACCTAAGAAATAGGTCTCCTTATGAAAAATGAAGGTTTGTATTCCTCCATAAGAAAAGGCGGAATCTGCACACACACACACACACACACACACACACACACACACACATATATATATATATATATATATATATATATATATATATATCTATATATATATATTTTATAGATATATATATATATATATATATGTATATATATATATATATATAATATATATATATATATACCTATATATAGATATCTATATAATATATATATATCTATATAGCTCTCTATATATAATATATGTCGTCTATATATAGATATATATAGATATATATATATATATATATAGATATATATATATATATATATATAGATATATATATATAATTATATATATATAGATAAGAATTGAGATTCCCATGCACACATCGGCAGAACACAGAATAAAAGAGATAACATTTTTAATGTTGGACGCAGCTGACAAGAATCAATAATATGCGGAAAAATAATTGCTAAAATCACACAAAGGTCTTTGATGTACGAAATATAGGAATCAAAGGTCTCCATTTGATTATGTGACGTCAGACTGAATAAAAATCTCTCTCTCTCTCTCTCTCTCTCTCTCTCTCTCTCTCTCTCTCTCTCTCTCTCTCTCTCTTACTAGTATTTTATGTTCAGTAAGTTGTGCATAATTCAGACACTGAAACAGACACCATTGTAAACAAAATTTCTCTCTCTCTCTCTCTCTCTCCTCTCTCTCTCTCTCTCTCTCTCTGTCTCAGTAGCCTTTTATTTTTAGTACGTTGTGTACACAGATTCCGAGATTGAAACAGCCACCAGTGCAGACTAAAGTCAACCACTCTGCGCGCACGCACACACAAATCTGCTGTATTTTGATTTCGTGTGCGACACTTTTTAACTTTCAGACCATTTGTCAGAGACCTGAAGCAGGTCAGTCACTAGTGTCAGACAGGCGTATGTCGCTTGTCTGTTTATGCAACATTTGCGCTCATCATCACTACAAATGCATAAAATTGTTTCATGTCTTGGTCTTTGATACTTTTGCAAATACGTGAAAGCAATCGTCAAAATAGATTTTGCCTTTGACGAAAGGCTGGGTTTTTGTAACTTTGCTTTGGAACTAGGGCTATTTTGGATAAGAGTCCCCACCCCCCTCCCCCTTCACCCCACTCTACTTTGAAAAATAAAAAAAGATACGTTAGATTTTCCTTTTTATGTAATTTTCTTAACCTCATTGAAGGCCATCTGTCTGACTAATGAAAATTTAGTATTTGTGTTGCAATATTGTTAGAAATCTTAATTTTAGTTCAATTTTGTTGTTTAATACCTCTACCACAAAACGATATTTATGAACAAAAAAAACACATCTCCATAACACGAAAATATACCAATGAATTTCAGAAGTTGACACAGTCTCTTTATATATTAATCAGTTGTGATGAAGTTTTTTCTTCCTTATATTTACCGGTTAATGATACGGAAGATATCTGCACTGGTGGTTCATAAATTTTATCCTTTCCCCAAAAAAATAACGTACATATTTTTTTTTCTCTCTCTCTCTACTTTCTGATTCGCGAGTCTCGTCAGATATTAAGTAGGACTGATTATCATATTGGTGATGCTATAAATACTTACAATCATTATAAATTACCTTAATTCCATGAGCAATACTGCAGACTAACAAGGTTTCAGAACTATGATATACGCATATATTCAAACAGATTTCAGGTTTCTATAATGTAGCTTGCACAGTACTTGATTCGGTGACCTTCAGTGCATGACAGATAGTCGCAGTTCAAATATAGCATTTTAAGCTATATTTAATTAGGTCTGGATTGGACTTGGTTTGTTGACTCCACTGAAGTTTTAGGAGTTTATTATGAGCACTGGGTCACAATAAGGCCGACTGAGTGACAGGCCTTTCTTTCAGTAACAACAATACAGGTTGCAATGAACTTGACATTTCCAAGTAGTAGGCATGAAGATGATCCTCCTTTGATTTGTTACTTTATTTAACTTAGATCTCTGAAACGTAGAACACATTGATGAATTATAAAGTTATTATTCCACATGTTCTCTTAGTTGACTTTGCTCATTTGCAAAAAAAAAAAAAAATCTGATATATTTATATTAGTGCAGACGACAGCAACGACAGACTCTGCCTGTTTGTCTGTCACTTTTTCCCTCAGGCTCGCACACATACAGTCTGTTTGTCTGTCTGTCCTGCTTCCATTGTCCCATTCTATATCTGTCCCTCACACTTTTGTATCCTTCTGTTGTTAGTTTCCAATAAGTCAAAGTTGGACACAAGCATTAGATTTCTAGTCCTTTAAACACTGCTTTACAATATTGAGTAGGCTAGAGACGGGGTCTGACATTGTAGAAACACATTGAAGAGATTTTATATCCGAATTAACATCCCTTTCTCGTCATAAAACTAGGGAATATTCGTCAAATTTCGCAGTACACCGAGCTCATGATATGTCAAGCACATTATGTTGTTCCGCATTTTCTTCTCTAGGATTTTTTGTAGTCAAACGTTGGTCTTGTAACCCAAAAACAAAAAAATTAATAAATATATGGATACACAGCGTGCTTCATATAGCAAAATATTGAGGAAAAAAAATAATTATATAAATGGTAATGGTGATGGCATGTGAAAGGAAGATTGAACGATTGTGAATGAATAATGAGCTAAAGATAAAAATAAAACAAACGAAACAGCCAAAATGCTGTGGTATACAAGAGAGAGAAGGCGAATAATATATATATATATATATATATATATATATATATTATATATATATTTAGTATGATGTATATGTATGTGTATATATATATATATACGTATAATAACAATAACAACACTGTTTCCCATTCTGAATAATCTCATGTGAACTGACGGAAAGTACTCTGAAGAAGGATAATGAAAAATAGTGAGGCCAAAAATGTTAAGTGTTCAGATTCCAGCGCCACAAAATAGGCTTTTCATTGAGGGGATTTGGGGCTTCCATGATGAGAGTGGATTAAACGCTTCGCTTGATAAATGCTTTATCATGGAAGGCGATAATGAAACCGCCTGGAAAGGCAAAAAGGGGGATTATTTCGCAATATAATCAACTGCTACGCAATCTGTTTCAAGTATGGCGCCGCCGGCGAAATTGATGAGGGCTGAATTTTGCTCTCTTTTTTTTTCACTATAGGTATTTCGTTGCACAAGTTTATTTTGATTGTTAATTAAGGTGGCCATTTATTTTAATTTGTTAATTACACCTGCCAACAAAGTTTGTTGGATTTTAACAATTTACCTGTTCTGTGTTTGTTCGTTCGTTCATTTCTGCCAGTCGGTCTTGCTGCCTGCAGTTGATCTCTAAAAGATATTGCTGGTTAACGTTACCTCGTGCTGACTTCCTGGACGCAGGTTCGAATCCTGCTAGGGTCTCCAGAATTTATTAATTTCTTTCTTCATTTGTCATCTTGGATCTTTTAGTGACCCAAGTATCCTTACAATGTCAATTTTATACGTATCTCTCTTCTCTCTCTCTCTCTCTCTCTCTCTCTCGTCTCTCTTCCTCTCCCCTCTCTCTGTATATATATACATATACATATATATATTATATATATATATATATATATAGATATATATATATATATATATATATATATATATATATATATATATATATATAGTATATGTATATATACAGAGAGAGAGAGAGAGAGAGAGAGAGAGAGACGAGAGAGAGAGGAGATGAGAGAGAGAGAGAGAGAGGATAGTATAAAATTGACATTGTAAGGATACTTGGGTCACTAAAAGATCCAAGATGACAAATGAAGAAAGAAATTAATAAATTCTGGAGACCCTGGCAGGATTCGAACCTGCGTCCAGGAAGTCAGCACGAGGTAACGTTAACCAGCAATATCTTTTAGAGATCAACTGCAGGCAGCAAGACCGACTGGCAGAAATGAACGAACGAACAAAACCATAAACAAAATAAAAAAACGGATATATAAATGGATCAATGACCCATATTTTGGATCCAGATCCAACTCAAATCTTAGTCAACTTATGATATATTATATATATATATATAATATATATATATATATATATATATATATATATATATAATATATATATATTCATAAGTTGACTAAGATTTGAGTTGGATCTGGATCCAAAATATGGATCATTGATCCATTTATATATCCGTTTTTTTATTTTGTTTATGGTTTCGAGTCGGCGGGAGTATGCATAGTTATAGTTTCCAGTTGCTTTCGTTACTCGAGGCTTCTATCGTTTACTACTTCTAGTTCATAGTAAATGAAGATGAAGGATCTTTGAAGGTATAAGTGCTAAGACATAAAGTATTAACCGAGCAGGACCTTCTGCTTGCGATGGAATACCGCTTGGTATGAACTGACTCCAGTTAGTCCTTTAAATAACCGCATTACATTACACATAAGCAATCCATATGTGAACTTCCACAGCAGTTACACATTATGGGATGAGGTTGCTACCCACACCTGGTGGCCCCACTGTTTTGAATATAGGAAAAACTGATGGTGTGAAAGTTTCCTTTGCTGATATCTAAGAGAAGGGTCAAGGCAAGAAGTCTTGACCCTGAAGACGTTACGTACCGCCCCGAACACAGACCAACAAGTCTTTCTTTTTAGAAACTTATATCAAGACCAGTGCCCAGGGAAGCTCGCTCTGGGTAGGGCACTGGCATGCTTAAATATGCTGTAGGTACACATAGAAAAAATAAATTTATTAAAAGTTAAGCCTCCTGAAAAACTACATTTAAAACAATTTTCCATTAAAGTAACAAAATTATCTAAACTCAACAAATACACGTGATCAAATTGCGAAGCAGATCTCTCTCTCTCTCTCTCTCTCTCTCTCTCTCTCTCTCTCTCTCTCTCTCTGCGTGTGTGTGTGTGTGTTTGTTTCAACGTTTTATTCAATCTTCGACTCTAGTACAGCTTTTTTCATATTTCGTAAGAGAAAAAAAATATTAATGAAAAGTCTCACAGTTTCATCATCAATTTTGGACTTTAATTTGCTCCTGGCACCGTCGTTTCCGTAGGCTTTTCCTTTTTACCATTCTTTTCTATTTTCGCCTCATTTTGGGCAGTTAATCGAGAGAGAGAGAGAGAGAGAGAGAGAGAGAGAGAGAGAGAGAGAGAGAGATATCCGCTTCGCAATTTGATCACGTTTATTTGTTGAGTTTAGATAATTTTATTACTTCAATGGAAAATTGTTTTAAATGTAGTTTTTCAGGAGGCTTAACTTTTAATAATATATTCTGTTTAATAATACGAATACGTATTGTGTATCTATATATTTATTTTTTCTATGTGTATCTACAGCATATTTAAGCATGCCAGTGCCCTACCCAGAGCGAGCTTCCCTGGGCACTGGTCTTGATAGAAGTTTCTAAAATGAAGACTTGTTGGTCTGTGTTCGGGGCGGTACGTAACGTCTTCAGGGTCAAGACTTCTTGCCTTGACCCTTCTCTTAGATATCAGCAAAGGAAACTTCCACACCATCAGTTTGTCCTATATTCAAAACAGAGGGACCCCCAGGCATGGGTAGCAACCTCATCCCGTAACGTATGTTGAGGACTAAAAGTCTGGTAAATCGTCTTATTGCATCATCAAAAGGTAATCCAGGTGTTGCTGGATCGGAGGATTGATTGATTGATTTTTTTTTCTACCCAGCAGAACTACAAAGGTCAAAGATGGAGTGATAAGACTTATCCATTAAAACAATCCTTCGAAAGTGAAGCACAAATGAACGACAGAAAAAGGACGAAAAGGAAACAGAACGAATGTGGAGAGAACGGAACCCGAGGGCTCGAGTGGCTTCCCTGTTAATTGAAAAGTAAAGGTTACCAGTAAATGAAAAAGAGGAGAGGTAAAAGTGATGAAATAAAAAGAAGAAAGGTCAATATGTCTGTGATGATTTGGATGAACGAGAAAAGCATGAATTAAAGTTATATATCATGCATTTTTTGTGAAATGAATTACAGGATATTCGTAAAAACAAGCATAATATCAGCGACAAACGAACGAGTACGTAAAATCAGTACAGGAATCCAGTTTTTTTTCTTATCATCATTTATCTAATACTCCCACATAATTAAAATCAAGCAAAAAGAAATGGGAAATTAATCAGGGTAGTGAAACACCTAAGCAAGCACTCTCCTATCCAGAGCTACGAAAAATGATATTCATTTTCAGAAATCTTTGGAGGTAAGGAGAAGAGGAGAAACGTTGTAAATCTCGGCCAAAGAGGCTACTGAACCTCGTAGCATATCAAGTAGGTAAGGAACTGAAGGGAAAACCTTTACCTTCAAGGCAAAGAAGAAAAAGTAGGCAAAGACAAAGTGTGACCCACTGTCTGGGCTCAGCCGTTATGGCCAGACAGATAGGGCCCGTGGCTCTATAGGTTTTTAAGAATCCTTGTGTCTTACCTTAAAAAAAAAAATGAAAACCCCTCAAATTCGGGGATTAGTTTATTTTTATCATACAGTTTCCAGACATCATGTCTCCTCTTCCGTATTGAAAATACTGGAGAAGAGACATGTGTTGTGTCAGAATCGTTTGTGAAAAATACATTATTCCCGGATTTGTTGCTCTTCTCTTTTTCAGTAGTTCGCTGTTGAGCTTATTACGGCTGTCTCTTGTACTGGCAATGTAAACTGGACTGTCTTGTCAGTTGCTCATCGTCTGTACCTAGAAATGTTTTGGGTTTATTGGAAATGCATAAATGGTGAGAGAGAGAGAGAGAGAGGTTGATCCCGAGATGGACGAAAGTAATTGTAAACACTGAGTTACAGTTCGTTACCTGTAAACTTTCATTGCTCACACATATAGTAAAGCATGTAGAATTGATAGTGATAGGCGGTGCACTTTATATAGTAGGATTCTTATAATGATTAATATTTATTTCCTATTTTCTGGAGGTGCTTAATCTCTTCCCAGCAGGTCAAAAGCTACTCTTTACCTCTTTTCATTACCTATATGCATCAGGTCTGGAAAAGATATGGCATTGGTCGTACTCTTTTTGTACGGCCGTAGGAAAGATATCTTATCATTATATTTCTAACATATACAACATTGCTGTTTCTTGAGAACTCTACCCAGCATGAAAAAAAGTTGATTGCTAAACGTTCTAGGAAATACAGAATAAAGTAGAGAGTTCTAGACTCTGGAAATGTGTCCTGTGAACCAAGGGTAAAATCAGTTGATTCTTGAGTTGATGACTTGCGCAGGTATCTGTGAGATTGCAAACTCAGTACGTCCGCATTTCTAAATATGCAAGAATTTATGAAAAAAAATGGTAAGACGAGATAATTATGGAAGCAGCTAAAAGTAACAATGGTTAAAAAATAAGTCTCAATATAATTAAATTTAACTGAAAAGTTGATAGCAATGGTGATATCGCTTGATTGAAAGCTTGGAAAAACTCCTTCAGTAGCTAATTCAGCGATAAATACGGCGGAAGATAAGTTATTATCGAAGTTAAAAGTGGACTTGCCTTATGAAAACAAAACATGATATCATTGAATGTTGATGTTGTCAGAAGGGGAGAGAGATGACTTTTAAATTCACCAGACATCAAAAGTTCTGTCGCTTTGCAAATCAGACATTCGAAATTAACCGGTTTCATAAAAGTATGACTTACTCTCTCTCTCTCTCTCTCTCTCTCTCTCTCTCTCTCTCTCTCTCTCTAAATTCATTACGCTTATATGCCAAATTAGCAAAACAAGTACGTACATACATACCTAACTACCTACAGGCATATATACGCAATCTTTTGCAGCCACCGTAATAAAACAAAACAAAAAATAACTTTTACTTTTTAACAAATTCACAAAAGCACAATGAACAATATGTTCATGTTAGATGCGCACTTTACGAAATACTTAAATCAGCTTATAAGAAAATAATCACCTGAAAATTCGCTGTTGGTAACCTAATCTCATTGCCAGACATCAAGTCGTAGAATGGAGGATCAGGTATTGCACTTGGTAACGCAAGAAGGTAAAACGGAATCTAATTGAATGGAAACAATAGAACTGTGTGGTTTCAGCGTCCTTTGTTATGCTATGGTTTAGCATTCTACTGCTAATGATTCTGTAATGTCAGCCTTCTCATTCAACGTCTTTTTTTTTATAGACAATGAAGTGGGCATTTTGACATTTTATGCCAAACCTTTAATTCTTAATTATTATAAAGTTTTTTATACGCACCGTAGACTTCATGTAAGCACTCTTATCATATATATATATATATATATATATATATATATATATATATATATATATATATATATATACAACTGAGTGGTACCTAGGCCTTTCGACACACGGTCCTTGGCTAGAAAATGGCTGTGTGTAAAAAGGCGTAGCAACCTCTATGTTGTTTCACCCTCCCTTAGTGGTCTTTACCTCTATTTATACATTCATCATATTTTTAGTATCTTCGTATTCAGTTATACACACAAACATATATATATATATATATATATTATATATATATATATATATATATATATATATATTATGCTGACCACAAATCTGTTATAAATGTTCGGATAGTTCACGAGAAAAATTCTAATGCTAAACAAAGGTTTGACACGAACAAACTAGAATCTCTCTCTCTCTCTCTCTCTCTCTCTCTCTCTCTCTCTCTCTCTCTCTCTCTCTCTCTCTATGTACTTAGCTAGATTTCGTGTTCTATGCCTTTAGAATTGACTTTCATGCCATTTAAGCAAAGGCTTCGTGTTACTCTGGTAGATAATTCCAACCAGTCTTTCGTCTTTACCTACTGTTTATTTTGGAGGCGTGTTTATCACTTCAAACACATATTGGTTACGAGTGTAGTTGCTTTGATGTCTTTATAAAAGAACACAAACAACCCTCGCTTTAGATTTTGCACAGAATAAAGTGGTATTCCTACGTTCCTATATTTGGGAGCTTGGATTTTATTTTGGGAATATCCCAAAGAGAGACAGAGAGAGAGAGAGAGAGAGAGAGAGAGAGAGAGAGAGAGAGAGAAGAGAGAGAGATTGGGAGGGGGGGAGACGGATATTATGAGCACGTGGGGGACAGGATATGGTATGTATCAGGAAACTCTCGAAAGTAATGTCCCACCGAAGTAAAGACATACTTGAGCAGTCTGTACTTGGATTGGTGACCAGAAATGAAAATCACTTACAGTTGGTTCCTGTGACGCTTTGTGTTGTATGGATTATTGGCTTGCAATCTCACATCAGAGATGAATGTCCATTTTTTTAACCAAATCAGGTTCGAAACATAGGAACCGTATTACAAATATTTATTATACTCTTTGGCCCTAATTAGCTTTATAAAAGATTTTATTCGATGTAGTTTTTGCATTTTGCCACTTCTGTTTTAATTATTTATTTACTCATTGATATTTATGTATTTAATTGATATGTTTTTATTCGTATTTATGTTTTACTTTTTCATGTGTGACATTCTCTTCTGTCGCAGAAGCTTAGCAAATTAATGTTTTTGTTCTAACATGAAAAATCAGGCCATTAGAATGCCCTAATAATAATAATAATAATAGTAATTGTGACAGTTCCAGATTTAGACTGGCTCTTTGTAACGTTATCAATCAACTTAACTGAACTGTATAACTTTGATTTTGTGTAATGAGTAACAAATTAAAACAAAATGTCCAGATTCCTTTTTTTTTTTCCACGCAAATCACTTTCATCGAAGGGATCCGAGGCATTTACGATGGAAGTGGATTAAAATACTTCTCTCCATGCTAATATGGAAGGCTGTAATGAATCTATTTGGAGAGACCAAAGTGGGATTATTCTGCTCCATAATCAAATACTACGCGATTCCTTTTGATGGCGCTACCATGGAATTGATGTAGGAAGAGGAAAGCAATTTTTTTTTCTTTTTCACAAATATGCATACGCAGTTTTATTAACTTGAAGAAGGAAAAGTATTTTATTCGTTCTTTCAATCAATTAGGGAAACGATTTGTTTTTTTAACACTTCCTTTTTAAACACACTGTTTTATTTACTTGGAATTTTTTTCATCGGTTAATTGATTATAAAGAAAGGCTCTCTTTCCTTTTTAGAAGGTTAAGATTTCTCAGAAGTTTTTCAAACATGAAAAAAAAAATCGTTTCTGATTTATGACTCAATAATTTCCTACTCTCGACACGAAACTGTCATGATGGTTATGATGTCCCATTTGCTATACGCCCAGATTATAGTTTCATGATATGTTACATATCAAAGCTATAGTTTTATGATGATGATGTTACTTTTGATAGATATTGATATTATATTGTCATGGAAGTTATGATGACGTCATTTTAATGCATCTCAACATCACATCGTCCTAATGTTTATGTTAATGTGATATTAGCAACATTATATCAGCGTGATAATTATGATCATGTCACTTTAGATACATCTCCATTATATACAGTAATGATGATAATAATGATACCGCTTTTGATTGATTTTGTTTCATCATGATATGCCTGTTTAGTTATCAGTTTCACTCGCATCAACATACACACACACACACACACACACTCATGTGTTCAGTCTCGTATGTTTGTGTGCGGGTAAATTAATTTTGATCTAGTCCTCAGTGTTATCATATAATTTTACCGATTTTGTAGGAGATGAAAAATTATGCACAAAAACATTCTGTGCTCTACCATCAATTTTGGAAGGTAATTTGGGGATGGCCCAAGCGTTTCCGTAGGCTATTCTCTCTGGCCATTCATTAGAATTTCCGGCGAATTTTGTTCCGTTATTCGAGAGAGGGAGGGAGGGAGGGAGGCAGAAAGAAGACCTTCAGTGAGATCGGATTAATGAATCCTGTCAATCTTGGCCAATGAGCTGAAGCAGATCATATCCAAGCCGGTATCACTGAAGCATTTACCTTGTTTCTCATTGACCGATGCGTTTGAATTGGGATATCGGAAGGAGATATTTACCGTCAGCTCTGAAGAATCAAAAGTCAAAACAGATTTCAGTATATTAAAAAGCGGTGAAGCAAGTAGATTCTAAGTAAGCGTGAAGTGGTATCGAATGTACTGGTTGTATTATGTAATACCAAGTGGAAATACACTGGCAATTCATCAGACCCACAAGATCCAGAGTGAATATTACGTATGATAAATTAGGCAGTAAACTTATAGAGACCAAAAGTAACTGTCTGATGCAATCCGTCATTTTTGTTGGTTAGTGATGCAAGAAAGAATTGAAGCAAGATCCAAGAAGTGCACAGGAACACACAAATGAAGCAGAATAAACGACTGGAAAATGGAACCCAAAGGTCAGAGGGGCTTACTACCAGCTGGAAGGCAAATCTTCCAGGGATATAAGGAAAAAGACTTCGGAAAGAAACACATGACCTGCAGGCCAGATGAACTGAGTGATACAAACGGAAAAATAGTTAAGGGCTAGAGATGAACAGTTCAAGAATGAATAGGAACTGTTTATAAGTATGTCTATCGATATTCTTGTCATAGTGAAAGTTGGATAGAGATGTAAACCCAATATTCCTTATTTCTTAATGTAGTACAAAGTAAACGTAGATTTGAAGACACAATAATATTGTTGTATTTTTATCAATATATTCGACATTAATCTAATCATTTCATCAGATATAAATGTTAAAATTAAACATCCCAAATAAGGGATAAAAGAAATAACGTCTCAAATATCACCAATTCCCTGATCAAGGAGTGACAGAATAAACTTTCAGAAACTCGAAAGGAAAGACGGAACGGAAAAAAAAGAGAGAGAGAGGGGGGTGGGGGGGGGGGGGGGGGGGGGGGTGATGTTTTCATTCAGTGTCGAAACCAACCTGCGTCGTCTGCCCTCAGGCACACCAAGTAAAGAGCAAGTTGTCTGTCTTGATCGCCGCTCGTTCTCCAGAAAAAGGAGACAGCGGAGACCAAGACAGAGAGACAAACGGTTTGAGCTCAGCCGCTCTGGCCAGACAGATGAGGAGGCCCTTTGCTTGAGGGACGCCCAAGAATCCTTATGGACAACATTGTGCTCTGGGGTTGCGAGTGTGTGTGTGTGTGACCTTTGGGTTGCTCTGATCAGACAACTTTTTCATTTTTTTTTATCTTATGGACATAATTTTTATTTTATTTTGCTGTGATCTGAAACATCATGATGACTTGAAGATATATAACTGAAAGTGACTGTTATTATGGTCAGTCAATATGCGTCTTCCCGACCTAAGTTTTTTTATTTTATTTTATTTTTTTATTTATTTATTTTTTTTTCGGTAATTCACGTCTATGTCCATCCAGATACTGATTGTTGTTTGTTTGTATGGTGTTTTTTACGTTGCATGGAACCAGTGGTTATTCAGCAACGGGACCAACGGCTTTACGTGACTTCCGAACCACGTCGAGAGTGAACTTCTATCACCAAAAATGCACATCTCTGACCCCTCAGTGGAATTTACAAATACATTGTATCTTCTACTGCTTGGCTATGGAATTATCTTTCTTCTACTGCTCTTCCCTTCATCTCGAACAAGTCGGAGTTACCCGGCATAAAAACTAATTTTTGTTAGCCTAAGTGATTTTTGAGTCAAGCTGGACCTTCCCTGCAGACCTTTGGTATGCGGAAGTAGTTCTGAATGTTCTTCTGCTCAGTTTAGTCTACGGTCTGGATTGCTGTTTTCAAGTAGCATCCTTCGCTCTCCCTTACTTGAATGGCCCACTTCATAACTGGTTTTGACAGATGTTTTACGGACACATGCTCTTCACGATTCCCTCCTATTTATCTGGACTTAAGGACCGCAAGGAGTTGGGCTTCCCCCTCCCACCCAACACAAACACTCAGACACACACTAGTGTCTAAGTTGGCGATTAATACTGAATGTGAATTTTAAATTACAATACATTCCTGTTGCAATCCTTATGTCATATTCCTCCCACTAACATATATGTAAAATGCACACGTGTGTGCTCGTAGAACACACACAAACTTTTATGTCGAATACTCCGCTTTTGGTTACACGTCTCATACACAGAGACCAGAATTACCTCCCTATCTGTATACCAGAAGTAAGCCTAGCAATCCATCTCCATTCCATGGAAATGGCAGATATATCTGACAGGAATAAAGGTCAGAAAGAAGGAAGGATGATACGATATGCCTGAAGGGATGCTAGACAGATAATGAAGGACGCATTCCACAGAGAGGAAGCAAGTATTCTATGACGTCTCTTTTAAAAGGTTTAAGTCGCCTTGCCGAGGTCAGTGTTGTTTGCGAACGTCTTGATTTGTATCATCTGGAGTAAGTATTGAAAAAGGTGTAAAATATATTATCTGTCGTTTAGGAATGCTAAAATAAATACATTTATCCTTTCATCAATGAGCTCTCCAACTCCTGTAGTAGGGTAGTATACTTGTCAGTTACCTCACTGTGGTCCTTGCCTGAAGGTGTTTGCAACGGCTCTTTGGCTCTCCAGACTTTCATGTACCTTCCATTCCCACCTTTTGCTTTCCAACCTCTCTGACGTTTGCTTTTTAGTGCAACTGTTGAGTTTCATGTTCTACCTTTTAAGAGCCCCATACACTGAACGATTGTCTGTATCTTTTGCAATAGCATTGTAAATGGGCTTGTCTGAATGCAAAAGTGGGCGGAGTTTCGTGGTCTGAACGATCTCAGCTGAATCTGTCACGACCAAATTGCTGGCTTGCGACTTATGTCTGTCATACACAGGTCGTTCAATGCATATGTTTGTCTGCCGATGTAAAGTTATCGCGCATGTCTCTTCGAGAGAGATGATGCCATGTCTTCCCTTCACAAAATCTTGGTTCAGACTGAAATCGGAGTGTAGAACGTTCATACTGTCTGAATAATGTGTGTGTTTGTCGATAACGACAATCGTTCATACAATCGTTCAGTGTATGGGGCCCTTCAGACCCTTACACTTCATCTTATTTACTTTCTGGGCTCCTTGATCCTGTTATCCAACCAAGCCAACTGCATCATTTCACTGTCTGAAGCGCTGAGTGACCCGAAAAAGCCTCAGTGCTTGGCTTGACTTGACAGCTTGAATTCCATGAAATGAAATGACTTCTCCAATAAGCGATAGGAGGAATGACCACTGTATTCTAAGGTCTTTGACATTCTTCATCGTTAAATAAAAAAAAATACTCCTGATATTCTGATCAGTCTGATCTTCCAGTGATTGATACTGTTGTTGTCTGTTGGTCCCTGTATTAAAGAACAGTTATTATTTTGGAACTGTATTTCCAAGGAAGTTTTGGATGACATTTTGCCAAGTGAAAAATCCGGGGGCAAAAATGATGGAAAGAAAGTAGCTTTTTTTTCTATAAAGCCCCAGGATCACCATTTCCTATTATCATTAATGTGGATGATTGACTACCTCAGAGGCTCATTATTTCCTTAGGTCTCAGTTTACAAAGTCCGTTAGTTAAAGTGAACGTTAATTTTATAAAAAATCGTTATTTCCTTAGGTCTCAGTTTACAAAGTCCGTTAGTTAAAGTGAGCGTTAATTAAAAAAAAAATCGTTATTTCCAATAATCGTCGTTTTTAAGCATCGTGATTTCCTCCCGCAGGCCTTGAATAGGAACGAACTCTTTTGAAAGTGGAAATCGGCGCACTGAAAGGACTCCCGTGAATGCCAGCAATTGGAACGCAAATGTTCGTCATTGAAAGAGCATAAAGAACCTTAATGGGTTCGACCACTCGACACTTTTTGCGTAGAATAAGCGTAGGCGCATAGATTACATTGCCTGTAAATTAAAAGCATCCAAAACTCTTAGGAGGCTACAAAGAATATTTATTTACCAATCCTGCCATGAAGAAGTTGGACGGAGTTTAGTTGTCGTTCACGTCTGTTTGTTTCGTGATTAGTTTTCGCGGGATGCGTATGAAAATGCATCCATAGATTTCAGTGAAATTTCGTGGCGAGCTGCGCTATAGTTCAAGGAAGAGCAGGTCAAATTCCAACGCCAATTCGGACATAGAACCAGAATGTTATTTATTAGGGAGGGTAGAATGTTTCTTTGGTGCTAGATGGGTCGATTTTGGCAGCAAGGTACTTTCCTTTTATAATCACATAACAATATGACGAACCAGTAATAAATAAGAAAAAAATCTTGTATCTGGTCCAAGCCACTGTCTTGGTCCACAGCCGTAAACAAAAAGGTAATCTTGTCGGTGCATAACCTTTAAATTTGGTTGACGGAGGCGAACGGTTGTTCACGACCGAGCTTCGACTGTGAGGGAGAACTAATTACGGTTTGCAATTGAAAAAAAATGAGCCAAAAAGTACTCTTACAGGAATTAAAAAATATTTGCTAATGAACGAGCACCGACTTCGAAGAGGAAGTTTTTTGTGTTTTGCAATTAAAACCGAAACGAGAGAGAGAGAGAGAGAGAGACAGACAGACAGAGAGAGAAATAATAGTCTAAATGAATAGGCAGCGATTTCGTCAAGAAGCGCAGGAATTTTGCGGTACAGAACTGATGGGGAAAAATACGACGAGTGAATATTTGTTGATCAATTAACCACGAACTGTTAATTTTTCTTGTGAGTTGAAAAAGAGAAGTAAATATTTAATTAGACATTTTTTCGTTCGAGATAATTATGATGGGTTTCCTCCTCATTTATTCGGGAAAAGAACTATTTCTCCGCCCTTATTTTCATGCATCATGAGCACATAAAGGGTCGCAGTTTAATATAAAAAATAGCCGTAATTTAATACACTCATTAATAGATTTCACTGTCCTTTGGATTGGATGCTTGTATAATTTCTTAGGTGTAAATTATAAATAAATGTATATAATATATAATTATTGATAAAAATTTTTATATATATAAATGTAGTATATATATATATATGATATATGTATATATATATATAATATATTGTCTATATATATATACATTTTTAATATATAAATGTAGATATATATATATATATATATATCTAATATATATCTATATATATATAGATATACATATATATATATATATATATATATAAACATGGGGAAAACCCTCATGTATTTCATAAGGTAAGCGTGGACACGAAACGGAAGGCAGACCCCATAACTCCATTTACATACACAGCCTCTCTCTCTCTCTCTCTCTCTCTCTCGCTCTCTCTCCTCCTCCTCCTCTCTCTCTCTCTCTCTCTCTCTCCACCTCTTTCTCTCCATTCTAACAGGTAATGAAAATGAGAGAGTTGCATCATAACATAACGTTTATTTACAATAACCAAATCAATTAACTAAGTAATCCAGTCTTACAGACTAACTTAAAACAACTCATTGTCAAGTCACCCAAAAGGTCACACCTTTCCCTGGGAACTCTGTCCCACCGAAATCCAGAACCGTCTGTCAAAGATACAGAACACATCCCGGTAAGTACACACACAAGTTTAAAGACAAAGTTAATAAAATGGAACATCTTACAAGATATCAAACAAGCCACCCCTTTGGCTAAAGTAAAGGTAACACTTACCCATTTCCAACCGGAATATCACTCACTGATAAATAAAAACACTTTGGCATCTGCCATCATGGCTTCGCCTTCCTCCCCGAATGTCTGTGCCAGTCTTCCCATAAACTTGGCATTATGAATAGAAGAGGCGCACACGCACATACGAATGCACACTTCGACAACGCCTCGCGGTTCTAGCTGCATCTAGTTTCACAAAGGCACTTTGGGAAGAGTTCATAAACTGTCGTACATTGACTTCCTGAACTAAGCACTTTTATCTCACGCCACCTCCTAGAAACTCATTGATCAGCTATTCTCAGGTCGTTACTCTGCACTGTCCTCCACATTCCACAGGTTACAGAGAATGCACGAACAATATATTATTAATCAAAACCCTATGTCTTACAGATTGCTCGGCCTCGCACCTATATGCTAGCTCCCGCCTAGCAAAATTGCTTATATAATATAAAACATTGGCCGGCTTAAAATAAAATAAGTAAAACTGCACGTCTCTGGCATTATAAAATAAAGTCTTATCACGCTTTATCTCCCAATAACACAAAACGCATTTTCTCTCATATTTTCTGCATTAGGATTCTTGAATATCCCTCTTCGCTTGTCTGCAAGTAGCTGCACAGACAGTAGCAGGCTATAGCAGGCTGTAGCAACTGTAGGAAGATGGAATGCCTCCCTCATCGTAGAAGACTCTCACGGCTTCTTGTAGATCTCCAAAAAACACGCTGTAGAATTCTCTCGAACACCCATCATGGAAATACTTGTAATCACCATGGGCAACATGGCAGCAACCTCACGGCTGGTGGACGTCTTGCTGGAGTCGGGGAGCGACTTTTGGGCGTTAGTATGTCAGTCAGGTCACTGGTCAATCTAAGAAAATTAACCCAAACATACTACCTCTATCAAACAATGATCTCAAAAAGGTCAGAAATACTAACTGAACGTCTCCCAATTAACTCCCTTAAATATGACTACTAAATGATAAGTCATTATCGCAACTCTCTAAGAAAAAAAACATCAAGTTCTCCAACTCAATTCTCCAAACTCGCACATCAGCACACACACAACTCAGAAATCACAGCAACTCCACGGAATTCTGCACTCACATTTCGAACTCGAATGTGCTCACAAAAAAAAGAAAAAAAAATTCGTAACAAGCCCAAGAAAGAAAAGAATCACGTAACACCCAGACCCAAAAATATTCTCGCAAGCTGATATTTAAACAACCCACAAAATCAGTAAAAACCTCCAGCTTTTAACAGCAAAAACCCCTTTACTGCTCAATAATTAATCACAATGAGACTTAATGTCAAACTCCCTTTACGTAAGCAATAACCCCCCAAAAAAATCACATCTCCCGTCCAAAAAAGAAATGCTACTTAAGCTCAATCCCCAAATCATATCTCTCATAGGAAAAGGAAGAAAAATAATAAAAAAAAGATAATCACAAGTAGATTTCCCCAATCACAAAATACATAATACATGTATAATATGCATAACTCCCGCGTTTTCCCCAAGAAATGCTCCATGTAAAGCTATGGAATTTGCCATTTTGCCAAAAGTCAAACTCTCACACATGCGCTTTCGTGAAATGCTATAGCCAACATTTCCAGACATTGCAAAAATTCTGATCTGTCACCATCAGAAGAAAAGAATCAGCACACGCTCAGCACACGGCTCATCACATCGCTTGTCAGCAGAAAAATCACCTGCGGACGCATGCTCAAACAACAGCACAAAAATTGTCTAGTAAGACACATAAGTTTGGAAACTCATGATTCTCAAGAAAAAAAGGTCTAACTGACACATTTCACAGAATTAACTCCAGGATATGACTAATGTGTTCAAAAATTTGTCTCGAAGACTTATTCTCTCAACATGACTTTTCCCCAATTATATTTCTCCAAGAATAACACACTTGTGAACATGAAAAATGCACACACATCTCCAAATAACTCGTAATGCAGTAATGCCATTCGCCTCTAAATAGACACGAAATCAAAAAAGAGAACCACAGAAAACTTCTCTTGTCTCGAAAAAACTCCATAACCACAAAAAAAAGGGTTACCCGCCCAAGATTAATTCCAACTCCATTATGAGACATCATATCAATAATAACACCACTCCGGTTATAGAAATATTTCCTCCATTTGGTTAATAACCAACCCCCTATATTATTCTCTTATTTCTCCAATAGCCACATGTCAGTAGAAAAAAAAACACCACTCCAGGAATAGAGAATAATCACCTCTATTTCGGCAAATACAAAATATTTACCTCTATTTCCACAATAACTCCATGTGGAACAAAACAAGGCTCCAAATAATATATCTCCAAAAAATGTGCACTCAAGGCATCTAACTCACACACTCCCAAATATTGCCCCATAATCTCCAAACCAAATATGTGTCTCCATTTGCAACAAAGATGGCTGCAAAATAATTGAACTAAACATAGCTCATACCACTATTGGCAAATATCAAAAATGGCCAAAAATATATATCTCCCATATATTATATCTCAAATATAACTCCAAAATAATATATCTCAATTATATCTCAATTATAACTCCAATTCTCCAGAGAATAACTCAATGTTATAGTCAAAAACTATAAAAACTCTCTCCGTTTAGCATAACTGCTAAAAAAGGGCAAAAACTCGGCAAATAAAACTGTCTAGAAAGTTCTAGAAAAAACCACCAATGTGCCACAAGTCATTATAACAGAACTCCAAAATCACAGTGTCTAAGCAAAGACTTCCCCATATGCACTACGACATAGGCCATTAGAAAACTTAACCAAGTTTCCTATCTCTCACAAAGTTGTCACAAATACAACAAGGGTATTGTGCAAGAAAACTCACAATTTCTGGAACACAAATATCCAGAGAAAAAAATGTAGTGCCATTACGTATGCATTCAAAACATGCAAGAAATTCTCCCATATTACTCTATAGCATCAAATAGCTAAAACACGAACACTTTCTCTTAAATGACTCTAAGTCATGAACTGAGATAATATTCACACTAACTGGAGAGAAAAAATAAACTCAAATTCACCCATGGTAAAAAACTTGTGTCAGCTATGGCTAACTTTCAAAAAAGGAGAAAAGAAAAATCAACGGCACCATTAACTATCTCCCGTAACTCACTAGATGTCAAGCAATTATCTGCTGAACTCATAAAAAAAAGGAAAAAAAACTAAAACAATGTGTTGTTAGTTCTTCCCATAATCACAAAAGATTTCACCTCCCTTGACAGCATTAAAACACCCACGTATTAGTATAAAAAAATCAGTGTCAGAAATATCATTATCACAAAATCACCAAAAAAAATTGCTATCATCAAAATCATCAGTATCAGTACAAAAATTATCACCAATGTTAATGCTTGTCCATTCTCCAAAAATTCAGCAAAAAACTCAGCAAATGTTCAGCGAGATTCCACACAATTCACCAAGATTCAGTCAGATTCATCAAGATTCAGCAAAACTCATCCCCGTGAATCACTGAAATATTCTCCAAAGTTACAAGAACTCAACAATTAATTAACACAAGACTTCTCCCATTAATTCATTGTAATAATTCTCCTTGAATAATTATCTGTAATAATTATCAAATAATCTCCCATGAAATATCTCAAATCTCTCGCAAAACAATTCTCCCGTAATGATAATTATACTTAAGCAAACCTCCCGTGACACATCTCAAGTATAACAATTATTAACAATAATAAGAACTCTCCATAGCTATAATTCTCTTGCAAAAATCTCAAGTAAGGGTGAAATTCAAATAGCATACACAGTATTGCTGAATCCTATGACATACAATTTCTCCAGCATGCAACACCATGACATAACACCATTGCCACACAACACAGACACAACACCAATCATCGGCATTTCAAAGTAATTTCTCCAACACAATAAAAAAAAATAATCTGTGTATCCCCCTTATATTTGTGTCTTTCAAGGCACAAAGAAACATATAACACATCCCGTGCATGTTAACTACTTTTCCCCTCATTTTCGGAAAAGAAAAATCTCTTTTCATTTCCTTTTCTCTTCATCCAAGGGAGAGAAAAAAAAATCTCTTTTCTAAAAAAAAGACTCCACGGGCATTTCACTTCATCAACTAATCAATCAGCTGATATCTTAGCATCCAATGTCAAGGCCAAATCCATCTCCCAACACAAAGGAAAAAAAAGGAAAAGGGGGAGTTCACCCACACTGAGAAAAAAAAAATTTCTCCCCCCCTGAGAACAACCCCTCAGTCGAGCAGCAGAACAGCCCGAGGCATACCAGTAGTATCCCCCCATCTCGCAATGCCCTCCCCTGCACTATCTCACGAGTGAGGCTAGTGGTACCTCCCATGCTACTATCCCCCCGAGGCAGGCCATACTCCCCTTGCAATATCCCGCCATGCAATGCCTCCCTGCGACGGTTAGCAGAAATATGCTGAGCCCGCAAAATTGTGGCCGCTCTGTGTCTCTAAGCCAAATATGCTTATCTAAGCACAGTTTCCATGCATAGAAAAATACACTCCTATGTTTTAAACAAAGACGAATGCATACGTCCATTATAAACACGCGTGAATAAAGAAAACACGTCACTATGGAGCAAAGACAAGAAAAATTATTGACCTCTTGAACCAATCCCATAACCCTGAAATATTTAAACAAAAACCCACTCCTTCAAAACAATAGTTTAACACTCACCACTCCATAATGGGAAAAAAGAGCTCGAAATTCTTCGTAAAAACGCGTAAATCTCGTCGGCACAATACACACGCGACCGCTGAGATGACCCCTAGCAACACTCAATCATGAACTAGACTGAGTTGCTTGTCTCACGACTCCCACCTTGAAGAATCTCGGTACGAGCAAATTTGATGACCCTAATAGAAAATCTTTCCTCATCCCCCCATCTCACGGACGGACATTTTCTCTACCCCTTTTTCTAACTGGCCAACCATCTCTACATTGGCGTTCCTAGGCATAGAAAAGCAAGAAAACTTTTTATATCCCCTCTTTAACCGTCTGCCACCACTATAAACATGGGGAAAACCCTCATGTATTTCATAAGGTAAGCGTGGACACGAAACGGAAGGCAGACCCCATAACTCCATTTACATACACAGCCTCTCTCTCTCTCTCTCTCTCTCTCTCTCTCTCTCTCTCTCTCTCTCTCTCTCCACCTCTTTCTCTCCATTCTAACAGGTAATGAAAATGAGAGAGTTGCATCATAACATAACGTTTATTTACAATAACCAAATCAATTAACTAAGTAATCCAGTCTTACAGACTAACTCAAAACAACTCATTGTCAAGTCACCCAAAAGGTCACACCTTTTTCCCTGGGAACTCTGTCCCACCGAAGTCCAGAACCGTCTGTCAAAGATACAGAACACATCCCGGTAAGTACACACACAAGTTTAAAGACAAAGTTAATAAAATGGAACATCTTACAAGATATCAAACAAGCCACCCCTTTGGCTAAAGTAAAGGTAACACTTACCCATTTCCAACCAGGAATAGGTCACTCACTGATAAAAACACTTGGCATCTGCCATATGGCTTCGCCTTCCTCCCCGAATGTCTGTGCCAGTCTTCCCATAAACTTGGCATTATGAATAGAAGAGGCGCACACGCACATACGAATGCACACTTCGACAACGCCTCGCGGTTCTAGCTGCATCTAGTTTCACAAAGGCACTTTGGGAAGAGTTCATAAACTGTCTTACATTGACTTCCTGAACTAAGCACTTTTATCTCACGCCACCTCCTAGAAACTCATTGATCAGCTATTCTCAGGTCGTTACTCTGCACTGTCCTCCACATTCCACAGGTTACAGAGAATGCACGAACAATATATTATTAATCAAACCCTATGTATTTACATATATATATATATATATATCTATATATAAATGTATATATATATATATATAGATATATATATATCTATATATAGATATATATATATATATATTATATAAATAAATGTATATATACTTTATATATAATATATATATATATATATATATATATATATATCTATATCTATATATATATAATATATATATATATAGATATAGATATATATAATATATATATATATATATATATATATATATATATATATATATCTATATATCATATATATATATATGTATATATGATTTTTTATTTTTATTTTTCAAGTTGAAGAAATTTACATTCTTCTAAATGCAGTTAAGGGGACCGCCTCAGTTGGGAGGCATGAAATATGACAATTTTGAGGTCGGTGGGCGAAATCGAGTTTTACTCATTTCTGGTAACATTGATGTGTGCCACAGCCAGACGTGAAATATTAGTGCTCTAGCTAACCTGTAAGTGGGTCAAAAATGATTTTTTTGTGAAAGTATCTGCAATGAAAATATCACGAAAAATACGATGTTTTGATATCCTTTCGTTCCGTTGCGTTTTACATAAATTTTCCATTGGTAATCATATTTGTTGTACGACATTTTTTCCATCCTACGCTTTCTGAAGCGGAGAGGCAGGAGCAGTGTTGCCACACGTACGATAACTGTCGTACATGTACGATAAAAACGGCCTTGGTACGATGTACGATAGCATTTCCCATAATCGTACGGTTTGTACGATAATTCTAAGGTGCTGATAAGTATATAATTACAAATATAAGTGGTCGGTGAACTCCTCCATGAAACAGGCTAATTTCTAAAAATAAATAAATAAATAAATAAATAAATAAATAAATAAAAACGATTTCAAAGTCCGTACATGGCTTGCCGCCGCTTGTCTCCAATTGTAACGTGGTTCAAAGCTATTGGAACAGTGTGAGGCACTGAAGCTATTTTTCTCGGAGAAGTGGTTCGCTGAGAAACTATTAGCAACATAGTTGATTATCAACTCCCTTCATGATCCTTTCATGAAGTTATATTTCATGTTCCTTGACTGGGTTCTTCCAAAGTTTACTGAGTTCAGCAAATTTTTCCAGTTAGATAAAGCAGTGATAACAGTTCTCCATGATAAAGTGTCCATGCTATTCAGAGACCTTCTCTCATTTATGGACAGGACCTATGTAATGAAAACTGATGTAAATACTGTAAAACATGACATGCATCTTAGTGACAGCCAAATGTATGTACCTAGGCGTTAAAGTTATGCAGGGATTAAAAAAAAACCATACAGGAAAAGAAAGCTCAACAGCAAGAGTTTTTTCAGAGGTGTAGAAGTTTCCTTGTAGTGGCATGCACAGAAATAAAGAAGAGGTATAATTTCAATGATGGTGCCCTGTCAAAGTTAAACTGTCTCTGTCCAAAAAATGCCCTCTCATCAGTATTCAGAGAAGAATCCCCTCCCCTCTTGCATCTGAGCTTCCCCTGATTGTACCCCCAGATGACCACTCACTACTTCAAAAGCTGGATGATCAATGGAGAATGTTTCCCATATTGCAACATGAACTTAAACATCGCGTTAATGAGTCACCTGATAAGTTCTGGGGAGAAGTGTCCCAAAAAGAGTCTAGCTTTTCAGACCTAGCCAATTTTGCTCTAACTGCTCTTTGCTTGCCGCACTCTAATGCTGAATGCGAACGAGTGTTCAGTAAAGTTAACCTCTTTAAAACTAAACAAAGAAACAGACCGAAAACAAGGACAGTTAATGGGGCTCTTCTCTCTGCTAGTTGCACGTTTATCATGTTCGGCTGGTGAGTCTCCACCTATAACAATATCATCCAGATATGGATAAGCAAAATCATAAGAAGCTAACAAGAGGGAAATGAACTTCTCAAATATTGCAGGAGCAGAATGGATACCAAATGGTAACCGTAAATATCTATATAGACCCAAATGTGTGTTAAGTACCAAATATTTACGGTTTTCTGGAGCAACTTCCATTTGCAAATAAGCATTCTTGAGATCAAGTCTGGTATAATACTTATATCCAGACACATTGGAAATTAATTCTGACATATTAGGTAATGGGAATTTAGATTCATGAAGAATTTCATTTATTTTACGAAAATCCCCACAAACCCTAAGGGATCCATTCTGCTTCATGACAGTAACAATTGGCGAGGCATAATCTGAGAATTCTACTCTTTCTATAATCTTATTTTTTTCAAGCTCTTGCAGCGCACTCTCAACCTCATTGCGTAACGTCAGTGGCACCGTGCGGACCTTCTGAAAAACAGGAACATGACCAACTTTAGGATATAATCGGGCTTGAAAGTTCTTAATAGGTTTCAAACTATCTACATTATAGTTTTCCACAAAATATGTTATATTTAACTGATGGACATTAATTATATTGCACTTATCTATTTAATTCCTGACCCAACAATTATGAATTCAACGTCTGAATGTTTTTGCTGTTTGTATTGAAAATTTGAAACTTTGACCTTCCCAAATACTTTGATTGGCACTTGGTTATAACCCTGCAACTTAGTTCTACAGTTCAGTAATGTCCAATTTAACTTCTTGAAATCATCATACTTTAATGTAGAAATAGCTGAACCGGTGTTAATTTCAAATAAAAAGGGCTTATGATTCAATTGACAACTAACAACATAAGGTTGAACAGAACTCTTGTTTACTATACATCTCATATCAAGTGACTCTTCATCATTGGATTCCTCTTCTTGGATTATAACTTGATGAGTCTTCTTCAAGTGGGGTTTCGTCGTTGGCGGCGCTCTTGTGAAAACTAACCTGAAGCTGCTGTACAAGCCTAAGGAGACAATTGTCATAACTTAATTAATACTTTCGTGGGCTCAAGGTGGATTAAATACACACTTCGTGTAAAGTACTCACAGCTTTATTGTTCCTTCACTCCGTTACAGGTGGTATAACTTATGACTTATGCATAGCGTTACTCTCCTGATCCTGGCCGCCCTTTTTCGGATCTTGTTTACATGCTGACCTCTTTTTGACCGGGTCCCGCCAGCATTACAAAGTAGAAAAATAGTAATGTATCTCTATATCAGGGTTGTAACAGCAGCTATATGCAGTATGTATGCTATATTTTTTTTCAGTTTTAGACACCAAAGGTAGCGTTGGAATTGTTTAACAAGGAAATTCTGAAATGTCACCCTAGGGGAGATCCGGTCAGGGCGACGTAAACAGAACATAGAAAACAACTATTATTCGATATTAAGTTGAAATAGGCATTTTCTGATAATTCACGGAACGTTCAAAAAGTTGTCATTTATCTCCTATTTTATTAATCACATGAAAACTGTGTGTGTGTGTGTGTGTGTGTGTGTGTGTGTGTGTGTGTGTGTGTAACGCACTCGATCGGTGGCCGAGGCAAAACACCCTGTTACACTTCTTACAGTATACATGGGATTTCTGAATGACGAGTCCAGCGCAAATTCATTTTAATAACACTACCAGAAAGTAATCTATCTTTTTATATTTTACCGTAAATGATTTTTCATCACATAATAATATAGAAGCTTCACTTGTATGTGTGTTTACATCTATGGCATTTCAAAAGAAATCTTGCGGTTTCTGCCGTTTTGTGTGTCGTCCGCCCGACGTCGGTGACGAAGCAAACTTTCATTATAAAGAGACTCCTGTTCTACAACTATTAACGTCAGTAATTTTATTTAAGTGTATGAAAGAGGTGAAGATAACTTTCTAATTATATAATATCAGCAGATTGATCTGAGAACGTAAACTGATGGGATTTCATTTACAAGATGGTTTGTTGAGTGTCTTCAAGACCAAGTAATTTCGCTTAAGTTCCTGCAGCAATTTTACAACTGAAGGATACGGGTATGGTAGAAATCAATTAATTTATATTTTGTTGGACATCAGTTGTCTTGTGAATGAAAAGGTATTGGTTGGTCTATATAAATATTCCGCAGCGAGCTAGACTATGGCAGTTGACGTTTTTCTAAGCAGTTTTACCTCCTATTCGTTTCGGGAACAAATGATCAGCGTAAGGCTACTGAAACTCTATAGGCTATATCCCAAAATTGTTGCGGACTACAGCAGATATTGGTAATTTGGTATAGGTATTTTAGGCGGGTGAAAATACAAGAGCGAAATAGGCATGCAAGGAGGTATTCTAACATTGCCTTGGCAACCTGTAGTATCTGTAGGTTCTGGTTCTGAAAAGGGTAAACTTTTTTGGGTTGGGGGGTGGGGAAGTGATACAAGGATATGTTTTAAATGGTCCATGATACTTTAATGAAGGGTATTAAAGTGCAGCGTGCACTAGTTAAGTAAGGACCTGGTAACTTAGGCTGGTGTTAGTGGTCTACCAGGCTATGACCTGATACCTACGGTTTAGTTCAGGTTAGGTAAGGGTAGATTCCCAGCCGATAATTTTTAATGTTAAGTTCCCAAGTTAGGTTAAGTTGCAGTCCAGGAGGCGGCAAAAAAAGTCTGGCTATGTAAGGCCTTCTGTGCCTTTGACTTGGTTACATTGGGTTGTAACCCTGTTATTTTAATTCACAGTTCCATAAATTAGAGTAGGTTGGGGGGACGCTCATGAGAGCGAATCCTCCTGGCATCCTAAGTTAGGATCCCCTGACAGGTGAAGTAAGTCAATGATTTTTCACCCACCCAAATACCCAGCTTTCCATATAAAAGGGGGAGGGGGGGGTTTTATTATATAGAAAAAAAAAACGTATTTTGGCCAAGCCCAACGTGCTAGAGATAAGGCGTTTTTTTTTTTAATTCGTTCAAATGCAAATTTCCTCGTTAATTCTAGCACAGTAATACCTTGATAAAAGAGACAGTCTTCACAGTAATACTTGGATAAAAGGGACGGTCTTCACAATAATACCCACAGTAATACCTGGATAAAAGGACTGTCACCACAATAATACCTGGACAAAAGGAAGGGACAGCCTAGTAATACCTGGACAGTCACCACATTAATACCTGGTTAATGGTGACTGATAGCATAGTAATACCTGGATGAAAGGGAGTGTCACCACAGAACACTGGATAAACGAGACAGTCACTACAATAATACTTGGATCAAAGGGATAGTTACCACAGCAATACCTGGATAAAAGGGACAGTAATACCTGTCAGTTCACCCCCACGACTGTTAGAAGGGTGAACGTCCACGTGTAAAAAGTAGAACTGTCAGTCGGACCATCGCTCATTTGCCAGAACAGTGACACAACTCAAAAAATGTGTTTGGAGCTATTGATACCAGCAGATAGCCTCTTTTTTATTCCATATTGTGGTGAAAAATTCTTATTTGTATTTGTCATTAAAACAGCTCAGTAAAAGAATCATCTAAATATAAATGGACAGAGTATAGAGAATTTCAACTTCAGATTGCTTTTCCCGAAATATAACAATTTTCGAGTTATATTATATATTATATTATTATTATATATTATTATATTATATTTATTATATATATATAATATATATATATATATATATATATATAAATATATATATATATACTATATATATATATATATATATATATATAGAGAGAGAGGAGATAGCGAGAGAGAGAGAGAGGAGAGAGAGAGAGAAGAGAGTAGAGAGAAGAATAATAATATAATATAAACCTCAATTGAAGCATTATACACTAAGCATGGTAGTACGCACATTAAATTCTCTATTTTTCTGTTTTTCTATGCAAAAATAGTCTCTCTCTCTCTCTCTCTCTCTCTCTCTCTCTCTCTCTCTCTCTCTCTCTCTCTCTCTCAACTTATTGAATGCAAAGCCATAAACCTAAATGAAGGACGAAATGAAGAATTACGGACCTTCGGGGAAAGAAAGAAAGAAAGAAAGAAAGAAAGAAAGAAAGAAAGAAAGAAAGAAAGAGAGAGAGAGAGAGAGAGAGAGAGAGAGAGAGAGAGAGAGAGAGAGATTTCAGCAATTTATAACACCAAGAGACAAGACAATTAAAATTCAGAATCTTTCCTGCTATATTTCGATAAACCAAAATAACTCTCGTGGAATATACAAAACCAACGAAAAATCGAGAGTGAGAGAGAGGAGAGTATATGAACTGGATACTTCAGATATGGATTTCAGTTTGAAGAAAACGTGGCCTTACCTGGCCTTGGCAGCAGCTGTTATTAGAACGTTTTTGTCCAGATGTTGTTGGAAACCCGGAAGAATCGTCATCTTGTTTGGCGTGGCTGCCTATTCGGTGGCGAGATTTCTCTCCTGACTGATGATGATGGAGCTGAACAGCCTAAGGAAAAGGAACTGAACGAGAGAATTGCGGCCTTGCGAGACGCCGTCCAGTACCAGAGAGAGCAGCGCGTGCACTCGGACAGGACAATAATTCTTCAGCTACAACAGAGGCTCGACTACCAAGAAGAGACGCAGAAGGCGGGCGGAAGGGAAGAACGCGTTCGTGAAATCCAGATCACTCAGGGGGTGTTGCAACAGCAGGCCTTGCAAGAGAGGGCCCACTCGCTCGAAGCTGGAACGATAAAGAGAAGAGGGAGAAACGGCAGCTGGAAGACAAGATCCTCAAGATGGCCGATGAAAACCAGCATCTGAAGAACAACGTGAAGGAAATTGGTCAGAGGAACGATGCCCTTTGTGAGAGGATAAGGGAACTGTCTGGGCAGTCGACAGACGCAAACTGCCTGCTTGAGGGGCTCGAGAAACTGCTACGACAAAAGGAGAAAGACGTGCAGCTAAAGATGGCAGAAGCGGCGCGGATAGCGAGGCTCATCCAGGAACAAAAAGACTCAAGCGAAAAGTGGGAATCCGACAGGAAAGAGCTGGAGCTGAGGTTCCAGCACCTGCAGAAGGACTTGGAGGACCTCTTGGAAGGAAAAGTGTGGACTCCAGTGTGAAGTTGAGAGAGCGAAACTCAAGAGGAACGAGCTGGCATGCCTTCTAGAGGAAGGGAATGGTCGCCTGGAGTCGCTGGAGAAGAAGGCCGGTGTCTAAAGCGAACGGAACGGATGATGAGGTTGGATGGCTGCTAGAAGCGAAGGAGAAAATGGTCTCCCATTTGAAGAAGCTCCAGGAGAAATAAAGACGAATGGAGGAGAACAACTGAAAACTGCAGAAGATTGTGTCGATGTTCAAGAAATGATGTGATGACGACTGCACTGGCCTCACTCAGACGGATAAGATGTGGAAATTTTGAGGAGGATGTTTATTTTGTAATAAGTTTGTTTTGTTAATCCTTGAAGGAAATTGAACTAGAACAGAAATAAATGTTAAAATGTTTTCTTAGAGTTTTATTGATTCCTGAGTGGAAAAGAATAACGGGGAATATAGAAAGAGTGAAGGAAAAAAGGGGATTGGTGTAGGTGCCGGGAAAAGTAACAGGATTAGGAGAAGCCCCAAGAAAATTGAGAGGATTCAATAGGATGGGTGGAGGTGTCAGGAGAAGAAAGAGAGGATTCAGTAGGATTCGTGGAGTGCAAGGAAAAGAACTACAAGATTCAGAGAATCCCCAGAAGAGTTATGAGGATGTAGTGGCATATTCTGGTTCTAAGGAACAGAATAGCTATTACACTGTTCAAGGAGTGGCAGGCGAGGCTCGCCACTGGTCCCGGGACGGGCAGGCCGAGCCCGCCACTGGTCCCGGGACGGGCGGGCGGGCCCAGGCGCTGACGGGTCCCGGGACGCGGGGCAGGCGTACCGCCCCTGGTCCCGGGAGGGAGCGGGCAGGCAGACGTCCGCCCCTGGTCCCGGGACGGGCGGGCAGGTGTCCGCCCCTGGTCGGGACGGGGACGGGCGGGCAGGCATCCGCCCCTGGTCCCGGGACGGGCGGGCGGGCAGGCGTCCGCCCTGGTCCGGGAGGGTACGGGCCGGGCCGCCCGCCGCGGGTCCGGGACGGGCGGGCCGGCCCGCCCCTGGTCCCGGGACGGGCGGGCAGCATCCGCCCCTGGTCCCGGGACGGGCGGGCGGGCCAGGCGTCCGCCCCTGGTCCAGGGACGGGCGGGCAGGGAGTCGGGGGGCAGGCTGTCCGCCCCTGGTCCCGGGACGGGCGGGCAGGCATCCGCCCCTGGTCCCCCCGGGACGGGCGGGCAGGAGTCCGCCCCTGGTCCGGTGACGGGGGCGGGCAGGCGTCCGCCCTGGTCCCGGGACGGGCGGGCAGGCGTCCGCCCCTGGTCCCGGGACGGGCGGGGCATGGTGTCCGCCCTGTCCCGGGACGGGCGGGCAGGCGTCCGCCCCTGGTAGGGAGGCTAGGCGTCCGCCCCTGGTCCCGGGACGGGGGGGCGGGCAGTCCGCCCCTGGTCCCGGGGTACGGGCGGGCCGGGCCCGCCGGCGGGTACGGCGCGGGGGCAGGCGTCGCCCTGGTCCCGGAGGGCGGGCAGGCGTCCGCCCATGGTCCCGGGACGTGCGGGCCGGGCCCGCCGCTGGGTCCGGGAGGGGCGGGCAGGCCCGTTCCCGGGCCCACTGGGTCCCGGGAAGGGCGGGAGGATTCCGGCCCCAGGTCCCGGGAAGGGGCCGGGCCCCGTTTGGTTCCGCCCCTGGTCCCGGGACTTGGGCCGGGCAAGGCGTACGACCCTGGCCCCGTGAGGGCGGGCAGGCCGGTCCGCCCCTGGTATGGGACGGGCGGGCCAGGGCCCAGCCGCCCCCTGGGTCCTGGACGTGGGCCGGGCACGGCGTCCGCCCCTGGTCCCAGGACGGATGCGGGCCGGGCCCGCCGAGGGTCCCGGGACGGGCGGGCCAGGGCCCGTCCGCCCTCTGGGTCCCAGGGACGGGGACGGGGCGGGAGGGCCCGCCGGCGGGTCCAGGGGACGGGCGGGCCAGGCCCCGTTCCGCCACTGGTTCCCGTGACGGGCGGGCAGGCGTCCGCCCCAGGTCCCGGACGGGCGGGCATGGCGTCCGCTACCCTTTGGTCCCGGGACTGGGCGGGCAGGCGTCCGCCCCTGGTCCCGGGACGGGGGCGGGCAGGCGTCCGCCCTGGTCCGGGACGGGCGGGCATGGCGTCCGCCCTTGTCCCGGACGGGCGGGCAGGGCGTCCAACCCTGGTCCCGGGACGGGCGGGCAAGGCGTCCGCCCCTGGGTTCCCGGGACGGGAGGGCAGGCGTCCGCCCCTGGTCCCGGGACGGGCTGGCCAGGCCCGCCGCGGGTCCGGGACGGGAGGGGGGGGGGGGGGGGGCGGGGGGGCAGGCGTCCGCCCTGGTCCCGTGACGGCGACAGTCGTCCGCCCCTGATCCCGGGACGGGCGGGCAGGCGTCTGACCCTGGTCCCGGGTACGGGCGGGCCAGGGCATCCGCCCCCGGGTCCCGGGACGGGCGGGCAGGCATCCGCCCCCGGTCCCCGTGACGGGGCCCGGCAGGGCATCTGCCCCGGGTTCCCGGGACCGGGCCGGGCAGTGCCCGTCGCCCCTGGTTCCGTGGGGACCGGGCGTGGGCAGGCGACTGTCCCGGGGTACCAGGCGGGCAGGCGTCCGCCCTGTCCCGGGACCGGGCGGGCAGGTTGGCATCCGTCCCTGGTGCCGGGACGGGCGGGCCGGGCCCGCCGCGGGTCCCGGGACGGGCCCGTCGCGGGTCCCGGGACGGGCGGGCAGCGACCGTCCCTGGACCAGGCGGGCAGGCGTCCGCCCTTGGTCCCGGGACGGGCGGGCAGGCGTCCGTCCCTAGTCCCGGGACAGGTGGGCCAGGCGTCCGTCCCTGGTCCCGGGACGGGCGGGCCTGGCCCGCCGGGGGTCCCGGGGACGGTCGGGCAGGTGTCCGCCCCAGGTCCCGGGACTGGCGGGCAGGCGTCCGACCCTGGTCCCGGGACGGGCGGGCAGGCATCCGACCCTGGTCCCGGGACGGGCGGGCCGGGCCCGCTGCGGGTCCGGGATGGGCGGGCAGGCGACTGCCCCTGGTCCCGGGACGGGCGGGCAGGCGTCTGCACCTGGTCCCGGGACGAGCGGGCAGCAGGCGTCCGCCCCTGGTCCCAGGACGGCGTCCGGGCCCACCGTCCCCCCCAGGGCGGGCCTGGCCCGCGTGGTCCCGGGACGGGCGGAGGCCCCGTCGCACTGGTCGGACTGGCCCAGACAGGCGTCGCCCCTGGTCCCGGGACGAACGGGCAGGCGTCCGCCCCTGTCCCGGGATGGGCGGGCCGGGCCCGCCGCGGGTCCCCGGGACGGGCGGCAGGCGACCGTCCCCCCGGGACCAGGCGGCCAGGCGTCCGAACTTGGTCCCGTGACGGGCGGGCTGGCGTCCGTCCCTGTCCTGGGACGGGCAGGCCTGGCCCGCCGCGGGTGGGTCCCGGGACGGGCGGGCCAGGCGTCCGCCCCTGGTCCCGGGACTGGCAGGCAGGCGTCCGACCCTGGTCCCAGGACGGGCGGGCGGGGGGGAGGCGTCCGCCCCTGGTCCCCCGGGACGGGCGGGCAGGCGTCCGCCCCTGGTCCCGGCACGGGTGGGCGGGCAGGCGTCCACCCCTCCCCTGGTCCCGGGACGGGCGGGCAGGCGTCCGCCACGGTCCCACGGGACAGGCGGCAGGCGTCCGCCCCTGGTCCCGGACGGGTGGGACGGGGCCCGCCGCGGGTCCCGGGACGGGTGGGCAGGCGTCCGCCCCTGGTCCCGGACGGGCGGGCAGGCGTCCGCCACGGGGTCCCAGGGAGGGGCGGGTAGACGTCCGCCACTGGTCCCGAGACGGGCGGGCAGGCGTCCGCCGCAGGTCCTGGGACGGGCGGCAGGCGTCTGCCTCTGGTCCCGGGACGGGCGGCAGGCGTCTGCCTCTGGTCCCGGGACGGGCGGGCGTCCGCCACTGGTCCCGTGACGGGCGGGCCGGTCCCGCTGCGGGTCCTGGGACGGGCGGGCAGGCGTTTTCCATTGGTCCCAGGAAGGACAGGCCGGGCCCGCCGCGGGTCCCAAGACGGGCGGGCAGGCGTCCGCCACTGGTCCCGGGACGGGCGGGCAGGCGTCCGCCACTGGTCCTGGGACGGGCTGGCCAGGCCCGCCACGGGTCCCGGGACGGGCAAGCCTGGCCCGCTGCGGGTCCCGGGACGGGCGGGCAGGCATCCGCCCCTGGTCCTGGGCCGGGCCCGCCGCGGGTTCCGGGACGTCCGCCCCTGGTCCCGTAACGGGCGGGCCGGGCCCGCCGCAGTCCTGGGATGGGCGGGCAGGCATCTGCCCCTGGTCCCGGGACGGTCGTGCCATGCCTGCCGCGGGTCCCGGGATGGGCGGGCAGGCGTCCGCAACTGTTCCCGGGACGGCTGCCGGTCCCGACGCGGGTGCCCAGGACGGGCGGGCAGGCGTCCGCCACTGGTCCCGGGACGGGCGGGCCGGGCCCGCCGCAGGTCCCGGGACAGGCGGTCAGGCGTCCGCCAGTGGGTCCCGGGACAGGCGGGCCGGGCCCGCTGCGGGTCACGGGATGGGCGGGCAGGCATCCGCCATTGGTCCCAGGACAGGCGGGCCGGGCCCGCCACGGGTCCCGGGACGGGCGGGCAGGCGTTGCCACTGGTCCCGTGACGGGCGGGTAGGCTTTGCCACTGGTCCCGGGATGGGCGGGCAGGCGTTGCCACTGGTCCCGGGACAGGCGGGCAGGCTTTGCCACTGGTCCCAGGACGGGCGGGCATGCCTTGCCACTGGTCCCGGGACGGGCGGGCAGGCGTTGCCACTGGTTCCGGGATGGGTGGGCAGGCGTCTGCCACTGGTCCCGGGACGGGCGGGCCGGGATTGCCGCAGGTCCCGGGACAGGCGGGCAAGAGTTGCCACTGGTCCCGGGACGGGCGGGCAGACGTCCGCCGCTGGTCCCTAGACGTGCGGGCAGGCGTCCGCCACACGTCCCGGGATGGGTGGGCCGGGCCTGCCCTGGGTCTCGGGACGGGCGTGCAGGCGTACGCTACGCGTCCCGGGATGGGAGGGTCGGGCTTCCTCTGGGTTCCGGGGAGGATGGGGAGGTGTCCGCTACGCGTCCCGGGACGGGTGGGCTGGGCGTGCAGGCATCTGCCACGCGTCCCAGGACGTGTGGGCTGGGCCCTCCGCGGGTCCCGGAATGGGCGGGCAGGCTGATCCCGGGACGGGAGTTTTGGGTCCGCTCCGGGTCTCAGGACGGGCGGCTGGTGTCTAATTGGATGTCCCGGGACCCATGGTGGGCCCTGCCCACCCATCCCAGGATGCGTGGAGGACTCCACTTGGCTGGTGTCCGCCCGGTAATGGACACGTGGCAGACACAACTTGCCCGTCTCGGGATCCGCGGCAGACACCGCGTGCCCGGCCCGTCCGTCCTAGACACATGGCGGACACCGCCACGGATCCTGGGATGTGCGGGCAGGCTTCCGCCACGCATCCCGGGACGGGCGGGCTGGACCCGCCGCGGGTCCTAGGAGGGACGGGTAGGTGTCCGCTACGCATCCAAGGATGGGCAGGCCGAGCCCGCCGCAGGTCCCAAGACGGGCGGGCAGGGGTCAGCCACATGTCCCGGGACGGGCGGGCAGGCGTCCGCTGCGGTTACCAGGACGGGCGGGCAGGCGTCTGCTGCGGTTATCAGGACGGGCGGGCGGTGTCGCCACGTATCCCAGGACAGGCGGTCACGGCCCGCCGTAGGTCCATGGACGGGCGGGCGGTGTCCATCACATGTCCCAGAACAGGCGGGCTGGTGCCCGCCATGTTTTTTGGGAGCGGATCCTGGGACGGGGCAGGCGGTGCCCACCACGTGTCCCGTGATGGTTACGCCAGACCCGCTGTGGGTCCCGGGACGGGCGGGCAGGCATCCCCCACGTGTCCCGGGACGTGCGGGCCGGGCCCTCCGCGGGTCCCGGAATGGGCGGGCAGGCTGATCCCGGGACGGGCGTTTCGGGTCCGCTTCGGGTCTCGGGACGAGCGGATGGTGTCTGCTTGGCCGTCCCGGGACCTCTGGCGGGCCCAGCCCGCCCATCCCAGGACGCGTGGAGGACTCCGCGTGGCTGGTGTCCGCCCGTCAATAGATACGTGACAGACACCACTTGCCCGTCTCAGGATCCGCGGTGGACACCGCCTCCCGTCCCGGGACCCCTGGTGGGCCCGGCCTGACCGTCCTGGACACGTGTAGGACACCGCCACGGGTCCTGGGATGTGCTGGCAGGCTTCCGTCATGCGTCCCGGGACGGGCTGGCTGGACCCGCCGCTGGTTCTGGGAGGGACGTGAAGGCGTCCGCTACGCATCCCAGGATGGGCAGGCCGGGCCCGCCGCGGGTCCCACGACGGGCGGGCAGGGGTCAGCCACGTGTCCTGGGATGGGCAGGCAGGCGTCTGCTGCGGTTCCGGGACGGGCGGGCGGTGTCGCCACGTGTCCCAGGACGGTTTGTCTTGGCCCGCCGTAGGTCCATGGGCGGGTAGGCGGTGTCCACCACGTGTCCCAGAACAGGCGGGCTGGTGCCCGCCACGTGTTTTGGGACAGGCCAGCCAGGCCTGCAGCGGATCCTAGGACAGGCGGGCGGTGCCCACCACGTGTCCCGTGACTGTTACGCTAGACCCGCTGTGGGTCCCGGGATGTGGGGGCAGGCGTCCCCAACGTGTCCCGGGACGTGCGGGCCGGGCCCTCCGCGGGTCCCGGAATGGGCGGGCAGGCTGATCCCGGAACGGGCGTTTCGGGTCCGCTTCGGGTCTCTGGACGAGCGGCTGGCGTCTGCTTGGCCGTCCCGGGACCCGTGGTGGGCCCTGCCTGCCCGTCCCAGGATGCGTGGAGTACTCCGCGTGGCTGGTGTCCGCCCGTCAATGGACACGTGGCAGACACCACTTGCCCGTCTCAGGATCCGCGGCGGACACCGCCTACCCTTCCCGGGACCCCTGGTGGGCTCAGCCCGACCATCCTGGACACATGTCGGATACCGCCACGGGTCCTGGGATGTGCCGGTAGGTGTCCGCCATGCGTCCCGGGACGGGCGGGCTGGACCCGCCGCGGGTCCTGGGAGGGACGTGTAGGTGTCCGCTACGTATCCCAGGACGGGCAGGCCGGTCCCGTCCCGGGTCCTGGGACGGGCGGGCAGGGGTCAGCCACATGTCCCAGGACGGGCGGGCAGGCGTACACTGCGGTTACCAGGACGTGCGGGCGGTGTCACCACGTGTCCCAGGACGGGCGGGCCGTGCCTGCCGTAGGTCCATGGACGTGCGGGCTGTGTCCACCACTTGTCCCGGAATGGGCGGGCTGGTGCCCGCCACGTGTTTTGGGACGGGCGGGCCAGGCCCGATGCGGATCCTGGGACGGGTGGGCGGTGCCCACCACATTTCCCGTGACAGTTAGGCCAGACCCGCTGTGGGTCCCGGGACGGGCGGGCGGTTTACACCACGTGTCCCGGGACGGGTGGGCGGTGTCCACCGCGGGTCCCGGTACGGGCGGGCGGTTTACGCCACGTGTCCCGGGAAGGGTGGGTGGTGTCTGCCACGTGTCCTGGGACAGGTGTGTCCCCAGGTCGGGCCACCAGTATTTTGGCTCCCGTCGGGGATGAGTCTGGGTCTGGCTACCCAGGGGTGGGGCCTCTAGAGGGGAATCAAATGTTTTGGGCTGCCAGGAGTGGGACCCCCAGTGGGGAGGCGACTGGGTATTGCCGTCAGGGTTGAGGATCCTTGTTGGGAGGACACCGATTTGGTCCCCTTGTATGGGGCCCCTAGTGGGGAGGAGACCGGGTCAGGCCGTCTGGCGTGAGGCCCACGGCCAGGAGGATAAAAAGTCTAGTTTTTCAGACCAAGCCAATTTTGCTCTAACTGCTCTTTGCTTTAAAACTAAACAAAGAAACAGACTGAAAACAAGGACAGTTAATGGGGCTTTTTTCTCTCTGCTGGTTGCATCAAAGGTTCTGGAGGGTCATGTGCTCATTTTACTCCTGCAAATGATATGTTTTCCAGAATAATAATCATTCACAGTTATTCCAAAAGATTCTTAAAGATATACTTTACAATTATTATTGTTATTAATTTCTTCATCATGGCATAGGTATCAGTACCAGTCATGTTTAATTATATATATTTATTTTAAATTACTAGTCACTGATGCTATTTTGATTTTTTATGTTTTGGAGTGTTTAACGAGATGTATGAGTGGGCCCATCAACTCACATATCTTCGTGTTAATTCGTTATCAGTTTAGTTTGCACTATGGAAAGAAGTGACGTTCTAAGCTGAATACTTTTTTTTTACCACATATATAGTAATATAGCAATAATTTGTTCATAACAATTGTTCATAACATTAAATAATTATTTATAATTCCATTTTTTTCGTTTTTTTAGAGAGAAAAGTTTCATTTGTATTTTTTTCTTAATTATGTAAATTGCAAGATATTAATGACTGCAAAGAAATCATACATATATTCATTATTTTGTCAAATTATAAAAATGTGTTCAATATCAGAAACAGTGTAAGATAATAATTACGATAAAACCTACAATTTTGTACGATATTTTTACTGAAAACCCCATAATTTTGAGGAGCCAGTACGATAAATCCAACCCGAGAGTGTGGCAACACTGGGAAGGAGGAGCAGCTGCACAAACATCAGTAACCCGCATACCTTTAATGTAACCATATCGTTCACTTCTAAGCCGGAGTTGTCAAGTACTCTTTATATCTAAGTCCGTTTTTTCTTGTTTATTCATCAAAATGCCAAGGAAGAAGCAGTCAAGAAAGCGTACGTTAGCTAGAGAGAGGTTGAAAAAAAGACTTAGAAAGATAACAAGAAAGAACACCAAGATGAAGCATATGCATTCATCACCTCCCAGGCCTAGCTGGCGACAATGAGTGGGGTCGTGCCTCATGATACCCATCCCCTGTGGGGGTTTAACATCACTTTTTAAAGTGGGGGGACCAGATACCTTAGAAGTATGCTGTTAAAATAAAAAAATCAAGCTTAAGTAAATTTTTATATTGATGCCTATGCGGTTTGCACTGAGAATTTCATTACGCAAACTTTAACACGCGATATCTCAAAACTATGTTTTTCAGTATATGGGTCGCTTTAAAACCCTAAAGCTTTTTTATTTGTTGTCCTATTTTCAAAATTCAAATACCATTGAAATCCTTGATAAATTCTTCATCGAAAGCGAAAGAATTGAAAGAATTTCCAAATTATTCCAATTTCAAATTTTTATGAATTTTTGAATTAAGTAATTAAATAAACAATTTTATATCAATGAATTTTTTTATTTTATTTATTATTTTTTTAATCTTTTTCAATTCATTGGATAGAGCAACTCTTTGTGAGTATTAATTGCTTTAGTTATTAAAATTTAGTTAAAAACTAAGGAAGCCTTAGGGTTTTAAAGCAATGCATCTAAAAATAGGGGAAAAAATTAATATAAAAAAAACGAATAGATAGAAATTTATGAAACTTTTTGTAGTAACTTTCCATTAGGTGACTTATAAATGGGTAGCAAAACATAATTGCTCCAGGCAATATTTCCATATCCTCCCCCCCAACTGAGGCGGTCCCCTTAAACGAGTGAAGAAAGAAAGCTGCAAAGCATATAGCTAAAGATTTTTATTAGACTTCTCACGACCAATTAGCGTATCATGTACCAAAATAATTATAAAAGGATGCTTGGTTTAGATCAGTGGTTTCCAGCCTTTTTCATACCGCGACCCCTCATGAGCAACTCAGTATAATCGATTACCCTCCTTTAACATTTCTTATTCAATGATATGTAGGGTCACCATATTTTCATCAACCAAAGACAATTCAAAAGGAATCAGTGTTCATTATGACGGATTCTAAACCTATCTACACATTTTTATGTATTCCTCCTTCCAAATCTGTCAGACCTTTTTTCCTCTGAAAACACGATTTTTTTTTCTATTCATTTCTGCTTCCAAATCTGTTAGACCTTTTTGCTACGACAGGTCCAAAGTCTGTTTGCAAACACGGATTTTCTTAGGCTACTTTAGTTCATATAAGGAATATTGATGGTACTTTGAGTGTGGAAAACAATAATGAGGTTATTTTCAAAAAGATTCTATGGTTAGATTTTGACATTTGGCGTCCCGCTTTTTCAAGGGAGTTTCAATACTCAGTTACAGTTCGGGAATATGCCGGAATATGAGTCCCACCCAAAATGGGAGGTACGGTAACACTGATCATATGTAATGTCCTAGTACAAAAATAGAACAACGTTGTAATGAATTTCCTACTTGGATTAAAAAGATATTATTATAACTATATTTCTGTTAAGTAAGTTAAATTATAGAATGTTATGGCCTGATGATCTTGTGTTGCTTCGCGTACCGGCAGTTGAAAAAACCTAAAAGATACTCTAGCTCGAGGACGATCTCAGAACCTCTAGTTTAGATTGAGCAGGCCTTATGTCAGTATTCGCAATGAATTCTAGTACTTGTGAAGGAGAATGAGAAGGCCTGGTGTGACCCTCTGGACTCCGGTCTGAAAAGCCCTGGTGTGAACCTCTGGACTTCTTAAACCATACGAGAGACAAGAAATCCTGTTTAGAGGCTGGTAATAATGATATGTTTGAAACGGATGCAAGAAGGGACAGATTGAGCTTTCCTTGTACTGTATCCGGTAGTGTTGATGGTAAGAAATGTCGCGTATTTGGCGAAATTACGTTAGAATATAGGATTCACAAGCCATTTTGATGAATAGAATTTTCCACACGCAACGGATCTAAACAGGAAATATTTTTCTTTCGAAGTCTTCCGAATACACCGAAATAAATGTACGCGGAAACTACTCAGTGATATAATCATTCCAACAGGAATTCGGAATTGGAATGAAAAAATCGGCAGTATTATTCCAGTAATCTTGATATATCCATCACCAAACAACCAATAATACAGCGGTATTCATAATACAAAACTCACAGTATTTCACGCATCTCTGATCAGTAACCTTTCAGGCAAAGTTATTATTTTTTTTTATTATTCCAGTCGCTAATGCACTCTGCTTGAAAAACTTGCTACGCAGATGGAAAATAAATTTTGAAAGGCAAATTTGGCTTTGCGATGCTATACGAATTTAATGCGAATATATCATAGAAATTTGTGAGTGTTCCTTTGTGATGATTCACGGGTTTGAAATGTAGGAATGACAGATTTCATATATGTATATATGTATATATATATATATATATATATATATATATAGATATATATATATATATATATATATGTCATATCACATTACCGTGATTCCTATACATACATCGAGCTACAAATGTCCTTTAATATCTAATTCGCTCTACCTTGGAATTAGTATGTTTTTATATATGTTAACCGAAGGTTTTTTCTATATATATATATATATATATATATATATATATATATATATATATATATATATATATATGAAGCCCTTTTCTCTAATGGTATGCCATTTGTGCAAAGTTTGCCTCCTTGTTATAAAATACTACTGTCGTTAGCTAAACTTTTGGTGTCTAGAAGACGGCTTCAGTCTTTTGTCTTTAATTCGAGAAAGATCTGATATAGAATTGTCTTTACTTTCGAGAAAGATCAGGTATAGAATTGTCTTTACTTTCTAGAAAGATCTGATATAGAATTGTCTTTACTTTCTAGAAAGATCTGATATAGAATTGTCTTTACTTTCGAGAAAGATCTTATATAGAATTGTCTTTACTTTCGAGAAAGATCTGATATAGAATTGTCTTTACTTTCGAGAAAGATCTGATGTAGAATTGTCTTTACTTTCGAGAAAGATCTGATGTAGAATTGTCTTTACTTTCGAGAAAGATCAGGTATAGAATTGTCTTAACTTTCGAGAAAGATCTGATGTAGAATTGTCTTTACTTTCGAGAAAGATCTAATATAGAATTGTCTTTATTTTAGAAAAAGATCTGATATAGAATTGTCTTTACTTTCGACAAAGATCTGATATAGAATTGTCTTTACTTTCGAGAAAGATCTGATATAGAATTGTCTTTACTTTCTAGAAAGATCTGATATAGAATGTACGTAAGTAGATCTGACGCTTTCTATGTAGCAGCGTTTCCTGACCTATTGAGGCTCAGTCATTTGGACAGTTTTGCCTTTCTCGGCCTCTCTGCAGTCTAGCCTTATGTTGCTTAAGGTCTTGGCTTGAGTTTATGAAGTGTAGGATGTCAAAGCCAAGCGCTGGGGCCCTTTCGGCCATTCAGCGCTCAAGAAAGTGAAAGGGGGAAGTTGGAGCGGTTGGACAGCAAAATATAGAGATCAAGAAAATAAAGGAGATGAAATATAATCAAGGATCTAAAGGTAGAACCAGGAGAAACCCCCCCAGTTGCACGAGGGAGTAATAGTTTGAGAAGTTGGACATCAAAATTGGAGACAGAAAATGTGGATGTAGCTAGGGACCTCAAGGACGCTGCAAACACCCTTTTGCAGTACCTACAGCGCGCCACAAAGGTGCACTGACGGTAATAAACTCCTATTAGGAATAAGTCGTGATAACGCCTGGGAAACGTTGAAATTAGAGGTTGCCAAGTATTGATTCAATTTTCTTTCAGTTTCCAGTGCTGATTAATGTCAGAAGTGGATTCATCCTCATACTAGGCTTTAATTTTCTTTAAAAGATAATTGTTGAGGTGGATATTTATCTGTCCGTCCGCACTTTTTCTGTCCGCCCTCAGGTCTTAAAAACAACCGAAGCTAGAGGGCTGCAAATTGGTATGTTGATCATCCACCCTCCAATCATGAAACATACCAAATTGCAGCCCTCTAGCCTCAGTAGTTTTTATTTCATTTAAGGTTAAAGTTATTCATGACCGTGCGTCTGGCAGTGCTATGGGACAGGCCACCACCGGGCGGTGGCTGAAAATTTCATATGCCGCGGCTCATACAGCATTATACACCCTACAAAAAACTCGATTGCACTAAGAAACTTCGTCGGATTTTTTACGCGTTTTATTGACTCTAGGTGATTTTTCATTCCATAAATACAATTATATTGTAAAGCTTTTTTGTAGTAGTATGGTTCTCATCACCTCTGATGTCCAAGTATGTCGGCGGTCATATGCATTATGTGTGCTCAAGTCTCTCTCTCTCTCTCTCTCTCTCTCTCTCTCTCTCTCTCATCACACACACACACACACACACAAAACAAAATGTGTCGGCGCCTTAGCAAGTCCATCAAAAGAATTAGCATACGCACGTGCATAATTCATAAAAGATGCTCTTTGCCATTACACTTGTAGTAACTCCCCAAAATACATTTTGTTCTCTCTCTCAACGAAGCATCTGTGCCAGATGGCATCTGTTGCCTTTGAGAGCAAATGTCTCCCAAATGTATTCCTGATTGACTCGGGGAAGAAAGAACAAGACAGCAGATGCAGTGGCGACAGTGGTCGAAGGGTGTTAAAATGTTGTGGGGGGAGAGAGAAAGAAAGAGAGTTACGAGGAGTTACAAGGGTTATGAGTTTCCAAGACTTATCAGTGTATCCAAGGAGACATCATTTGCTCACTTATCTCTAAGAGCAGGTTTTGCAATTCATTCACAGTGTTCTAATGATTTTGTCTAGCTTTCTTATGAACTCTTCCTAAATGCTGCTGTTTACAACTGGTGGCTGTGAAATTCATTGTGTCACATATCTTGTATGTGAAAAAGTTCCCACATTGGTATGTGTCTGTTCTCAGACACATACCATTGTTTTCGTTTAATGTGAAGACGTTACCGTCTACTTTAGTTATGCCTTTCAGTATTTTGAATGTCTATTAGTTGCCCTCGCAATCGTCGTGTTTCTAAGGCATACATGTTCAGGCTCTCTAGTCGTCTTTGGTAACTTATTTGCCTGATGGTTGGAATTTATTTTGTGGCTCTTGCTTGTACCCCTTCTAGCCAATTTATGTCCTCTCTTAGTGTTGGTGACCAAAACTGTAGTGCATATTCCAGATGAGTTCTAACTATTGATGTGTAGAACTGCAGCACCATTTCCTTGTTTCTGTGTTTGAACTGCCTCTTTATGACTAGTTTCTGTGCCTTCTTTTCGGCTTTGATGCATTGTTTTGTGGATTTTAAGCCCTTGGTGATAATGACTCCAAGGTCCTCTTCTTGTTCTACACTATTTATGTCATTCCCAAGCAGCATGTAGTAGCAAGAGAGTTGTTTGTTCCTATTTGTAATACTTTACATTTATCCAGGTTAAAAGGCATTTGCCATCTTTTTGACCACTCTCGTAATTTCCTTGGATCATTTCTTAAACATTGCACTGTATCTGGGTCTGCTGCATTTATACCTAGTTTGGTGTCACCTACAAATTTTACTATCCTGCTAGTTAAGCCACAATTAGAGCTACAATTTCCTGGCTCTTCTCTTGGACCTTTTTTGTAAACTGGGGGCACATTACGTAGTTTCCATCCTCAGAGAGAGAGAGAGAGAGAGAGAGAGAGAGAGAGAGAGAGAGAGAGAGAGAGATGAATTACTGTGCTTTAGCTTATTTAATAATTAATAAGGAGAGTGGGAACTGTGTAAAGAATTAGAATAGAATAAGATAGAATAGGAATATCTGGCTAGAAGTGAAACAGAATTAATAATAATAATAAACTTCAGATATTTATCCTTTCCATTTACCATCTTTGGCTCTCATCCCGCATAGTATCTACTTTGGTTTGGTGAAGTCCGTTGGTACACATCAGGCCTCCTGTTCCCTCTTACACTGTGCCACACTCCCTGCTCCTGTCTTAGCTCTTACTATGAAAAGGCCATCTTGATCTGAAACAACTAATCTCCACTTTCAGATATAAATAAAAGTATTTTAAAAGAAATAATTTCAAATCATATAAGTATTAAGATGGAATGAAAGTGATTCAGAAGAAATAACCTTTGATAAAAGTATTAAGCTGAAATGAAAGTGTTTCAAAAGAAATAATTTTAAATAAAATTATTAGGTAGGAATGAAAGTGTTTTAAAAGAAATAACTTTGGATAAAAGTATTAGATTACATTGAAAGTGTTACAAAAGAAATAGCTTACACTTAATACACGCTGAAAGTAATAAACTGGAATAAAAAAAAGTTTCAAAAGAAATCATTTCATAAAAGTATGAGGTTGAAATGAAAGTGTTTCAAGAAAAATAAAATTTTGATAAAAGTAGTAGGTTGTTTCTAAAGAAATGCCTTACGATAAAAGTATTAGGATAGAATGAAAGTGTATCAAAATAAATAACGTATGATAAGAATATTAGGTTGAAATTAGTGTATCAATATAAGTAATAAGTGATAAAAGTATTAGGTTATAATTAATTTTTCAAAAGAAATAATATATAATAAAAGTATTAGGGCAAACTAAGAGTGTATAAAGAAATAAATAAATAAAAACTCATGATGAAGGTATTAGTGGAATGAAACTGTTTCAAAAGAACTAACTTTTGATGGAAGTTTTAAGTTGGAATGAAAGTATTTCAAATGAAATAACTTCTAATACAAGTAATATGAGAAAATAACTTGTAATAAGAGTACTAGCTTAGAATGAAAGTGCTTACAAGAATGCAGTTGAAGGCACCACCTCCTACCTTATCATCTGAAAAGGAGGAAATCCACTAAGGCCTCTTCTTCAGCTTCGTTTTGGGAAAGTTATTATTTCCCTTTCAGTTCCCTTCTCTTTCACTTACCTCTTTTTTTTTTTCTTTCTTTCGCCGATGCGATGGAATGGGGGAAAGAAACGATTACACTTCTCACTCTTCTTAATCAATTTTCTTCTTCGGGATTTCGGAGAATGAAGGGACCGAAAAGAAAAAAGAAATACGCTTCTCGCTAATGGATTAAAGACGCCTTGAAATGAGGAGGGAGATCCTTTGGGAAGAAGAGCCGGGAAGAGTAACTGAGGGTTCCACCGAAACCAAGTTGCCAATTGAATGACATCAGGGAAAGATGTTGGGTAACTGATCTTGAAGGGATGAGTGAGCTGTGTGCATGAAATTATGCTGCATCTATCTGTTCATTGGAAGAACTGAATTCTTAATTGTCCGTTTCTCCTCTGCATTGTCTCGTTTCCAGCAGCTACTGAGTTGTGACCCTAGATGACTCCTAGTCAACCCATCAGTGAGTCTCTTCCACAAGGTCATTCTGCTGTAGGGAAGCTTGCTTGCTTGCTTGCTTGCTTATTCCATTTTGAGTTCAGTGTCAACGGGCTAGACTCCATTTATAAGGTTTGTGGTGTCTGTAGTCGAGCTCTGACTGGATGTCATTGTCACCTAAAGCTAAGACAAGTCGTGATATGACCTCCAGTTTACTTCGAGATGGGTGCAAGATTTTTCCCTCACCCATAAATTGTTAACATTATATTCGTAACTTAACGTGTATTAGAACGTGTTAAAATCTATGGTCAAATACAGCCTTGTTTCACCAACAAAAATTAAAATTGATACGCTATATTTTATTAGAAAATTTTCTATACTATTTAACCTGCTCATTATTTTTTTTATGTTTTCATTCTAATAAATAAATTATAAATATCCTATCCTAAATTTACTGTGTTTTTAACTGAACGGGAAACACCCTTTTCAGACCTTTTTAGGTTCTTCCATCGACCTTTCCTACTTCCCCAACAAGAACAACAACAACGACAAGAAAGTCGATTGTAGGCTTAGAGATGAACAGGTTAGTTTCTGAGACGACCAGAATTGCACAGCTAAAATGTTTGTGTCGAGAAATAATGCTCAGAAGTTATGGAATTTGAAAACCTCCTCTTAACACTTCTGTTGATCATGAGAAGGCATTTGACAGCTTCCACAATCTAATATTGTGGGATATCTTGCAGTTCGTATATCATTATAGCTGAATACGTAGAACCAACTGAAATCATAAATGAACCTTGGTGCAAAGTTAATGTTGATGGCGCCTTGTCTCGTGAATTTGTAGTAAACAGTGGGGTTCTTTCTGCCTTTCATGTTTCTCCATCTCATATATTTCGTAATAACAAAAGCAGCCAGAGATGGAAAAGAATGTTTAGTTTGGGGTAAAAATAGAAACTATAAAAATTTGACAGATTGAACCCGCAGTTATGCTGTTTTAAGCAGCATAAAAAAACCATAAGATTTGCGAATTTTGCTTAATGGGATGCATTATATAGCTAGAGAGATTAGATTAAAAATGAATCTAAAAAAAAAAAGAAGTAATGAGGACAGAGCATGCCATAAGGGAAGAATAACATCAGAGGAAGAAAGGATTTTTTTTAGTGATTCTTTCAAATATTAGTGGATAGTGATAACGAAGACAGGTGTTCTTGATTTAGGATTGAGTAAAAGACTATTTCCCTCCTTGTCCTTCATTTTCGTTTAAATAAAATTATTTATTAGAGACGCCTCTTCAAGTACCTTCCTACCTCCAGGATAGAAGTTTTTTCTTCTCTTCCTTTCGTAACTCCTACAATTTTAACCCCTACTCTCCACCCCACCTCTCGTTTGCCTTCCCCACCAAATCTCTAAACTTGAGTAACCACAAACAAACGCCTTGGACGTCGGAAGAGGAAGTTGCCAAGTAGTGATTCAACTTTTTATGGATGGAGTTGCCAAGTAGTGATTTAACTTTTCTTCAAAGTTCTAGTACTGACAATAAAAGCTTTTGCCACCCAACTTATATAAAGGCCAGGACGTGTCGCGAGAGAGAGAGAGAGAGAGAGAGAGAGAGAGAGAGAGAGAGAGGATTTAACATTCTCTGCGAATTCTCCCTTCCCCTCATTTTTGGAACTTTTCTAGTACGGAAGCCGGAGGAGAAGTACGATGGTTAACGAGGACTTAGCAGTACCTGATGTGAGTTCCCGTAAATGTTATGCATTTTATAACATTTCATATAAGCGCCTCAGTGGCGTGGTTGGTATGGTCTTTGATTGTCACCTCGGTGGCTTCGAGTTCGATTCCCGGCCATTCCACGGCGGGGATAGAGATGGGTATTTCTGGTGATAGCAATTCACTCTCGATGTGGTTCGGAAGTCACGTAAAGCCGTTGGTTCCGTTGCTGAATAACCACTGGTTCCATGCAACGTAAAAACACCACACAAACAATATTTTATATATGGGCGTGTGTATGTCTGTGTGGCTTGTGTAAATTGTAGCATGTTCACTTTGCAGCTCTCTCTCTCTCTCTCTCTCTCCACCAACACCTCCACCGCTGCATCTGCTGTCTTGTCCTTGCTTTAAATCGATCCGGAGTCCATTAGGGAGACATTTGGTCTCAAAGGTGACTTCTGTTCGATAAGAAAGACGCGTCATTAAAGAGACAAAATGTTTTAAGAGACATTTAAATTGTGGGTACAGTGAGTCTTGTGGTTGAGTAATAGACATCTAGATTGCTTAAGTCTTTTTTTTCCACTTGGCAACGATGCTTGCACATGTCGTGCCCTGCGAGAGAGAGAGAGAGAGAGAGAGAGAGAGAGAGAGAGAGAGAGAGAGAGTTCGAATCTTGGCCGGGCGTCAGTATCTCTTCATCTCTTTCTATTTGTGATCTAGGCTTAGTAGTGAAAAGCCTTTCCCAAGTCGAGATGATATATATATATATATATATAGATATATATCTATATATATATATATTTAATATATATATATATATATGTATATATATATATATATATATATATATATTATATATATATATATAACGGACAGGTATTTTTTTAAATGCTTAATAATACGGAGTATGTAATTAAAGAGAAAATATATTTAAAATTCGTATGAGAAATGAGAACCATATCCTGAAGGAGAAACGCAGTAATGCATTTCAAAGCGCATGCAAGCATCATATACAGGTTCTTCTCTCGGACATGTGAGTCTTAATGGATGTGGGGAAGCAGGTCGGATGAGAGAGAGAGAGAGAAGATGATAGCCGAGATATGAAGAGACGAGAGAGAGAGAGAGAGAGATAGAGAGAGAGAGAGAGAGGGAGAGAGAGAGAGAGAGAGAGAATGAATCACCATTCACCAAGGCAACGCACGGGCTGTGGATGAAGAGATTGGGAAATGGATAAGAGATTAAGAGTTAGGAAAGGCTAGAATAGAGAATAGAGAAGTTGGGAAGATAGTATGGTATTTGTGGGGGGGCGGGGGTGAGGATGTAGATGATTGGAGGCTGGGTGGAGGAAGAAATGTGCTCAGCAAAATCCATCTACAGAAATAGTAATAATAATTCTTCGTCTCTCCAACTCTCGTGGAAACTTGCTGATTGAGAGTTGCCATTGTTTCAATAGAATGATGTTGGGATCAGACCATTACAAAAGTTGAAAATCAACTATGTAAATTGTTCTGATAAAATTATGTTGAAAATCAAGATATGGCAAACTCACCTGGGCTAAATTCAAGTATTTTTGAAAATGAGCGCAGTCGGAATTTGAATCTTTCAAGAGGAAGTAGTAGTTGTAACTGAAGTTTGCCTACAGAATCTTTCTCCGGAATTCAAAATCTAAAGCAACTTAACCGTTATGAGAGTGCTTTAAAGCAGTTTTTTTTTACCAGTTCTTTCGGAGCCGCACTTAAAATAATACCCTCATGGAGATATATGTGTGTTTGGTGATTTTACATATTGTTGTCTCAACTCAAAGGGGTGGCTATATAGAAAAACAAGAGAATGGTCAGAGCCGCATTCCTGTGGTAACTAAAGAATCATGGATCATTTCTGCAGTACAGAAAACTTTCATTGTATCAGCCGATCATACACCTATTTAGAAGGCCCAGCAGCTCACACCAGAAACCCCTTACACAAACTACTTTATTCACAGCTAAAAGCACTTTGCTCCTCCTGGATATTGAGGCCCTTACTCAATAGCTACCTTGTCCAGCCCATTGTTCTGGGAGATGGTAGGTCTTTACCTCCCTCCTTCTAAAATCTTCGAATTGCGCTCGCTTTTCACCTCTTCATCGTCCTCCATTCTTTCCACATGATCAGACCCCTGCGTTATTGTTTATTCAATTCTTCTACGCATCTCCACTTTCTATTTTTACACCATGAATTACCCGGAATATTCAACCCTAAAGCTTCACCCTGTTTTCCTTAGTTCACTTGCATAACGTAGAGATAGCTCAATATTCCCTTGCTAGGGTCTTTCCTTGGCTTCCGTAGGCACTCCAGTTCTCTTTGAAATCTTTACTCATAATATTCAACCTTCGTTGCTTCTCTTATTCTGTGACTCACCTATTCTTTCAGCCTGCCATCACTCCGACACATGTACTCTTAAAAAGTTGTATGTTTCAATCACTTATAATTCTGCAGAATATTTTAATTCCCATTCCCTATATACATTTACCATCATAACCTTACTTCTACTCACGTTTAAACTTTCAACTTTGGGCTCTTGTGAACACTCAAACTCTTTCAAAGTATCAGTAGTTTCTATTTAATATCCTCAATCATTGATATATGATTTGCAAACATCTACCGTTCCACGCTTGGTTCGTGATTCATTTTCTTATCCGACAGCTTGGGACATCCATCTAGTATTCTTTTTCTAACTTACCTTGTCAGTCCACCTTTAAGCAGCACTGCCAAAATTTCCTTGTCTAAGGTCCATTTTACATCAAACCAATGACTCTCCTATTCACATAGCCTTACAGACTAACCTATATCTGTTTCATCATTAAAAAAAACATGTAATCACACTTATATTCACTTGTGTTCTTTACATTGTAAATAAGCTCCACATTGCCTCTTCATCTTATTTGAAATCCCATCCATCTGTGATGTCTTTCCTTTCTTAAGCATTTCAGTTGTCATCATTACATACTTAACATTTATTTCCGCAAACGTTCTCAAGCTCACTCTCTTGTGTCATTTACCCGTACCTCTCCATCATTCATCAATATTCAACATCTTTAAGACTCCATCGAACCAGGAAATCATTCATGACAGACCTACAGTCCATTTGCTCATTAACATTATACGTTTCATTTACTTTCTATTTTCTTTTCTTTAACCTTACTCATCTGGTTCAACTGCACATTATCTCTTCTGTTATACAGTTACGTCGTAGTTAATTTTTCCATCACTAATCTTATTCACTTATCTCACCACTTGCTAATATTATTCTTTTTTCCTACGCTCATGTCCACAAACACTCTCTGCTTTCACCATGGCCCCATCCATACATTCTAACTTCTGTGGTTTTAACCCTGGTTCACTTATAATCCACTTTTTCCATGTATTCTAATATCACTTTATTCACAAATACTTTCTGCTCACTGCGTACCTCATCCTTGAGTTTTGAATATTGATGTATTCATACCATTTTCTGCTCAGTTTCTCAATCATTATTCCTCACACTCTTAGATTTGATTCTGAATTTCATTTCAGTCAAATGACCATCAATATATTTCCAAGAACGTGAAAGGGTAAAGCAAAGAACGAAAAAGGGAACTGACAACTATAAAATGTAAATAGGCAAAGTTGTCCAACTACTGAGGCCAATGCTGGGATGACTGGCAAAGTCACAGGGATCGCAAACGCAAGGTCAAGAGGTCACAGGGCGGTACAAAGTGAATGATCTGCCTTGTTAATACGGATCACATGAGCTGCAGGATGTCAATTACCCTTGACGCAAAAGACTCCTTCCTAAGGGACGATGTCGCCGCCGATCAAAAGGCTCACTTTGCATTCCTGGTCCTGGAAATGCCCCGATGGCGTCCAAGGGTTGTGATTCGTTTCCAGGAGGCCCAGGCGATGTGCAGAGGAGAGAGAGAGAGAGAGAGAGAGAGAGAGAGAGAGAGCCACCTTAATGGTTTTATATCTTTCCGCCTTGATTTCCGCCTTGATTTTTTTTCTTTGTTACATAAGGGTTGCCTGACATATTGGTTTAATTGTAAGTCTCTCTCTCTCTCTCTCTCTCTCTCTCTCTCTCTCTCTCTCTCTCTCTCTCTCTCTCTCTCTCTCTCTCGTAAAGATTCATTCTGTACAAATACGACTTCAGACGGAAGAACAGCGAACATACAATCTAATACTCGCATATTTATGTATATATACAAACATACATACCTACATACATACATTATATATATATATATATATATATATATATATATATATATATGTGTGTGTGTGTGTGTGTGTGTGTGTGTGTGTGTGTGTGTGTGTGTGTGTGTGTGTGAGGCTAAAGTTCCCTCCAGCCTTATTCCTTCAACCATTCCATCATGGGAAGCGAAATTAAGAGCCGGAGGATCGTTATTTCCTGCGGTCATTATATGCCACTACGTAGTCGTGAATGGGAGGTCCCTTTTGAATGAGGAAAAAGGTCGCATTGACGTGGCACCCTGTCGATGCCAGCATTAACGATCGGCACTGGGAATAGCTACAAATAATGAGTCTTTATGAAAGAAAGGATTTAATAAAACTTGAAATAGGAGTAAATGGAAGTTTTAACGGTATATAGCCATCGATTTGCAAGCACATGTCTGGATTGCAGGAGACTAACACTCTTGAAAACAGGAAGTCTTAAAGAGTCCATATGAATCTAGTTGACGATGTATTGGAAATTTTCGTGACAAAATTTTCAAACAGTTTTGTTGATTAAGACTAAATATTTTGTTATACTACTGTTTGCAGGCCTCAGCCAAAAACTGTTTTGAACAATGAGGACACCCTCATTCGCTCCCTGAAAGGGTGAAAACAACCTTTTATGTGGATTTTTTCTTTATATTTTATTTTTTTTCCCCGTGTCGAAAGCGAGGCTCGATCTGGCGTCCTCAAGCGTCCGGACAAACAAATCTACAGACTTAGCCACTGGAAGCATTCATTAATTGACACAGCGAGAACTGATGCTTAATAAGGCTCCCTTTTCTTACAAGGTTTCTTTTTAATGAGTTTCCTGTTCACCTTGGTCTGGAGAAACGGGAGCATTTCTACGCCCATTATTTTCATGCTCTGTGAACATAAAAAGCGCCATAGTTTAGTTCCGATAAAAGAATATTGTCCGATTTCGGGTGTATGCATTCATTGGAGCTAGATATTTTTAATGATTTTTTTTGTCACAGAACTTTCATACATTTCTTTCATGTCCAATGAGGTAAAAGGCATCTGAAATTATTTTCCCTGTTCTTTGAAATTAAATGCTTTCTTTCGCCATCTTTTCATAGCCGTCAATTAAGGATTTATTCAGTATGTGATTTCGTCACTTCTTGTATTGGGTCTGAATGCATATACGGTGATAATGATATGCCTGCACAGGAAGCGATAGTTTGTATTGTTTTTGTTAACCGTGCCTTGGAACAATGTTTGTTACATTTTATTACATCTAAGTAGATGGAAGAGCAAGTTGGTGGAAAAGATGGTGTGTAGAATAGTGGCTAGTGGTGTGTCTGGTCATTATTTAGTAGAAACCAAAGTTACGATTGTTTATGCTGGGGTGGAAAAGATGGAAATGTGACTTTAAATGCAATTAAGACCTGAGTTTGTTAATAAGGTAGTGAAAAGGGTATATGCAGAGGAAATAGATGGAATATGGGTTACTGAAGTTTTTGAAGAGTAATTAAAGTCTCATGATGGGTCATAGTGACCAAAGTGAGTGCTTGTGAGTGCAGAATGGTTGGGAAAGGTAATAAAACCAGTAGGTGAAGGAAAGAAGAAATGATAAATATATTGAAGGAAGAAAGGTGATTTGAAGACTGCAGTAATTGCATGACAAAAGATTAAGACCGCCTGTTAAATGCAATATTTAGGGTCCTCATGAAAATTAATATATATATATATATATATATATATATATATATATAATATATATATCTATATATATATATATATATATATATAATATATATATATATATATGTGTGTGTGTGTGTGTGTGTGTGTGTGTGTGTGTGTGTGTGTGTTTATTTGTTTATATATGTTAATAAAACCAGCCATACCGAAAAGATATAAAAAAAAGCACAATAAATTATCATATACTAAGTAACAGGAAAGTCTTGGATTTTTCGTAAGGAAAAAACCTGTCTTTAACAGTACTCTATGACGCCCTTTTTGAAGAAGTTGCTATCCTTTAATTACAGGTGGTGACCTTTACATAATGAGGGATCGTAAAGCTACTTTCGATAAATACATCTCTTGAAAATAAAATACATTAAGTCATGTTATTATTCAGTAGATGAATCCTATTCATACGGACCAAGCTCACAGAGGCCATTGACTTTAAATACAAGTTGCCAAAGAAAATGGTGCCCATTAGGAAGAGGTAAAAGGAGATAAAGGGAAATACGAAAAAAAAAGAGATTCCACTTAACATAAATCAATAAATTAATAAATAAATAAAAGTTTATTTTAATCTTCGCTTGAGCTTCTGAAGTTTTAATTAAAGGACACAGTTTGGGAGGCTGTTCCACAATCCAGCGGTGTAAGGAGTAAAGGGCCTTTGGTTGCTCTCGGCAGATGAAGGAGATCAGGGATCAATTGTGAAAGTAAAAGTTCTCTGTTGAAATACAACTTATGAAGAGAGAGAGAGAGAGAGAGAGAGAGAGAGAGGGGAGGGGGGAGGGGATGCCCAAAACCCCATGGCAAGAGCAAAATAGAGGAGAATAAATAGCCGTTTAATAGTATAATGATATGAAAAATAATGGATTGAGACAGCAAGGCAAATAATAACGATGGAAATTAATTACGTCAAAATCCGGGTTTAAATATACGAATTTAATTACTGAAAAATAAACGTAGCCGCTTTTGCCCAAGTTTTAATACATTTTTCTAAAATTTCCCATGAATAAATGTATGAAGAGAAAAAAAATTATTAAAATGTATTTTTTACTCGACCACAATGTCATAATCTTTCCTGAATGATAATTGTTTTATAAGACTAACCCTTTGCATATAGATAGTCCATTTGCATATTTTAATGATATACATGGTACTCAGGTCGGCTATTTGGATATTATTTAAATTCACTGGCAAACTCGCTTGAAAAAAAAAAAGTAATTTTTAACTCATATGCCGGGAGAGATTTTTGAAACTGGCACTTTTATTTTCTGACACTCGTTTTAACTTACACACATACGTACTTTATATATATATATATGTATGTATATATATATATATATATATATATATATATATATATATATATGTATGTATGTATGTATATATATACATATATATATATATATATATATATAAGTGCGTATGTTAAGATGAAAGTTTCAAAAAATAAAATTGCATTTTCAAAAATTTAAATTGTACACACACACACACACACACGCACACACACACACACACACACACACACACACACACACACACACACATATATATATATATATATATATATGAGTATATATATATGGGCGTATGAGTGTACGTATGTATGTTTTTATATAAAGAGAGGGAAAGGATATATCATTTAAGGAAAGAAAGAATAATGACGGCACACATTCAATTAAAGCTGTAAGCAACCGACTTGGTTGTCCTGCTAACGCCTTCTCCAAAAAGATAGATCTTGAGTCCGATTGCAGGCGTGGACGTGTGCCGAAATCTCCGAGGATATTCCTTAGTCCATAGCCCACCTATCCACAAAATTTCATTGAAATCCATCCATGACTTCTTGAGATACTTTGTGAACTGCTTTTCAAGTACAGAAGCTGACACTGATACGTGCATAACCTCTTCGAAGATATTTTTCATAAATAACCGTATCATTTTAGTTCTTCTGCAACTAGCATACTTTGAAAGATTTAAAGACATGTCTCCAGTAAAAGGAGCTTGATGGGCACTTCAGTATATAGACGAAATTCCTTCTTCACTTACAAACCTTCTTTTATTTTGCTGAACATTGTTGACAAGCTGATTCACTAATGAATAGTGTATTTTTTTGTGAATATGATACGTTTGCGTTAAAATATTCGTAGCTCATTACGTGGGCGGATAGTAATTACAGTAATGATAATATAGCTAAGGAATCAGCTAACGAAACTTGAACTTTATAAGCACGAAAATACCCTGTTGATAACATGTGGCACCTTTTCATTAGGATGACTGAAATTGAAGTGTAGCAAATATTTCCGAAAAAATACAAGGCTACAATAAACACGTGAACCCTGGAAAACATATGCCACTGAGGTTTTGAATAAGAGTCCTTTTATTTCGCGTCCTCATCGAAAATGAAGATTAAAAATGAAAATTCTGATAGAAAACTCTTCTCTTTATGCCTTTCAAAGTACTCATCAGAATTACAGATTAATTAAGAAAGTTGTCTTATTGCCTTTCGTATACTTTGAATTGTATGAGTTCAAAAGTAATTCAGGATGGTTTGAGTAATCATATCAAGAGTCAATCTTCAGTGCGACCTACTCTACTATTTGTTGCAGATGTCAGTGAGAACTGAATATATTTTAAATACCCAACACATAGCTCTCCCCTCTTTGTTTCTAAAGGCATGGACCAGAATGAGGTGGCGTGTTGCTTTTATTCCTTAACCAACAGAAAGAGTTAGCCCGTAGACCCTGATGTTTTTTTTTATCTTCCATGTGGTATAGAGATGCAGACTTGAACTGTCTCCCGTTAGTAACCGTATCGAAGTTATTACCAACTTGGCTAAGGAAGTTGAATATTGCTGTGATTGATTGTCGTTGTTTTTGCATAAAGTCTACTGTAATACTCAGTGCGAATTATTCAAACAATACATGTCTTCATTTACTTTCCATGTTCTCTCTCTCTCTCTCTCTCTCTCTCTCTCTCTCTCTCTCTCTCTCTCTCTCTCTCTACCGGTGATATAACCTGGGGCAGAGATTAGAAATCCAAGATTATATTTGATTCGACTATTTTGGGTTAGTTCATATTACCATAGCTGATTAAAACTTATTAATGATAATATAATAACAAAAGCAATGGTTTTTTAGTACATTATTAATAAACATACCATACTAAGCGCAGTTAGTCCCTTGTTTAAATCAAGCGCGGGGATGGTGTTATCTGGGCATGCTCCTCTCAGACCCAAAATGCTACATTTGACATAAGTATTGAATCATGTATTTTATGGCTGTCGTCTGCAGGGGCGTACCTGTAAAGGTGCTTCCTGAGAATAACACGCCGCCCTTTCATAATTAACAAACATACCCCTCGAGAAGGTTGTCTGGTGATCTCAGTCAATTACCTTTTTACATTACGGTTTTCCACCCTAATCTGTGTCAACAGTTCTTACATGAATGTCCTTCAGTATGTGTTGTGAGGTATACTGTTCAGTATCTTCTTTTCAAATCCTCAGCTTGTTGCCGCCGTGTTAATACCCATTAGCTGTTAGAGTCCAGTGCCCCTTTTCTTGTTGTCTAGTTGGGTTTCAGCCTGGATTTTCTATTAGGAGTAGATAATAAGACTTTTATATTCATTTATTAGAATCTCGCTAAATAACATGAACGATGCAATTTCTTCAGCGTCCGAAGCTTTCGCTTCTGAGATGTCCTCGTTTTGTACTTGTCTTTCGCTGCTTTTTTTAAATTCTTCTGTGTTTCCACTTATCCCCCCCAGAACCTTCCTCCTTTCTCTGAATAAATAAATATCATTAACTTGTTTCTATTACGAGATTTGATGTTGATTTTACATCCCTCTTCCTCTCCGTGGTTGGATAGTGCCGTTGATGCACCCCACGTCGTACACAGTAGGCATTACTCGAGGTTGCTGTCAGCGTTCCTTAGGACCGGAGATTCACATACTTTGGAGCCTTTCCCCTTCACCTCCATCCCGTCTACGGGCTGTTCTATGAGCAAGAGCCCATGCTGGCATAAGCCCATCTTAATCTTCAACAACATCCATTCTGCTTTCTTCAGTCTCCCTGTGCATCCACTCCCTTTCTTCGGCGTCACACCACTGCATGTCTTAAAGTGCCGCACCCACTTCCTTTCCTCTGCGTCTACAACACTGCATGTCTAAAAGTGCCCCAAGGCATGCTCTTTGTACCCGAATTCTCATAAGTCAGTCAATAAACTTCATCTTCATTACCTCTTCTTCTTCTCAAATTCTCTTTCTCCTCTCCTCTTTTCATTCGTCGCTGCATACCAAGGCGAAGTGCTGCTACCCCTAAAGGAGCACCTAAATAACACTTGAGAGGAGCGAAGCAAGGCGCTTAATGAACTATAGACAACAGCATCAACGCTGTTATTAAGCGACTCAAAACATGAACAACGTCCATAGTATTTCTCTCGTAGGGATTCAGGGAATTACGTAAGACGTCTTCATTTCCGGCAGTAAAGTTGTATCTTTATTTCTGCGGTAAGTGAGTGTACGCATTGCATAGCTTTTGTGAGGTATTCATGCTATGATTGATATGTCAATGTGTTATTGTTTGCTGCAGTGAGGTTTGGAAGGATGTTAATAATTCCATTCTTTCGTATTGCCCTAAAACTGAATGTACATAGAAGGATACAGCGATATATTAACAAGTCGAGTTATAAAACGTATTTCAACGCTCCCAGGTACCCACATCTACAGAGTTCTTCCACCAGTAACACTGAGATGTGTTACGGATTTACTAATATACAAAGTTTTGCAATTAGACGCAAGTAGATTTGCATATTAACCCCAGTGTCCATGTACTATCCGCCTGATATTCAGTTTTGGATGCAAATCATTCGTCAAAAACCTCTAACAAGCTCAACTTGCAGTATCAAAGGTAAAGCCTGTATTTGAATAACCCCAGATTTTGATGGACGAGACTCAGTTCTCTCTCAGAATACAGTAAACTTTCATATGTCCAAAACCGACTGAGTTTCGAAATTACATAGAATATTTCCAGTAATTTTTTACGAAAGCTTCTGAACAGGCAGACAGTCAGAAAACCAAACAAACCTCAAATTTCATACTCACTCACTCACTCACTTCGGTGGCTCTTGGGCCTCTTGGTGGCCCATGACTTCTCCACCTTCCCCTGTTGAGTGTTTTATCTCTCTAGTTATTCTCAGGATCCTTCTCCACTACCCACTCTTTTAGATCTCTGAACACACTATCTTTCCATAGCATTCTCGGTCACCCCACAGGTCTTCTCATAACGAGGTTTAGGATATATATATATATATATATATATATATATATATATATATATATATATATATATAACTTGTTCCCGAAGTATATAAAACGTGATGCTATGTATAAATAAAGGTGATGCCACGGAGGAAAATTGAAAGGCGAGAAAGCCAAGAACTTTCGGTCTAACACAACCCATTACTTAGGCACAACTGATCATACAGAGCAAGTAGGCTAGTGTATCCAAATTGATATTACAAGGTTAGCATAAGGTCCAATTCACTCTACAGACACGAAAAAAGGCGAGCTCAAAAATGTAAAGAGGGACAGAAACAAGTAATATACAGATCATGTGTAAGTCACAGAAGGGGAGGATGACTAGAAATACATATTAACGAAGAAGATAAAACAAACGTAAACTACTCTGTACTTGGTAACTGAGCGCCTTATGTCAAGTGATCCTCAGTAAACAAGGTATGATACCCAAGTTCGCTACTAATGACTGGCCCCAACGTCATTAGCACACTATTACGAAAGGTCTGTGTGACAGAGAGGGATGTTATGTGCACAAGAGCGGCCACAAATAGCTTTGCAATGGGTTAATGGCAGTAATAGTGCGTTCAACATACACTCAAGGAAACCTTTTCATTTATCGTAGCCGCTCGCTTAACGCATTCACACAAACATTCTAATATTGGTATCAGTATGCAGTCGATACTCCTTTTGAAATTTATTTTGATGGACTAATGAGAGAGAGAGAGAGAGAGAGAGAGAAGGCGAGAGAGAGAGAGAGAGAGAGAGAGAGAGAGAGAGAGAGAGAGAGAGAGAGAGAGAGAGAACCTTTACCGCCAAAATGACGTAGGCATAACAGAGGGTCGGGACAGTAAGGCCTGACCACGGTCTAGAATACAACAACCTATCTGGACCGTGGGCCTACCATGACCATTATATATATATATATATATATATATATATATATATATATATATATATATATATATATATATATATATATATATATATATATATATATATATATATATATATATGTATACACCGCATAGTATATGTATTTTATGTGTGTACGTCTGTGCGTGTCAGAGTTGTTCGTCGTCGAATAATATAATCAAGATTCATAGCATATACACAAGTTAGAAATGAGAAGGGGCGCACAAAAACTGCTGGCTCAGGGGTAATTGCGAAAAAAGCAAAAAAAAAAAATAATAAATAAATAAATAAAATAAAAGCAAATTCGCCAAATAAAGAAGAGAAACCGAACAAGTGATCAGACCAATATCAAACTGTTACTGACAGAAAAACTTTCTCGTTTCCAGCGATGGAGAAGCAATGCAAGTCTCTCCTCCACCTCCTCGAGACACCAGTTTCTCGAGACACCACCAGTCTGTCTCGTGGACACAGATGCTCGGGAAGGGAACGGCTTGTGAGACCACAGGAAGCGAAGTCGTAAAAATGAGTTATGGCACAAAAGCTTTGGACAAACCATTGCGTATACAAGGAGAACATTACTGATGAGGCCATTGTGCGAGAGAGAGAGAGAGAGAGAGAGAGAGAGTTGTAATGTTTGGAACATACACACACACACATACAGACGCACACATATAGACATATATAGATAGATAGATAGATAGATAGATAGATAGACAGACATAAGTGTATATGGCGTTTAAATATTATAAACCGAGAATAGCACATTCACATCGATTGCACTTAAATTTTTTCAGCATATATATATATATATATATAATATATATATATGATATATATATATATAGATATATATATATATATATATATATATATAATATGTAGATATATCTAATAAAAGGAGCCCATAAAAACACCAAAATATAGAGAAAAAAGTACTATATTTCAGAGACTGCTGTCTCCCTCTTCAGGAAGAAGAGGGTGTAGACAGCATCTCTGAAATATGGTACTTTTTTCTCTATTTTTGGTGTTTTTATGGGCTCCTTTTATTAGATGGAATTCTGTTTTGTTACAGAACATTGTTACCCAGTCATGTTATATATATATATGTATATATATATATATATATATATATATACTATATATATACTAGTATATATATATATATATATATAGAGATAGAGAGAGAGAGAGAAGAGAGAGAGAGACGAGAGAGAGAGAGAGAGAGAGAATTGTATATAGTGTTCAAATAATATAGCCCATTCACATCGGTTGCACATGCATTTTTTCAATGATTTTCTCCATATCTTGTTTCGAATTAAAGGGCACTTACTCTCCCCTCGACATGCTGTCATGCAAGTCGCGAGTTATCATGAGAGAGAGAGAGAGAGAGAGAGAGAGAGAGAGAGAGAGAGAGATAGGTTTCGATTCTAATAAAAGAATTTGAATTCGACAATTCTTATCTTGAGGTCTGAAGACATTCAGTCAACTGTTATCAATGTACTACCAACCTCATAAAAGGCATGAGTTTGAATCATATTTCTTAGGGTGGATGGACTTACCGCACTCAACTCGATCTGGGTGCCAATAATTACTGGGGTACAGTGCATTCTGTATTCAGAGAATATTCATAGCTCAGCAACTGAACAAGTAAAATCGTCACCTTAAATTTTCTCGATGAACTGTCTCATATATATATATATATGTGTGTGTGTGTGTGTGTGTGTGTGTGTGTGTGTGTGTGTGTGTGTGTGTGTGTGTGTAAGGTGTCCGTAAAACGATTTGAAATATTTAACTTACTCGTAGCTTCATAACTATACATGATAGTAGTAATCTATAAAAAGGATAAGAAAGTTTGGTGTGTCTAGTTTTTCGGTCCATCTGAAGTGTTATTTATTATTTGTTTTTTTCAAATACTTTCATAATTTCTGAAACAAAGAATAAAGTTTTTTGAGAACCGCTGTTGCCCCCATGGTTTCATAAGAAAAACAGGAAACTGCATTCTTCGGCTGGCTGATCGAAAATGTATTTACTGCTGTTGTCTAACACCCAAGAAAAAGTCTAAGACGAGCATCTTTGGAGATGAAGCTTTTTAAATCTACTGCGTAAAAGATTCTGCTGGAAAACTGAAAATGGATGCGTACAGAATGTTTGAGAAGGGTCTTATCAGTGAAAGAATTAATACTGATCATACATTTTTTAATAATTTAATGATCTCTGACGAAGCAGCATTCCACATTAGTAACAAGATCACCAGGCTTAATAACCATATTTTGGGAGCTGATTTCCTGTGAATCTGTTGAACATGAAAGATTCTCGCAAAATTAATGTCTGTCGTGTTTTGGGAAAGAATTGAACCATAAGGCCATTCTTTTTTGAAGGACGTGTTGTTATGGGGATAGATATTTAGAAATGCTACAAAATTACTTTATTCCTAAGTTGAACAATTATAAGTTAATATAGAGAATAAGTCTTTTCGACAAGATGGTGCACCTTGTCACTTTGCTCTACAAGTTAGGCTGTTTCTGAATGGGAATTTCCTTAACAGATGGATAGGAAGAGGTTGATCTTTAATTTGGCACCCATGATCACCAACTTTGACTCATTTGTGTTTCTTTTTATGGGGAAATCTGAAAGGTATTCTGTATTCAGCTAAATCGAGATTTTTAGACGACTAGAAAGCAACGATAACTGATGTGATTGGAGGTATTAGTGAAAATCAGCAGGAAATGTTTTCCGAGAACTAAAAAAAGTTAAGTATATCTTAGTTTAACCAGACAAATGAGCTGATGAACAGCTCTCTTAGGGCTGGCCCGAAGGATTAGATATTTTTACGTGGCTAGGAACCAATTGGTCACCTAGCAACGGGACCTACAGCTTATTGGGGGATCCGAACCACATTAGATCGAGAAATGAATTTCTATCATCAGAAAAAAATTCCTCTGATTCCGCGTTGGCCGAGCCGAGAATCGAACTTCAGACCACCGGACTGGTAGCCGAGTGCGAAAACCACTCGTCCAACGAGGAACTCTCCGAGAACTACGGAATTGTATTTCTCGTTGTATTAGTAATGATGGTGGACATGTTTAAAATTAACAAGATGAATAAAAAAGTTTCCGTCATTTTTCTTTCGTATCCTTTTTACAGATTAATTCTATCTTGTATAGTTATGAAGCTACAAGTATTAGAAATTGCACCATGACTTTATGGACACCTTGTATTATATATATATATATATATATATATATATATTATATATATATATATATATATATATGTGTGTGTGTGTGTGTGTGTGTGTGTGTGTGTGTATGTATGTATGTATATCAGTCATGCTTATTTCTCTACCTATCTGCATCACAAATTTACTCATTCATTACAAATGCATGTATGCGTTCGGATATTTCCTTGGTGCTTATAACTTTTATTCAGAGTTCAGACAAGGCAGGCTAAAACTTATGTCCCTCGAGAATAAAAGTTATCGATGAACCCAGTTTTATTGCCCAATTCTTTTCCTGTCCTCGTCTTCTCATACGTACCGTTATCATTCTCATGAAAATTGGTCATATTTTTCTTGGCGCTATAACAGTTTTCATCCTGTGATTTTAGCTTGTGCACACGCTGATTAGTAGACCGGTCTTTAAATGCCCTTGCTTAATTCAGGCTTAAAGATAGTGTTAGTAGACTGGTCATTAAATGCCCTTGCTTATTTCAGGCTTGAAGGACGTGTGAAGAAGAATGTAATGGAATGGGGTTTGACCCAGATGGAAACATAAAATATCTCTTGTGAGGTGGAAGACTGCCTAAAGGAAGCAAAATGTCATCAAAGATCAAATTCGTAGTTTGGTAGTTTAGGCAAAGAAGTGTTCACCAAACCAAAGCATTCGAAGTAAATGTGAGATTGCGTTATTTGTTAAGTTGTTTTATTGCTGCATTAGATGAAGGGATGCGTTGTCCTTCAGCTCAACAGAGAATCAACTAAAATAATACCTGTACAAAAGAGACACCAGAAAAGTGGTGAAAACAAAAGCTATTGTTGTTGCTCTTCCAAACAGGCTATGCTTTACAGTTGAAGAGAGGGAAACGCGGGTGATTTCTTTAATAATACCTACAGAAGAGCATACACCACTTAATTACTGGGATGGAGAGCACAACCTAATTTCATAAAGAAATATCAAATGTAAGTTCTCCCTAAGACTTCCTTAGTTGTAGGATGTTTGCTAATGTTCTTTACTTTGATAGTTTTGGGTATATATATCTAACAAACACTTTGTCGCCATTTTGCAGAAAGCCACAATGTTGCTGTTGCAACTGTATTACTATGCCGTCTGTAGTTTATCCCTATATTGCAGACAAACTTCACCTGAAACTGAGAAATCTTGTTGATGTTCATTTTGACTTAAACACTTTGCCACCATTTTGCTGAA
>NC_061105.1:34014304-34016804 GCF_015104395.2 Macrobrachium nipponense
AGAAAAAGATAACAATAACGAAGAATAAAGATACATGCAATCATAAACTTAAAAGCAAACCTTATATAAATGAAAAAAAAAATTTGAAAGAATATTATCAAACACAACTCCGCCATTGCCCACCTATACCAGATGAGGAGAAAGTATCGCAATCAAGGAAAAAAATCCCGGTGAGCTCAAAAGCGCAAAGAAGAGACTTAAAAAAAAAAAAAGAAAAAAAAAGGAATAATAAAATTGGGTTCACTCATAATTTCTCTTCTCGAGGGATGTAAGTTTTATCCAGCTACGCCTGAACTTCTGCTGCTGAAAGTTATAAGCACTAAAGATGTACCGGAATGCATTCATCCATTCTTATCCTTCATGGAGGAAGGAATAAGAGAGATGGGTATATGTCAGTGTCACATGTGCATACACACGCACACACAAACACAAATTTATGTATGAATATATATATGTATGTATATATATGTATATATTATATATATATATATATATATATAGAGAGAGAGAGAGAGAGAGAGAGAGAGAGAGAGAGGGAGAGAGAGAGAGAGAGAGTATATCTAACGGTCGCATCAGTATAATTCTCCTTGTTTATACGCAATCGTTTGTCCAAAGCTTTGGTGCCATAACTCATTTTTACGACTTCGCTTCCGGTCTTAGAAGCATTTGTGACAAGACGACTCCTCTCCTGGAGAGAGAGAGAGAGAGGATATTTCTGCACTGATCGTAGTGGATACTTTTTTCCCCCATTGTTCTTTCTTCCTCACTATTATTTCAAGGCAGCGTCTTCTCCCAAAGTCATTTAAGTGCAATCTTATTGTCCAAGTACACTTATACATAATTATCTGTATGTATAATATATATATATATATATATATATATATATATATATATATATATATATATATATATATATATAGGGCAGTAATGGCGACAGTAGTGGCTGAATGAAAGTCCTTATGCTCCATTGATATGGTGTGAATTTGGATTTTAATTGTACTTAAACATGTACTGTAGTTCTATATCTGAATGCATCAGTTTGAGCTCCACTAGAGCAAGAGCCCTAGTCATGCTGACCAACCCAGCATTTCCTGGGAAAACTCGAATGATGACCGAAAAACTCTCTCTCTCTCTCTCTCTCTCTCTCTCTCTCTCTCTCCTGTTAAGATAGTGTCTTCAGTTACATTGCCCAGTATTTTTGACATTTTATATTTCACTTCTCACCCCCTATTCCTGTCCGGGCTGAACTTGAACCTAAAGGGCATCAGGAGTGTCTCTATTCATTCCAGCGACCTCGAAAATTATAGCTTCGACATTAATATCTGTAATTTTTTACATTTTATCGCCCCCCCTCACCCCACCCATCTTCGTATCGGGGCTGAATTTGCACTTAAAGGGCATCGGGAGTGTCTCTATTCATCTCACCAACCTCGAAAACTATGAATTAGACACAAATATCTGTCTTTTTTGGTTATCTTTACATGCCATCCCCTCCCCACCCCTTCTCAGCCCCTCCCAACCTACGTATTGGGGCGGAATTTGGACTTGAAGGGCAGTGGGAGAGTCACTGCTCATCTCATAGACCTTTGAAACTATGGATTACACACTAATATCTGTCATTTATTTGCTATTTTTACCTCTCCCACACATTCTCACACCATTTTCTATCGGAGCTAATCTTGGACGTTCAAGGCATCGGGAGTGTCACTAAGTATCTCAGCAACCTCAAAAACTATGGATTAGACACTAATATATGTTGTTTTTGGTTATTTTTACATGTCAACCCCTTCCCACACTCCTCCTTTGGTGCCAGTGATGTCTTACACCCACAGTATTCTTTTCCAGATGATAAGGGCATATTTATGTACACCAGGTTTGGTTGAAATCACTCAATGCATTTCATACTAATGCTGGAACACACACACATACATAATAAATCCATATATATATATATATATATATATATATATATATATATATATATATATATATATATATATATATATATATCATTGAGCTACAAATTTCCTTTAATATCTAAATTCACTCTACCTCGGAATTGATATATTTTCATATATGTACCGAAGGGAAATTCCCCTTCGGTACATATATGAAAATATATCAATTCCGAGGTAGAGTGAATTTAGATATTAAAGGAAATTTGTAGCTCAATGATATATAAATGAACACGGTTCGATGTGATGATTATTCATATATATATATATATATATATATATATATATATATATATATATATATATATATATATATATATATATATATATATATATATATATATATAGATTTGTGAAATATCATGTAGGGTTTTTCTGTTCGCCCGTGCCTATAATAGATATTAGTCACCTACAGATCTTTATGATTACACACACACACAGACACACGCATAATATAAACAAATAAATACATACATACATTCATACATACATACATACATACATACATACATACAAACATACATCCCCCAAATATCAAGGTAAAG
>NC_061105.1:34021804-34056804 GCF_015104395.2 Macrobrachium nipponense
TTGATGTTGTTTATGATGATCATGACGCTGATTTTGAAGATTTTGATGCTGTGCCAATAGAGATGTTGCTGATGGTGATGTTGATTGTGGTGATGGTGTAGATGGAGGTCATGGTTATGATATTGTGGAAGTGACGGTAATGTTGATACAGAAATTAGATGTTAAGGTGACGGTAGAACATGACCTCCTGGTAAGGTGGGTTGGCCTTTTGATGACGTTGATGATGATTATAGTGATTATAAATGACGATGGCTTCAAGTCTGGGTTGTTGGTAATAGTGGAGATACTGTTCAGTAAACAGTGGAGAGTATAATGTAATCTCGGTCATAATAGTGAAAATGATTATGAAGATGACTGCTGTGATAGAGTGACGGTGAAGGACGATGATCGATAAAGATGGTGACGTCGAAGATGGAGGAGAATAAATGATGAAACAGTGCTTTAACCATCTCTCTCTCTCTCTCTCTCTCTCTCTCTCTCTCTCTCTCTCTCTGAGGGACGGTGGCGGCAGAGAGATGTCCATTTCAACTACATCGTTCAAATCTTGTGGTCATCTGTTGAAGTTTTAGATTTCTGTTTGTTTCATGATTTCTCTAATTTTAGTTTTCTTGATTCAGTTGCTGCATTCGTATTTGCTTGTTTGTTCGTGTGTGTGCATTTATCTGTTAATTCCCTCCTATCGTATTTATTATGTTTTTTTCATTTATTTTTTTCCGTACGTATTTCTCCCCTACATTTCCTTCCCATTTTTTTTTCCTTATTAGGCTCCCGTATTATAATTTTTATTCCGTTGGCCTTTGTTTCTTACTTTCATATTTTTTTTTCTTTTTTATATATATAGTTTTCTTATCGGTCTCATTCCTTTGTATTTGCCCTTGTTTTCTCTTTACCTTTACCAACGGAGTAAGACCGATATTGGGTCTCTCTCAAAAATTACCTTTTGTTTTCTATGGAATATTATTTAGAGAATAGACTGTGCCCCCAGGAAGAGGTACTTACATTAAGAGATGAGAAGTTACCCGGATTCATATGCAGATTCATTTATTTTTTGTTTTCGATGAAATTTCCAGGTCTGGCAGGTTTTGAGTTTTTCAGATAAATGTTTGTAGATGGAAAAATTCTTACGAGACAGGGAAATGTCTCGGAAATTAAGTCGTTATTCTGATCCACAGAGTTTTAAATGTGCGTTGTTACATACTACTATGCACGTTCATACATACGTACATTGGTGTAAACAGTCATAGTTAGTGACTATTGATTGCATACACATGAGGTATTTTCGTATTGCCCATTATTTACTCATCTATCATACTTTCAGAAATGAACACACATATACATATATATATATACTGTATATTTATATACATACATACATACATACATGCGCATGTATGCATGCATGTATGTATGTATATACAGTAATATATATATATATATATATATTAGATATATATATATATATATATATATATATATATATATATATATATATATATATATGCACACAAACGAAATATTCTTACACTCGAGAATACGTATATTTATCAATAGAAGATGTTCACTTCATTGATCCATTACATGCAAATACATAATGAATTTTACACCATACACAACCATAGATATATCCACTCGTCTCATGATCAATTTTTTTTATTAACATAAAAGTTCAAATAGAGCATTCAGCTCCATTTGTGTCACGTAGAGACCCGCAAAGAAAATTGACTAAGAAAAAGAAGTTGAACACCCAAATGGAAACGACTCATCCTGCAGATGTGCACTTCCCACTCTTTGGAGGCCAGTGTATGCCGTAGGGGATTAGTGCCGTCAGTGCAGCTCATGTGGTACACTGTGGGCAGCACTGAGGGATGTTTGCATGATCCCTACGGCCCCTAGCTGCCCCATGTTTTAAGCGTTTTAATTTACCTCCATTCCCGTTTCATTTATTCAGTTGTTCTGTCCAACCTCTTGAACTATTACCTCTTAATGAAATTGTAGGGTTTTCTCACAGTTCTGCCTCTGGAACCTTGTTCTTCATCTTTATAATATGGATCTCTTTATCTTGCTGTCCCGCCTCTCTAACTTCCTTTTTTTCATTGTCTTGAGCCCAAAGGACAGAATGTGTCCCAATGCGTGGGTTTCCTTGATAGCCTAAATTTGATGAAATCACTCAGATTACTACAATCAATACAGATACTATTATGAAAATTTGCCTTTCATTCATAAAGCTGAATTTCCAATGTTTCCCTACGAATGATGCTGTAGAAAATTGTAGTCTTTCCACATTCATTATGTCAACGGACTTGATATCAGTGTTCTTCGACCCATTCTGAAAGCCATGGGCGTTTTTTTTTTTTTTTTTCTAACTAACATCAGTTAGGAAGCTCTCGCGTTAATGTTGATTGATTCACACAAAAAATGTCGAATGTATGAATATTTTTAAAGAATATCTTTGCTTTGTGGAAAGAGCCTATCATGTTTTTCTTAAATTGAGGTAAAGTAATACACCAGTTTGTATGTCCATTTGTCTATGATACCTATCAGGAAATTCAGTCGTGGTTAGAGCACTACATGAGTCCGTGCGTGTATACTCGTATGTCTGTGCGCGCTTGTGTACCTGAATATGGTATAGTAGAGTATACCAGTGAATGCCTATCCGAAAATCTTCAGTAGTACATTAGTTCGCGCGCGTGTGTTCGTGTGTCAGAGAGATGAACCACCTTAAACATGCTCGCACGTTAAACCCTCCATAATGGCGTACTAATGAAGGCCAGAGAAGCCATTAGACTTACCTGTGGTAATCTTACTTGTTTGCTGAGGGTCAGTGGCTTGGGAAGTGCTGTTAATCAAACAAGAGATAGTGTGCACTTCTACTCCTTTTTCCCTTCTGCCTTCTATGCAGTTTCTTCTTCATCGTAGTAGTCATTTTCTTCTGTTCTATTTTCCATATCCCTTCTTTCTGGCCTGTTTTTCTGTATTGTCTAGCTCCTTCGTTTCTGTGTTATCACTCTTCTGTTTGTCATGAGACCTATTTTTCTTCTTCTTCATCTTCTTCTTCTTCTTCTTTCACTTACTAATCTATCTTCTTACTTCGGGAACAGCGACATCGAGGTGTGTTTGGAGGCCAAATAATCGGGAGCCTTCTTTTGTATTATCTGGCTCAGTAAATAATTAAGATACACTCTTTGAGTCCAGATGTGAAAAGGTAAGAATATAGAAAGTGTAGATATCATGATTTTCTGGAGAACAAAATGGAAATACCGTAAGAGAGATACTAATAATAATAATAATAATAATAATAATAATAATAATAATAATAATAATAATAATAATAATGTCATCGATTTAGGGGTATCATTATGACGTGTATGTAGTTTGTCCTATAGTTTTTAAATGTTCTTATTTTGCTAAATAAAATCATATTTTAAAGGTAAACAGGTCTTTTGGGATATCACAACTTTGCTATGGCAAGTTTTAAATTTGGATACTGAAAATGTGATTATGAAATGAGGTTAACTTTGAAATCATGTCCGGCTGCATTTAAAGGTGAAATTGTGAGAGTGATGTCACAATAGGTGAATTCTGAGGTCTTTGCACGATGACTGGTGAATGCTGAGGTTACAGTGCTTACAATAAAACTACAACTATCACATAAACGCTCTCATCATATAAACGCTGAAATGGGAAGTGTTCCTTTTAATATCCTCGAACTCATAGATCAATATGAAAGTGATGCAGTATTGATTCAAAAGTTGCATCACTGAGGGAAGAGTGAATTCAGAGAGCTTTCTCGCTGAATGGAGAAAAAAAGATTCCATCACTTGCTCTTTACTATGCTTGTGGCGCCTCACTGCGAGCCACTGCCACTCACATTAGACTTCTAAGGTTTGTTGCAAGTATATGAGGGCTGATTTTCGTGATGGCCGCAGACAACATTTTTCACATTCTTACACAGTTGATCCTGGAAGCTGTGGGCTAAAAGTTTCTGGCTTTTGTTGATGGTCACCTTTACAAGTTCTCAGCAGAAGCAGCGTTGCTTAATTTCTCATCACTGATGGACCTTGGTGCAATGGACATTCCACAGCCTGGACAAGTATATTGTTGGTCGCCCTTCCAGTTATTGGCAGGTCAACTATACTGCTTGGCAGACCGTTCGTGTGGGGGAAATTTGTCCCAAATAACTACCGAGTATAAATTCAGACCATATGAAATATAAAAAAAAAAAAAAAAAAAAAAAAACACACACACAGAATTTCAGTACAGTGGTTCAGTGTGAGGATTAATAAATGTGATAATGTGGCGACAAAAACTGAAATCGCCGATTCGTAGCAGATATGACAGCAGACAAATTTAGAATTCACAACTGAGAAAATTCCAGTTTGATCGCTCTGCTTATTCACATTGCAGACTTCAAATGATACGGAAAAGTGAAATCTAAGAGATGGCAGTTTGGACTAAACCTAAAAATAATCGAAGACTTCATATGCCTTGAAAAGGCATATTTAAATAAAAAAAATAAATATAAAAAAATAACCTAGGTCCAGATCTTGATCAAATTCATTCCAACACTTAATCATAACATGGATAAATCCGCAAAAACAGTGCAAGGCACACACCCGATTATGCCATTGATAACACTAATTATTCCACTGATAATTCACACAGAAATAACATCAATGCATACTCTCACTCATCACTGAAGTAAGATACAACTTAGAAAAAAAAAAAAAAAAAAAGAATTTTACGCAATTCGCAAAATCCAAAACACTTGAGAAATATTAAGATCATTCTTCTTCTTTTGAGTCGCTTAATAACGGTGTTGTTGTTGTTGTCTGTAGTTTGGGAGATAGTGCTAATGGCCCAGTTCATCAAGTGCCTTGCCTCGCTCCTCTCAAGTGTTAATTGGGTGCTTCGTTATGAGTAGCACTTGGATCATGCACCAAGGAAGGAGGAGGAGGAGGAGGAGGAGGAGGAGGAGAAGGAGGAGGAGGAGGAAAAAAAGATAGATGTAACTGAAATATCTTTATGGCGGAAGAGATGAAGATCGCTTGCTTGCGTGGCTGGGGGATTTACAATCTTTGTAATAATGGAAAATAGGGAGAAAGATGAAGAGGAATAATTAGAGAAGCTTGAGAGCTACAACGGGAATCCATAACAATAGTGATTGGCGAGTTATTTACAGTTTCTGAGATGTTGAGGATTAAGTGGAAATCTTTAGATATTCCGTTAAGGTCATTCAGCCCCGTTAGAGGTAAAAATGATAGAAAAGTTAAGTTTATCATAGTTTAAACAGGCTACTGAGCTGATTAACAGCTCTCCTAGGGCTGGAGCGAAAGATTAGATTTATATTTACGTGCCTAGGAACCAATTGGTTACCTAGCAACGGGACCTACAGCTTATTGTGGTATCCGAACCACATCATATGGAGAAATGAATTTCTAATCATAGGAAATAAATTCCTCTGATTTCGAGCGAACTTGGTCTACCAGATTGATAGAAACAATGTAGACAGATATCCATAACTTTTGCAAATTGTTGAGTGAAAGCAAAACTCAGATTCGAAATACTGTGCTAAGAGACCTAGATCCTCACACAGTAGCAACGGAACAAATACTGTTCCTAAACCAGCTTTTTATCGCTTGTCCATTTGATACTATGTTTTCTCTAACATGAACGAAAATTGTAGTGTTATTCTTAATATCCTTTGGTATTTTGATGGTCACAGTTGCCTTAGCTGGAACGTCACGAGTAATAAAACCTTGCCAAGAACATATGATCAATAACTGATGAATCATTCTGCAAAGGTAAAGAGAAAGATTACTTCATCGAGTCTCTCTCATTTTCTCACCAATGTCTCTTGATCATTCTCCTTCCACCTCTGGCTGTGACTCAGAGCAGTTGACTGACCTCCAATCATACGGTCCACCCCTAAGGTTAACAGAGGCTCATCGGGTTCAGGTAAACGATTCACACAAAGATGGACTCATAAGTAATCGGATATATCTGGATACTTAAACAGTCCTTAATATTTGATTTTCCCTCATGATAAATGAGATGTATTTCTTTGATGATGATAATGATCATCAAAACTGCAATATCGAGGTAGAAGCCCATCCGAGGAAACATTATTAATGTTGAATAGAACAGCAGTTTTGGCTGTCACCTCGGTACCACTGGCTACCATACCATTTTGTACCAAACACTGGCCCATATCCCTACACTAGGGATGCAAGTTCCTATTAAAAAATCAAATAAGCTGCAAATGAAATCAAAAGCAGGTTCTACAAATGAACTTAACGTCCTATTAAAAGTTAACAGAACTGTGAACTCTCTCTGTCTCTCTCTCTCTCTCTCTCTCTCTCTCTCTCTCTCTCTCTCTTCCCCAATTTTTACTTTCTTTCAGGAAGAGTACGCAAACACACTAAACACAAGTGTTTTCTGCGTGTCCTTTGGTCAAAGTCGAAAGCAGCTTTGTCTACCTATAGAATAGAAACATTTAAACAGAAAAGTAAAAAAAAAAAACAATTTACAAGGTAAATCGGGCCAGACTGCTATGATAATGATAATGTTTATGATTGAATGTTTTTGTATTAGATAGTAAATATAATGAGATTCGATGATGATAAACTCATCTCTTAGTGAAACGTATCCAAACAAACTGCGCCGAGTCTCTTCTGAACTTGCTCACGTCATCGAAATAATAATAATAATAATAATAATAATAATAATAATAATAATAATAATAATAATAATGCGCCTTAGTCAACATACAAAAAGGCAAAGTAACGAGAACTGAAGGGATAAAGCTACCAGATGGGAGCAACATCAAACGCATAGATGAGACAGGATACAAATACCTGGGAATAATGGAAGGAGGGGATATAAAACACCAAGAGATGAAGGACACGATCAGGAAAGAATATATGCAGAGACTCAAGGCCATACTCAAGTCAAAACTCAACGCCGGAAATATGATAAAAGCCATAAACACATGGGCAGTGCCAGTAATCAGATACAGCGCAGGAATAGTGGAATGGACGAAGGCAGAACTCCGCAGCATAGATCAGAAAACCAGGAAACATATGACAATACACAAAGCACTACACCCAAGAGCAAATACGGACAGACTATACATAACACGAAAGGAAGGAGGGAGAGGACTGCGTCAACATCGAGAACAGAGCACTGGGGCAATATCTGAAAACCAGTGAAGACGAGTGCCTAAAGAGTGCATGGGAAGAAGGACTAATAAAAGTAGACGAAGATCCAGAAATATACAGAGACAGGAGAATGACAGACAGAACAGAGGACTGGCACAACAAGCCAATGCATGGACAATACATGAGACAGACTAAAGAACTAGCCAGCGATGACACATGGCAATGGCTACAGAGGGGAGAGCTCAAGAAGGAAACTGAAGGAATAACAGTGGCACAAGATCAGGCCCTAAGAACCAGATATGTTCAAAGAACGATAGACGGAAATAACATCTCTTCCATATGTAGGAAGTGCAATACGAAAAATGAAACCATAAACCACATAGCAAGCGAATGTCCGGCACTTGCACAGAACCAGTACAAAAAGAGGCATGATTCAGTGGCAAAAGCCTTCCACTGGAGCCTGTGCAAGAAACATCAGCTACCTTGCAGTAATAAGTGGTACGAGCACCAACCTGAGGGAGTGATAGAAAACGATCAGGCAAAGATCCTCTGGGACTATGGTATCAGAACGGATAGGGTGATACGTGCAAACAGACCAGACGTGACGTTGATTGACAAAGTCAAGAAGAAAGTATCATTCATTGATGTCGCAATACCATGGGACACCAGAGTTGAAGAGAAAGAGGGAAAAAATTGATAAGTATCAAGATCTGAAAATAGAAATAAGAAGGATATGGGATATGCTAGTGAAAATCGTACCCATAATCATAGGAGCACTCGGCATGATCCCAAGATCCCTGAAAAGGAATCTAGAAAATCTAGAGGCTGAAGTAGCTCCAGGACTCATGCAGAAGAGTGTGATCCTAGAAACGGCGCACATAGTAAGAAAAGTGATGGACTCCTAAGGAGGCAGGATGCAACCCGGAACCCCACACTATAAATACCACCCAGTCGAATTGGAGGACTGTGATAGAGCAAAAGAAAAAAAAAAAAAAAAAAAAAAAAATAATAATAATAATAATAATAATAATAATAATAATAATATCCTTCATTTCAGCTCAGTGCCATATACATGGAATATTCAAATACAAAACACAGTCTAGATGATACATGAGATAACATTCTAAAAATGATAATCTGCAATATCTACGCAGTTGTTGAAGAAGTAGGAAAAGTAGTGTTCATGATAATGGTAATGACTCTACTAATATGGAGGATAATTGTAAAAAAATATTACAAATTATATGAATAAAAGAAAGAAATATTGCATTCAATTAATTTCCAATTAGGAACCTTATGAAAGGCGATATGAGTTAAAAGTATCTTTCATTTTTAATTTCTACTTTTAAATAGCTTACTTTTAGATAGCTTACTAATTACCAACACTCCTATCCTCGAATTCAGCAACTCTGTAGGAAAGTTTGTTTAGAAAATGCTTGATTCTGTTCATCAGTGATCTTACTAAACGGCGATAGTCCCATGGCTACTTTCATGTTTTGCCGGACGCTACAATATCGCAAATATTAAATTCATCTTATGGCAGTGTTTAAGCTATTATTTTCATAGTAGGAACAATCACAGCAGTAATAGTGATCGTAATAATTGCCACTTTGATGATAACACCGTTGCAGTAATAATAATAGATAATAATGATAAACACGTGCATCAGCACTATGAAAACTCAATGCGTATCCATATTTTGATAATTGTATCTTCGGAGTGCTGATAGTCTACGACGTTGCATAATAATGAAGATATATCTAGAAGGTTTTTGAGATTAGGAGGCCGATGGCAGGATATACCATTAGAAATATCGTAAGGGGAATTACGGAAGTTCCTTCTGTAGCTGGGCATGGCTTGCTTGGACACGTAATTCGCAATATCCCTTGGGAGATTAGTTCGTGAATGTTACATGGGTTTCTTGCAGATGTCGAAAGATGTGCAAGACCAACACACACGCACACATATATATCTATCTATCTCTCTATCTAGCTATATATATATATATATATATATATATATATATATATATATATATATATATATATATAGCTAGATAGAGAGATAGATAGATAGATATGTGTGTGTACACTAAAATATATGTAAATATTAGCTTTCATACACTCTAAAAAAAACGTTTATATTGCGTTTGTGAAATGATTATAAATTCATGTTCATTTCGGGAACAGGAGATAACCGAAAGTGGAAAGAATCTTTTATTAGGGTTAAAGGATGACTTTTTTTTTAATGCTCACGAGAGACAAAGATAATGGGCAGAGTAATGGTCTTTTTTTTTCTAGAACATAACTCCCATTATGATAATCCTTTGCACAAAATAATGTTTTATTAAGTACACTTTCTCTGTACATGAACGAAAAATAATGACAATGAATATATTTTGCTGGCTTAGAATAATTCATGATATACGTTTGGTATGAAATTGCATTTAGGGAAATATAGGAGCAGTTGCCTTTATTTCAGCTCTGGGCAGTGTATGCTTTCGCTAACTTTCTGTGATTGGAGTGAAAAGAAAATATATGATATTCAACAACAAATAATTCATTCAGTTCCTTCTGCTCATGGCAATGGCAAACAATTTATAATAAATTCATGGCCCTATATTCTGCTCCATGGCAATGGCAAACAATTTATGATAAATTTATGGCCCTGTACTCTGCTCCATGGCAATGGCAAACAATTTATGATAAATTCATGGCCCTATATTCTGCTCCATGGCAATGGCAAACAATTTATGATAAATTCAAGTCCCTATATTCTGCTCCATGGCAATGGCAAACAATTTATGATAAATTCATGGCCCTATATTCTGCTCCATGGCAATGGCAAACAATTTATAATAAATTCCTGGCTCCACAGTATGCTCCATAGCAATGGTAAACAAGTCTAATAAATTCCTGGCCTCACATTCTGCTCCATGGCAATGGCAAACAATTTATAATAAATTCCTGGCTCGGCTCCATACTCTGCTCCATGTAAATGGCAAACAAGCTATAATGAATTCCTGGCTCCATGGCAATGGCAAACTAGATATAATGAATTCCTGGTTCCACAAATTGATCCGTGGTAATGGCAAGCAAGTTATGACTAATTCCAGCTGTATCCGGCTCCTTGGCCCAGATTCGTTTGCGTGGAAATAGCAAATAAGTAATAATTAATAAAGTGCTCTACACTCGGCATCATTATAATAGGAAACCAGTTACACTGAATTTAAGTCTCAGTATTTGGCTTCATGGCAATGGCAAACTAAATTACACTAAGTTTAAGACTCATGGCAATGGCAAACTAGTTACACAAAATTCCTGGCTCTGTATTAAGCTCCATGGCAATGGCAAATAAGTTATAATAAATGCACGGTTCCTAATTCGGCTCCATGGCAGTTGGGAAATAAGTTACATCAAAATCTTGCCTTCACATCCGGCTATATTGTAATGGCGTCCAAGATATGGTAAAGTCCTGGTGCCATATTATGTTGCATGGCAATGGCAAACAAGTTAGAATAATTGCCCGACTCCAAATTCTACTCCACGGCAGTGCGAGACAGGGTGTATAAATTCCACGATTCATATTCAGCTCCACAGCAAACAAACTGAAATATATTCCTGGCTCCAAATTCCATATATATATATATATATATATAGATATATATATATATATATATGTATATATATATATATATATATATAATACATATACGTACACTATATGTGTGTTTGTGTGTGTGTAGAGAGAGAGAGAGAGAGAGAGAGAGAGAGAGAGAGTGAGTGAGTGAGTTTATTACTGTTCGAATTTCTATCACAGAAACATCATTTCCTAGGCCAATAGTCATTATATCGAATGTACTTGTATAAAAAAACGTGTTCATACATACAAACAGGAATACTAATGGGTATCATGAACATCAGTCTCTATTTATTTGGTCTTTCAGTGTTCTTGATAAGCAATTTTCATCATGGATCGAGAGAAAACGTTGATTACTCCTTTGGCTCATTCCCGAGAAATCCTCTATCTCATCTCAAAGCGTCTTTAATCCATTAGCATGAATTGTTTTAAGCCCTTCATGCAATCACCGAAATTCTGAAGAAGAAGAAGAAGAAGAAGAAGAAGAAGAAGAAGAAGAAGAAGAAGCAATTTTGAAGCGGTAGAGGAGTGAGAAGTGTAATCGTTTCTTTTGCCGTCCCCCCCTCCCCCCCCCCCTCCGCCTTACCCATTCAAGAAAGGAAGAAGGGACGAGTGAAAGAGAAGGAAAAATGGAAAATGATAATTCTCCCACAATGGAGCAGAGCATAGTGCCTTGATTGGTATACATTTTTTTTTCTTATTCTTCCCTTTTTTAAAAGATAAATCGGGAGACGTTAATTCAGGCTTCAATCTTTTGAAACAATTCTATTACTTTATATTTCTTTTGGAGCACTTCGCGCCGCAACTTTTTTTTTTTTCGTGTGAAATACTTTCATTCGAACTTACATCTTTTGAAAGTTTTAGAAGATTCCATTTGTATTCCTCAAGATACTTCAACTCTTGATTAATTCTTCTGAAACACCATAGTTCCAACTTACTCCTTTTCAAACTTTTAATCTGGAACTTGACGAAACACTGTAATTCCAATTGAATTCCCTTTACATACTTTATTCCCGACTTGATTCTTTTCGAACACTTCAGTTATGATTTGAAACACTTTAATTTCTGAAGCTGAAACGAAGGTAGTAGAGATGGTGCTTCGCAAAAGTATATTATTCTCTTAAATAATGATATTAATGAGATGGATTTGGCCATCATTCTGACGTCCCTATCTCCTTTCCCCCCCTCTCTCTGCTTCACTACCAAATTCCCTCAACCTGCCCCCAACCTTCTTTATCCAACCAATTGTGAAAATCCCCCACCCAGTTACAGCATCCTCATACAATATTCTCTCTCTCTCTCTCTCTCTCTCACACACACACACACACACACATCCATTAAGACCTACACGCCCGAATGGAGAGCAATTCCTTAGTGCGTTAGTATCCTTGAAATAGCTGTGTTCCTTCTTGTAAATCTGTAGCTCTGCTCCACCGCCACCCCCCCCCCCCCCTCTCTCTCTCTCTCTCTCTCCTCTCTCTCTCTCTCTCTCATTCTCTCTCTCTCCATATATATATTTTAATATATATATATATATATATAATATATATCTCTCTCTCTCATATCCATATATATATATATATATATATATATATTTATAATATATATATTATATAAAATATTACTAATCATGGGCGTCCACCTTCCCTGCCATACAATGGGATATATTATATATATATATATAATATATATATATATATATATATATATAGTGGATATATATAATATATATATATATGGAGAGAGAGAGAGAGAGAGAGAGAGAGAGAGAGAGAGAGAGAGAGAGAGAGAGAGAGAGGGGGGGGGGGGTGGCGGGGGAGCAGAGCTACAGATTTACAAGAAGGAACACAGCTATTTCAAGGATACTAATGCACTAAGGAATTGCTCTCCATTCGGGCGTGTAGGTCTTAATGGATGTATAATATATATATATATATATATATATATATATATATATATATATATATATATATATGTATATATATATATATATATATATATATATGTATATATATATATATATATGAGAGAGAGAGAGAGAATATTGTATGAGGATGCTGTAACTGGATGGGGGATTTTCACAATACGTTGGATAAAGATGTTGGGGGCAGGGTGAGAGAATTTGGTAGTGAAGCAGAGAACGGGGGGAAAGGATATATATATATATAATATATATATATATATATATATATATATATATAACCATTGTGCGCAGGGAAGGTGGACACCATGATTCGATAATATAGCGCGCAAGTTCACGATTCGTAGTCTATCGCTTGTAAGTTAGCAACCACATTCCTCAAGAAACTTGCTAAAGAACATATATATATATATATAATATATATATATATATATATATATATATATATAGATATATATATTGATTAGCAGATCTCGTACTGATTTTTCCACCCTATCCTCTCGTTCACTGTCAGGTGAATGGGGCTCAGCTAAATGAATTTGAAGCTTTATCTATATTTGGTGTACTTTTGATTCCCGTCTCACTTTTCAGAAACCTAATGAGTGTCAGCAAATGCCGCAAAGAAGTCAAGTATTTTACTTAAAGCCTCATATACATCTATGACTGACAAACTCAGTGCAATCTGTTGTATGTGATTTGTCCTTCCTTTACTGGAATAATGTTCTCGTGTGAGGGTGTCTGCTTCTGCCAGAGATTTACCTCTTTCAGATGGAGTGGTTCGTGGTGGTAGGCTTCTGTTTCCTCATAGTAGCAGTTATGACTTGGACCATCGACGGATGGTCTCTTGTTTGTCAATTTTTCATAAGTAGTGTTTTTTAACAGTTCTTTCACATCCATAATTGATCCCTGATCTCCTTTCCGTGTCGAGCTCGACCAGATTTGTTGAATAAACGCACCAATACGCAGTAAATGTGCCCGGCCGTCGAGGTACTCAGTTCCAGATGTCCTCAATTCCTCACACCGCTGAACTGTGGAACAGTTTCCCTGAGGATGTTGTGGAATGGGAGCCTCAGTATATCATGTGAAGACGAAATGCATAAAGACCCTAAAGCATTTCACCGAGAACATTATCATTTACTTACTTTTTTATCTATTTATTTGTTAATTCGTTAGTTTATTATATTATGTATTACCTATTATCTTCTGTTACTTCTTTCAAATGAGCAATGTGTTCTAAGGAAGCTTGAGTGTCAAGTCATTGCCCCTATGGGTTTGCTCGATATGAAGAGAATTCCTCTCTTGATTATATATATATTTATATATATATATATATATATATATATATATATAATATCTATATATATATATCTATAGATATATATATAGATATTAGATATATATATTATATATAGATATATATATATATATATATATATATATATATATATATATATATATATATATATATATAGATAGATAGATAGACAGACATAGACAGATAGATAGATAGACGAGGTAATTAATGCAAATACGATCTTTCATATGCATTCAAAACCCCATTTTTATTTGTTTATGAAAAAACAGAAAATTCATCACCTTTCCCAGAACAGGAGATTATCGAAATTAGTAAGTTTTTTTTTTTTTTTTTTTTTTTTTTTTTTTAGAAATAAAAGATGAGTCTTTTTCACCTTAAGCGGCACAAAGATAATGGGTATTGCATCGTCTTTTTCCTGAATAGAACATGACTGCTGTCATGATAATCCTGTACACAGAATGATATTGTATTAAGTACTCGTTCTCTTTATATCGTTGAATAAGAACGGTAATGAATTTATGTTGCTGATGCAGAGAGAATGTGGGATAGTTGACATATTTCTTTTGCATTTCCCGTTAGTCAAACTTAATATTAGCGGCAGTAATAGCTCAGAGCAGGATATACCACAGTATGTTAAGAAAGTAAAGTGGAAAATTCAAGTTCTCATCAGGAAATGACTTTTCTTTTAAATTTTCCTTGATATCAAAAGAAAAAGAATTGTTATTAATCTAATATTTACTGCTTCAGGTTTTATTTTGAATTTTTATCTTCGAATTCGGTGTCTGTTACTGAAATTGATTTTTATATTCTTTGTGGGCCGTTTGTTTTTCTGCAATCGGTACTTATTCATCAGCAAATATTTTCATTAGATATCTCATACATCGCATACTCTGTCAAAGCAAACAAGCTGGAATGATTTTTATTGGCTCCGTGCTCTGCTCCACGGGAAACAACTTGAAGAAATTCCTAGCTCACAAGTTGAAGAAATTCCTAGCTCACAAGTTGAAGAAATTCCTAGTACAACTTGAAGAAATCTAGTCAACGTTGAAGAAATTCCTAAAGTCACTGAGAAATTCCTACTCAATTGAAGAAATTCCTAGCTCACAAGTGGCAAATAAGTTGGTATAAATTTCTACCTCCGTATTCGGCTCCATGAAAAACTAGTTGAAAAAAATTCCTAGCTCCCTATTCGGCTGGCCCCTTTGCAAATAAGTTTATATAAATTTCTGGCCCCGTATTTGCTCCATGGGAAACAAGTTGAAAAAAATTCCTAGTTCCGTATTCTGGTGGCTTCACGGTACATAGGTTGAAATCATTTCTGGCTCCATATTCAGGTATGTAGGTAACAAATTGTTAGAAATCCCTAGCTCCGTATTCGGGTGGCGCCATGTCAAATAAGTTTAGATAAATTCTGGCGCCGTATTCGGCTCCACGAGAAACAAGTTGGAATAAATTCTTAGCTCCATATTCCGGGGCTCCATGGTAAATAACTTGAAATAAATTTCTGACTCCATATTCGGCATCACGGGGAACTACTGAAATAAATTCTCAGCTCCGTATTCGGCTGGCCTTATTGCAAATAAGTTTATATAAATTTCTTGGCCTCTATTGGAAAGAAGTTGAAATAATATCTCAGCTCCGTATTCGACTGGCTCTTTGGCAAATAAGATGAAATAAATTTCTGTGTCCGTTGAATTAAATCTCTAGTTGTATTCAATTCCAGGGCTAACAAATGGAAGTGAATTCCCAACTCCGTATTCGGTTCCACAGCAAACAAGTTGAAATAAATTATCTGAGTGTAATCGTTTCCATGACAAACAAATGGAAAAAATTTCCCGGCTCCATATTCGGTTCCTTAGGAAACAAATTGAATAAAATTTACTGTTCCAAATTCTGCTCCACGGTACGTAAACATGCTGAAATACATATTCGCTCTATAGTCGGGTCCACGGCAGAAAAACTTGAAGTAAATTCCTGGTGGCTTTGCATCCAGATCTGGATGTGACATTTTTTCCACAGGATATTTGATATTAAGTTAGATCTGTCCTCTGGTCTCTTAGCCTCTCTCAAGTCTCCAGAGACTGAATCTCAATCAGCTCTCGAAAAGCTGAAGTAAGGAAAGGTAAAGCAAAATTGAACTTAGACCTTAAATTTAATGGAGTAGTTTGCTTCGCGGGTAATTGACAGCCGTTAGGTCATGCGATTCTTATTGACAAGGCTAGCTTTTCATGTGCTGTGTCGCCAATGATGACTTTTGACTATCCACATCTGTTTATTTATTCATTGTCTTGTTTTTACTACATCATCGTACAGTTCCTTTCACCTCTTTTCGGTTATGCTTCCCCAAGGAAGTTCTTCATTTCATTGTCGTGTAAGTTTAATCATTGTTGGTTTATGTAACCATATTGAACAAATTATTAATTTTGTTTTATCATTAGAGGGTAACAAAATTAAGTCCTCATAAAATTATGATTTAAGTTACTTTCTTCATCTGCAACATCCCGTTGTGTAATACAATAAACGTTTCGTTTATTATAATTATATTATATTCATCTGAGATGACTAAATCTCTCTTCAATTACTTTGTCTTTTATCCTTTTATGCCCATTGAGGAATCATTTGTCGTATTATGAAGATGATAAGATATTGTTCATTGTAAGATGCTGTTCCGATTCATCCTCGAAAAAATATTTTTGTATGTTTCTGAGTTGTCTTATTTGCATTATCTTAGATATGACGCTTGCCATGTCGACTGTTCTTTTCATCATTTTCTTCTAAAAGAACTAAAGGCTATAATTATGTAGTCACTTTAGTCAGTATTTCCCTGAAGCGGAGAAGCACAAATCCAAGTGATATCAGTTAACCAACCTTGGAAAACATTGTATTTTCTTTTAAAAGATATCAAAATCGTAGTTCTCTGAGAGCAATGATTAAATTCGCAGATGATGGAGAAAATGCATTATGACAGATGATAATCTTCATTATATTGTTTTGGTACTTACCTGCTAATGATAATGTTATTAGAGTAAGTATCAGTATTTTATGGAAGATGCTGTCACTTGGTGATTACGCTCCTACAAGTAAGGATGTCAAATAACCAGATAAGCATAGTGATAAATGGATGGATAAAATGTGTAAAGCAACTGCAAAAACTGACGTTCAAAGTTACAGACTGGAAACCTTTGCTATTGAAATGGTCCTAGTCCTCCGGATACCTTGCAGTTATGGTGTCTGTTAACCTAATCCCTACACTAAGGGGTCGGTTGCCAGATGCCCCTTTCCTAACAACATCGGGCATGGTTTATTATTTGGCAAAGGGTTTTTTTACGACCGCATGACCTTACGGTCGGTCATCAACCCTAGCTATTGGCGTTGGGCCTCGCCTTTAACTGAAAAGTCCACCTGCAAGGCAGCAGCTTCCACAGTTATGGGTGGTGGGCCTAGCCTTTTACTGAAAAAGTACGACTGCAAGGCAGCAGCTGTCCATTTAGTCGCCTTTTACGACACGCAGGACCTACGGTGGTAGTATTCTTACACCCCTACCACATGGTGGGTCTGCTAACCTAATACTAGGATGTAATTAGCATAGTCACCAATTTTATCCGCATCACTCAGGCTTTCGCTCCCAAACAGAGGGAAGCCTCCGTGTTATGTAATCGCCATTTACAGGGATAATAAACGAGACAATTAAAGGTCGGTGCTCTAATTCCAAGATCCAGTCCCTGACTGTGGTCCACGCCCAGGTATAATCAGTCGTCCGTTCCCTGGAACGCTGGGATTCTTGTCATTATACATCATCACTAATTCTGGTGACAGATAGAATCAACAATGACAAACGCAACCTCCTTGATTGAGAAAATGAAATAGTTGCATACAAAGATTAATAAAAAATAGGTGCATAAAATTACTGAATATTCTTCTCCGTTGTATTTTCTTTAGCTTCCGCTTTGACTGTAATTCCATATACTATGATAACTTGGTATCCGGGACAGTCTTTTGATTACATGTAAAGTACACATTTTTTGTAATTTCTGAAGAGAGCAAAATAGTAGTGATTCTTGTTCCAGACATAGGTTAATCGGAAATTAGTGTTGCTGACCATTTCCTTGGTGTTAAAAATGTTCGTTTAAATAATTCGAGGAAGGGGTTTCGAAATTTAGAGAACACATTTAATGAAAGCCCCACATATCCCCTCAGCCAATAAACACGCGGAAGAGAGAGAGAGAGAGAGAGAGAGAGAGAGAGAGAGAGAGAGAGAGAGAGAGAGAGAGAAGTTTTGTATTTTAAGTGACACCGGTACTTTATTCACGAAGATACAAAATATACTGTTTTAATAAACCGTCAGATTTCATCAGTTGCCTTCAAGTAGATTAATCATATATATACATATCTACATAGTATAGGTAGTAGACATCATAAGCATTGCATTGCATTACTCTATATATATTTGGTATTGAAATGTTACTTTTAAGTCATTTTTCATCTCGACTTCGGCGACAAACTTGATTACTCCTTTGGTTCGTCCCCGAGAAATCCTCTACCGCATTTCAAAGCGCCTTTAATCCATTAGCGGGAATTGTTCCAGTCCTTCATGCAACCACCGAAATTCGGAAGAAGAGGAGGCATAGGAGGAGGAGGAGAAGGAGGAGGAGGAGGAGGAGGACTTGAAAACCAATAGGATTAAGAAGTGTAATCGTTCCGTTTACCCTTCCGTTCCTATTCAAGAATTCAAATTAAAGAGAAGGGAAACAAGAAAAATTTTAATTTTCTCACAAGAGACCTGAACGTGTGTGTGTTTTTTTTTTTTTTTTCAGGATCAGATATTTTGGGACACTTGAATTTCCTCATAATACTTCTCGACTTGATTGTGGTCACGTGGTCGCCCTATCGATATGGTAATCTAATGATGAAATTGAATTGTACCTTTAATTTTGACATATTTTTAATACAGTTTTATGAGCTACAGATAATAAATGTTATCTGTAATATATTTGTCCTTTCAACAATAAATGATTGAATACGTGATTGACATGGTACACCAGAGTGTGATCTATGAATGAATTAATCAGCTATTTTTAGAATACACAACAAGTACTTTATTTAGTACCTTATTTCATATGAAACACCATAATTCCAACCTATTTATTGCGAGAAAATCAAATGTTATTTTGATTCTAGAAAACACTTTAGTTAAATTTTTCTTTCTTTTTTATTAATTACATCTCTTACTTCACTTCTTTTGAAACCTTTCAATCATAACTGAATTCTTTTGAAATAAATTATTTTTTAAGCATTTTAAATCAAAGTTAAACATTATGAAATGCTATAATTCCCACCTGATTCTTTGCAAACGCTTGACTGCCAATGTCATCTTTTTTAAATATTTTAATTCAGGTTTAATTCTTTTCAAACAATTCAGTTCCTACTTGGCTGTTTTGAAACTTTTTCTTTTTTATTTCTGAATCCCGAGGCGAACTTGGAGACGGCGCGTCGAAAAGCATGTAATTGTTAGATATAATTTCAATAATTAGATTGATTTGGCCACGATTTTGACGCCTTTATCCCCTTCTCTTCCCCCACCTCGCCCCCTCCCCCTCCCCACCCTTCCCTCCCTCCCCTCCCCTCCCCTCCCCCGCTTTACCACCAGGTTTCCTGACTTCTCTATCCCATCCAGTTACAACATCTTCATTCAGTACACCCCATTCAACCGCCCTCATTCATGCTTCGTTGCTTGAACGAAACCGTGACCTTTCTCTCTCTCTCTCTCTCTCTCTCTCTCTCTCTCTCTCTCTCTTATCTTCTCAGTCTTCTAAGGCAGATAGGTTGTTGTCATCCTACCAAGTTCTCACATCCATTACGACCCACACGTCCGAATGAAGTGCCATCCATAGTGCTATGTTCCTGGTACTTGTTAAGCTGTAGATTAGGAAGCAATCGTGAGCATTACCACCTTTATATATATTTTTTTTCTTTCTTCCTTTCTTTTTTCTGACTCACCACCGGACCTGAGCCCCGGTCTTTCGAGTAAGAGTCCAGGGCATTAGCAATTCGGGCAATAAGGTCATAATTGCTAGTGCCCTGGACTCTCACTAGACGAACCTGGGTTCGGTTCCGTAGTGAATCATTAGTTTTAGTTTTTTATGTAAAACACGTTCCCTATATACACACACACACACACACATATATATATATATATATATATATATATATAGATATTATATATATACATATATATATATATATATATACACATATATATATATATACACATGTGTGTGTGCCATAGTTTACAGCTTATTATAATTGTCCGCACATAATCCTGCGAGTCCAATTCAGCGGGGGAAGTAACAGGTCCGGTTTCCTATAAATTCAATTTCGCGCCTTTATTCTAAGTCTGTAAATTAAATACCTGGTGGTAGGTGGACTGTACTGGGTTGCATATCAGATAGAGAAGATTTTAAGAAATAAAGGCTCAGAGTAGGGAGCATTTTTATATGTATATAAAGTGTGTGTGTGTGTCTTTGTTAGTGTTGTGTCTTCTGACGCAGAAAATAAATGGGAGACTTCACTGCAGCAACTTGAGGGTCGTCTTCTCCTTGTCCTTGGGAGAAAAACTTGATGATTAGAGAAAAAGTGATTCGCACAGGGTCTCACCAGCTTCTCTCCAACCTTCCCGCAAAAAAAACTGTCATCTTGCATAACTTGGAAGGCAAAAGATTTCACTGTCAGTACTGAAACTTAGCAGAAGACTTGAATGACCACTTGGCAACTCCATCTGAAAAGTTAAATGGCTACTTGGCAACTTCCTCCTACGACGTCTAGGGCGTTTGTGGCTGCTGAAATTGAGAAAATCTGAGCATCGCTTCCAGAGGCACACGGCAGTGAAATGGGGGGCGGGGGTGGGTGGGCTTGTGTTTGGGGGAGGGGACACCACTTTTGGATGAGTAGGACCAAGCAGTGATGTCCAAGGAAAGGGGATTGTGGATGATTCTCCTTCTCTTTTGCGACTAATTTAGGGGTTTTAAGGGTAAGGGTCGTCGAAAAAAAGGAGTAGGCCACTGATTATATTATCTTTATCCAAAGAGGAAATATTTAGAACAAAGGAGCGAGTTTTATTCGAAGAGACAGTACATTTTGAGTCTCTCTCTCTCTCTCTCTCTCTCTCTCTCTCTCTCTCTCTCTCTCTCTCTCTCATGAAAATAATGTTGAGTTAGCAATGCCATGTTGTCTTTACAATACCCATAAGAAAATTTACCTTGAAAATTCTTTAGCTTACGAAAGGTTAACATAAATTAAAATTAGTAGTACGTTTAGTAATTACAGTCTCATTTTAACGAATAATTTTTGTTTTCAATTCTTGTTTTGAACTTTAGCTGCTCAATCCATGTATGGTTTTCATATTTGATGTTTTCAAATATACACATACGTATTCAGACCTAGTGTAATGATTGAATTCTGATTTTACTTTAAAAGTATAAATCAGCTTAAAAGCAAGTGTGTACCTTTATACAACCGTGTTTTGCGTTGGCTGTTATTCATCTTGAGCATATATAATTGTACTACTCTTGCTAACATACATATATACATATACATATATATATATATATATATATATATATATATATATATATATATATATATATATATATATATATATATATAACTTGTTTTAGCCATTCTGTATCTCCATAAAATAGATTTCATGCTAGTTCCTACAGACGCTACAAAATAACAATGATCTGAGGTCATAAAATCATGCAATTCAAGACACGATACACACATGAGCCCCCTGTAAGAATATTTCCCTCCCAAGGCTTTTGATTCTGTTTATGTAATGTCTATACTATACGTATATGGTCTCAGACTTGGGGAAGTCAGGTGAAATTTTCCGTTTTCTATTGGGCAGCGAGCGAATAGCCGCTCTATGATGTTTTCGTTTTCTGTTTGGCTGCATTACCGATGTATATTTAATGTGTTTTTTGTGGAAGGTAACGTGTCGACATATGTGCATGCATAAGTTACACACATGTATATATTCATTTAACAGATGTAATGGAACTTTAACATAACTTGAAATCTGAATTGCTTTGGAATTCAGTCGTAATTTCTCTCTCTCTCTCTCTCTCTCTCTCTCTCTCTCTCCTCTCTCTCTCTCTTCGTGGTGCAGTGGTATATGCTCGCCTAGTCCACAAATTTAGGAACCGTGTTCGATTCTGGAACAGTCGATAGGAGACGAATGGACCTGATCCTTTAAATCCAGTAGGCTTTTGTTGACCTAAACAGTGAATTAGTTACCTAGTGTTTAGTCAACTGTTATGAGGTGCAGCTGGGATGGAGAGAGAGAGAGAGAGAGAGAGAGAGAGAGAGAGAGAGAGAGAGAGAGAGGACCAAATTTCTCGTAAAATGTGTATTAACAAATAGGGACTTTGAGCCTAAGCCAATCATATATATGCACTCAAATACATAGTGTTGGACTTGTAATAAGATTTTGAAATTATAGTGCTCATATTACAAAAATGAAAAATGTTCCCAGATGAGAACAATTACCGTATGTACGCTATATTGAATTTCTCAAAAAAAAGGCATATAAACAACATGAGTCCCAATAGAACATCGAAGAAAGGGAAAAAGCCTTTTATGCACTTGTATTCTTGACCCAACAAAAAACGACGAAAATATTTAAGTAATTTTACATTTGTTTGGTATTTATACTAGGTAATTGTACTGATTTGCATTTTTTTTTACAGTTTTTGAGAATCAACGTTTTTTCTGAAGCTCGTTTTCCATCCAATAACTTTTCTTGAATTGACAGAGAGAGAGAGAGAGAGAGAGAGAGAGAGAGAGAGAGAGAGAGAGAGAGAGAGAGAGAGAGATAGAGAAACATAAAATACCCCTCAATGGGATATTTTCCATTGCGCAGTTATGGCCTTTAACACAAAATGCGTGGAATCTACTTGACAGGTGCGTTAGAAAAATAATCTGTGGTTGATTCAGACTGAAATTTGAAAACAATAATCCAAACTGTTTGATAACTACCGAACGAAAACTATTTTTGGGCTTTGCAGTTCGAAACAAATGCTTTTGTTATGGGCAGATTGTTCCTCTTGTCTATCTGTATAATAATAAGCATAGCAAATAATTTAATACAAATCCTCTTCCTTTTGTGTGTATATATATAAATATATGTGTGTGTTTGTTTATGACAGCACGTATGGCCGATGAGTATTTATGCAAGTCCTCTCTCCTTTGTGTTTGTGTGTGAGCGTTGCATAGATATATATATATATATATATATATATATATATTATATATATATATATATATATATATATATATATATATTATATATATATATATATATATATACTATATAATACTGATAATCTTCTTAGGCACGAAGATATGGTAGTCCAGTTGTATTCCACATAAGAAAATGAAATTAGTTTATCTCAGAAAATGCCGAACAGTTTCGTCCTCCAATGAACCTCTTCTTGGAGCATTTATTAAGAAAAGAGATAAAGTTTATAGTGTATGTAGCCAAGAAAGGCCTAAAATTTTAAACATAGTTACCAAAAACTATTCAGCAGTGAAATAACAATAAAACAAGAATAGTAGTTAAACAAACGAAAAATACAAAAATATCAAATGAGGTAATACGTCCATTTGAAACAGCATAACACACAGTACATAGTTAATGGATAACATCATCCACTTTGTACTGGCGTTTCATAACATGTAAGATAAAAGGATCTAATTTATACAAACCAGGTGATAAATTAAAAAATTTTCCTTTGCTGTGAACAATGCAAGCTGTCTCTACCAAATTTCTTTCAATGAAACCTGTGCTCTTAAACAAAATCTTTGACCCGAGCCAGTCAATCGGTACATTACATATACTACTATAAACACAGAAAGCATTGCTTGTATTATTTGTTCGTAAATTATATTTATAATTTAAAATGCGTTTTTCGAGTGTCTTCCCAGATTGTCCTATATAAAAACTACCGCACTTGCATGGGATCTTATATATGACTCCATCATTGTTTTCCGGACTGTTATGAATTGAAGTTTTTCCGATGGTGCTAGGATATGTAAAAGTTACACTAAAACCAAGTAACCTTAGAGGTATAGACTATAGACTCATATATATATATATATATATATATATATATATATATATATATATATATATATGCATACATATACACATTATGTAAGTATATAAATGCGTATACTACATGTAACATTTTAAGTTGTAATTTCCACTTTGGTCATCTATCAAGGAGAAAATTTCTAGTTTGAATTATCCGTTGTATAGTATGCAATTTTAATGAAATATATAGAATTATTTGTATTAATTTACATAATATTTATGATAAGAAATGATTAACGGGGTCCACATACCTGTATCGGATTAAAAATTTTTATACCTGTAGCTATGTTATATATATATATATATATATATATATATAATATATATATATATATATATATATATAAAAATAGCTACAGATATAAGATTTTAATCATTTTCATTATAAATGTTAACCAAATTAAAATAAATTTTATTATGATATACGAGAACTGGAGTGGTATATCATTTTTCATAGGTTCATTTAAGGGTATTGAACTTCAAAAAGATATTAAGAGGTGTACTGAACAGAAAGCAAAGTCTAAAGCCACAGGAGTTACATAACACTGGATTCCACAGGACGTGTTTAGGCCTATCCGGTTTCAGTGATGGGTTTCTATATTTTATGTTTTCTGGACTAGTTTTATGTAATGCTTACGCAATCTGGTAAATATCGGCGTCTTAACTGAAATCTCTCTCTCTCTCTCTCTCTCTCTCTCTCTCTCTCTCTCTCTTTCTCTCTCATACACAAAACACCTTAATGTTTGCATGTAAAAATAAGTGCTTGTATTTTTCTTTGAACTTGAGTACAAAATAGTCAACTAAGATTTGAATGACCTCTGTAACCATACAACTTATTAAAGATTTAGACAGCCAGACAGACAGACAGAGAATAACGTCAGACTAATAATATTCAAAATGATATGAATAAGCAAAAACAGCAGGCCTTTCTGAAATTAGCTATTCAAGTGTTGTTCTACAACGTCCTAGATTTATGAGAGTCGTTTATCAAATAGGCCTTTGTCAAATGACCTTTACTAAATCATCCTTCCCAAAAATATACTTTTCTAATAATTATATGTCATTTTAAAATAGAGCATTCTGAAAACAAAAAACCTGTAAGAGGGTTTCCTAAAATGAAATACCATGAAATCACCTTATGAAATAAACCATATTGACTTTCTCTAACTTACATATTTTTCAGAAATATATATTTCTCTTTTAAATCCCTTTAAAAAAAGTCCTCTGAAATATGGAATAGTCTTATATAGTCCTTTCCAGACTAGGCTTCCGCAAATTCCCAATAAAACGAATAGTGATTCAATTTTCGGAAATTTGCACACTCGACCAAAAAATGATAAACCTACAGATGAAGGGAATTTTTAAAAATATTCTTGCAATTTCGACGTGAATTGAAAATAATTGAAATTTAGATTACGGGCATTCCTTAGGGGGGGAGAAAACTACATTGGAAAAAGGGTAAAATGAAGTGACGGGAAAAAGAATACAGAAATGATGGAACAAAACGCTACAGTTTTTAAAGGAGAGAAATATATTTGAATGTTGTCAAAAGAAGTGATGCGAAAATCACAAGTTTCGGGTTGCGTGATGTATATACTTTTCAGTCCTAAATCGTATGTTCTAACATTGGGTGGTTCCAGAGGCAAACCATTGTGGTCAATGACTCATTCATACTGGAACGAATGAATCCTGGATGAACCGACAACAACTTAGTCAAGCTTTCACAGTGGCAGTATATCAATCACTTGCATGGAATGTTCGCTAGCAACAATTCGAACCCTCTAAAAACAATGCACCCTTCAGCCCTATCTTGCACACTCTTGCAGTTCCTGGACAGGAAGGCACAACCTTGTCATTATGCCTTTCACTACGTCTCTCCAAACGTTGTCCTTTGTTTCTGTCTATGGTTATTATCCTTCCCTGTCAAATTCCTCTGCTCGATTCTCATACGGTACTGTACCAACGAATGCCTTGTGTCCTGTTTATTTCCAGCCACATTGATTTTCGTCTTTTATTTTTCCTTCGTTCCATTCTTCCCACTTAACTGTCTCTCCTCTTTATCTTATCTTCTTAGTAATTGCATTGTCTTTATGTTTTTAGCTACGAAGCTTTGAACTTCCAGTAAATGGTTTATGAGGACTTCTCTACCATGACAACCACAATCCTTTCCAGTTTCCTTAGACGAACCCTTATGAAATAGTAAATATCACCACAATTTTCTGTTAATAGTGGTTTCAATATTTTATAAGCGTTTCTACTCGAATTTTTCCAATTCAAAATGTTTTTAACATCTGTAAATCATCGTAATACTCAGTGTGTCTTTAATCAAACAATCGAAATCTGTTCCCTAAATATTATATGGGGCTAAACAATTAGTACCTTTAGGTGTTTTTGTCTCAATTGAAAAATAGCTGGTTTTTGCGTCCTGCCCACTGCCCACCAGACAGCGGGGCAAGAAGCCTTGAGGTAGAATATTTACCCTGCTGGTAAGCATTTTACCCCAAATATGAAAGGAAACAGGTAACAATATAATTCTTTTTAGAATGGTCTGTTATTTCGTAACATCGTGTTGTTATGTGGGGAAAACAGAGCATGCCTTTCACGGAGAATAGTGAAGGCTAGGCCTTCCATTATGGCATTCCATGTAAATTTCCATGGCGACACCGAGATGGACAATTGAATAATCCTGGAAATATTCAACTAGCACATTTTAGACCGGAGTTCGACGCATGATTTTAGGAGATGCTAGGGCCCCAAATACAATAAATGAAGGATATTTGTAACTGCGGTCAGCAAACACCCGCCATTGAAAAGGCTGTGAACAGTTTCAGAGCAAAGTTCCTCGTTGGACGAGTGGATTTCGCGCTCGGCAACCAATCCGGTGGCCCGAAGTTTGATTCTCGGCTCGGCCAACGCGGAACCAGAGGAATTTATTTCTGGTGATAGGAATTCATTTCTCGATATAATGTGGTTCGGATCCCACAAGAAGCTGTAGGTCCTGTAGCTAGGTAACCAATTGGTTCCTAGCCACGTCAAAATAATCTAATCCTTCGGGCCAACCCTAGAAGAGCTGTTCATCAGCTCAGCGGTCTGGTAAAACTAAGATATACTTAAGTTTCAGAGCAGCGGGTTTAGGGCATCTTAATCCCGAAAGCTTTCCTGGTGGAGAGTTTGCTGCAGCAAAAGTAACAGAAGAATTGCCTGAGTTTGGAACTCCTATCTCTGTAGAAAAAAAAGCGCAGTCACACTATTTAGTGTTGGTGAACCCAAGAACTGCTTAAGGAAAGAGTATGTGTTCCTCGCCATTCAAAACCTGCTACTTTCACTGAAGTCAAAGCAAAAGAGATACTTTAAGGAAAGGAAAATAGGAAAAACCCGAAATAATCACATCTTTATACACATCACTGTTTATTCTGCAGGGTTCACAGAAACCTCTTCCACCTGCAAAGAAAGCAATAAAAAAGAATAGATCTCCATCCCCCGTTTCTTCGGATGATAATGGATGGCCTTTTCTAATGTGCAGAGACCCTTTACAAGCAAAGGGCCATTAAAAAAGGCGTGATCCGACCTCCAGCTTACTCGGAACACGTACACGATTTTCCCCTCACGCATAAGATGTAAACATTATATTCCTAACTTTTAACGTCAATTAATATGTGTTAAAATCTATGGTCAAATAGAGCATTGCTTCACCTGCGAAAATTAAAATAAATGCGCTATATTTTATTAGAAATCATTTTTCTGCATTGTTTAACATGCACGTATTTATCTTTTACATTTTAATTCAAATAAATAAATCATAAATATCCTACCGATAAATTCCTGTATCTTTAACTCAACTCGAAACACTTTTTGCAGACTTCTTTAGGCTTTCCATAGACCTTTCCTACCCCCAACAAGAACAACAACAATAACAACCACAACAAAGCAGTTTGTATTCTTACTCCCCGAGTAAGCAAAAATGGAAGGTGGTCACACGATTTAAATGAACACAATAGAGCAATTCTATTACTAATAATGGAGCTCTGTTTCCATAACACTCATTTTCATTAATACCTGAGAATCAGTTTCGACGAAATGAATATAGCCGCGTATATTTGTAAGGCAATTCATGGATATATTTAATGACTTTGTTTTAGGTTATTATTTCATCGGTTAACCAAAGAAGCTGTATATTTGTAAGTACAATGCAAAAACTTAATGAATAATTGAAAGTGATTTTCAAATACATACGCATATTTATCTGGCATTTAAGATTACAAATGATAATATTTAGATTTAACCTAAGAGTGAATTAGGTATAAATCAGGAAAATTTTGTATGCTAAATTTTTATGTTATGAAATATTACAGATATTGAGAGTTTAATTTGTTTATACATTTCTTACATTTAATGGTGATTTCCATACAACCCATTCCTAGAATTCTGACGGGTAAAAGGCTTTCCTGAGGGGCTTTTTTGCCCCAGTCATGGGTAAAAGGCCTTCCCCAGGGGCCTTTTGCCCCAGTCACGGGTAAAAGCCCTTCCCCCGGGGTTTTTTGCCTCAGGTACAGGGTAAAAATCCGGCTTTCGAAAGAATATTATTCAATATTTATATAAACCAACATGAAAGGCAGATATTTTTATGTGTATACATAATTAATATTAATAGAGCTTTCTTTAAAGTTAAAGCCAAAATATTTTGATTTCATTAAAAACCATAACTTTCGATATATATATATACATATATATATATATATATATATATATATATATGTATATATATATATATATATATATAATATATATATATACATATGTATATATATATATATATATATAATATAGATATATATATATATATATCTATATTGATATATATATATAGATAGATATATATATCTATATATATATCATAGAAATATATATATCTATAGATATATATATATATATATATATATACATATATATATATATATAGATAGATATAGATACATATATTTAGATATATATATATATATAGATATATATAATATATATATATATATATATATAGATATTATATATATATATATAATATATATAGATATAAAACGTAACACAGTAACAATTTAAATCAATCTCTCTATGCATAATGTCCAGTAGCTTTCCCGTAAATCATTATAGACTGGCAAATAGATACCCACAATTCCACGGGATATATTCGTTATTATTAAATCTATCAAATATTAATCCAAGCCAAAAAGCCAAAATCCTTTCGAAATTCATTTTCACCCAGCTGTATCACTAACAAGCTCTTTTTAAGGCAAGGGATTGCATTAGTGAACAGTTTTGGAACAAAAAAATCACTTTGCCTGAAAGCCTTGCTGAATCGTGATGGAGAAATTATTAATAACGTTGTATTGTTAATAATGTTGCATTATGTCACTGAAGTGAATATATTCATCATTGATCAAATAACATTAGCGTTTTTGTACATTCCCATTCCAGTTGGAATGGAATTGAGAACAATGTAGATTCCATATGTATTGTTTAGGTTCGTTAAGGTTTTCCTCAGCGCCATTTCTCTTTTGGAATGCTGTACTTGATACTTTGATTGCAAAAGATATATATATATATATATATATATATATATATATATTATATATATATGTGTGTGTGTGTGTGTGTGTGTGTGTGTGTGTGTGTGTGTGTACACATTGGTATGGCTCATTCTTAGGATCCAAAATCCTCATTCTTTAATTATGGAGAATGCATTGCAAAACGCAGGGAATGGCTTCATTCAAATTCCTCGGATCAACATGGCTAGTCTGCTCTTGAGTTCTGTGTGTCCTCTGATTTTGTGCAACTAGTTGAGGAACCCACGCATATTTCTGGTGATTGCTAGTCCCCATATTCACAGATGTTGCAGCTGTTGTCAATCCCAAGGTCTGCGAGTATATACTATAGGTACTTCCAATCATTTCGCCATTTATATGAACTCACCTGTTATTCAGTATAATCCTTATGATTGGATCTTTAGCGAACCAAGACCTATTGTGTCTAGAGTTCCACAATGTATTGTTCTTGGGCCGCTGTTGCTTTTAGCGTATACTAGTGCTATGGTTGTAGGCTGGGAAAACAAGATTGTTCATCAGTATGCCGATGATGCAACACTTGTGGGTATAGTAAAGTCTCTAATTATGAGAAATGAAGCTGCCCTTAATCTCAGTCGTGACATGGAGCGGATTATTAAATGGGGTAGATGGTGGGGTATGAGGCTGAACTCCAGTAAAACGAAAACTCTATTGATTAGTAGAATTCATGCGGATTTTCCACCATATCCTCCCCTTCAGGTGGATAGAAGTGCTAAATGAGTCTGAAGCTATAACTAATGTAAGTGTAAGTTTTGACTCTCATCTTTCTTTTGAGAAACACACATGAAAGGGTCAGAAAATGCCGTTCGTATTTGTGAAGATGCAATTCATGTTCTTAATAATCACAATAGTTCATACACATCTGATTACTGACCCTTCCACTACTGCTAATAATCGTAATTATAGCTAACACAAATATGCAATGCTGATTATTGCTCCGACTACTAATACTACAAAAGCAAATAGTAATGATAATATTAATATCATTAATATGAGAAAGAATTTTAAATACACTTTTACGCGTGTGGCTTCTGCCGCGGCGAGGAGCCACTAACCCCTAACGACCCATTGCGTAAAGACCTTCTTCGGAAAGGTAAACACCCGAATAGAAACGGGGTAGAATGAGCCGAGTGTAAGGACTCTCGAGTGTTAGCTCGAAGGTTCGGGTTTTCGTATAGTGTTTCTTTTTCCCTTCGGCCAAATATTGACCGAAGACGCCTATCGCTACCTCTTGTTCGCGCCAGTGTTTCCTCGACCTCCCAACAGAGGGTGCTGGCGTCGTGTGCTTTGTAAACACCCTGAGTGGATTTTCGTAAATCATCAACGCAGATGAAACTGGCCCAGTCATCGTGGATGTTCCTGGAACGGCTCCGATTGGGAAGAGTGCGAGGGAATGATAAAGAAAGGGATAGAAGTGGTTTAGAAATAGTCATATTAGGAGAGTAAAAGATAATTGAAGCTGATGAATGTTTTCTTTTTCATATGGTTCGAATCATGCCAGAGGCATCAAAATCTTTTCATTTGGCTTTAAGTATTGCAAATACTTACATATGTGATAAAACAAATGATCAGATCTGTCTCTCCCTCTCTGCCGACTACACCAATTGCCAATTCATTGGATAAGTCTGCTATGTAAGGGAACGTACCCAAACCGTTCCTTCTTCACTCGGGATTGAACTTAAACCTAACTGTATCTCTCGCTATCTCTCTCCCGCTCTTTCTCTTTTTCTCTCCCTCCACCGTAGTCAAAGTCAAAGTCAAAAACCTTTATTCCATTATAAAATGGTTATTCTTCTACATTACAATATAAATTATTTACATAAAATTCACAATAATTGGATTGTAAAATTTTAGGATATATATACATTCAAGTAAAATTTAAGAAGTATTGCTTAAGTTTCCTTTTGAATAACTCAGAACTAACATCTATACATTTTCTTAATTCCAGAGGTAGTTTATTCCAGCAAGCTGGGCCCCTTATTGCCATCGAGCGTGAACCCAAATCTGTTCGATAGCTGTCTACATATGATTTTCATTCTGTCTTGTTAATGCATTCCTACAATTACCAACTGTAGGAAATGGTAATAGCCAGTGGGATATTCTTTTCTCAAATTTTTAAAAACAAAAACACAAACATCGTACATACACTTTTCTTTTAATTTTATCCACTTTAATTGCTGGAGGGTTGGGGTGATGTGATCGTGTTTTTTCACCCCAATAACGGCTACTCTACCTGCAAAGTTTTGGATTTTTTGAGCTTTTTCCATGTGCATATCATTTGTTACTCCCCACCCTATCTTAATACAGTAGTTTATTACACTCAGGACCAGGCTTTCCACAATCAAGGCTCGAGTAGTATCATCAAAGTAATCTTTTACTCTACTTAGATACATTAGAATGCCACTGACTTTTCTACTCAGCTCGTCAATGTGTACTGAATGTCATATACCTGTCCATGTGTAGACCTAGATTTTTTCACATGTTGACTTATCTTTACTTTATCCCCATCGCATTTTATTACAATGTCATCTGGAAATTTTGCTAATATACTGTGAGCTACCCACAAACATGCACTGCGTTTTGGTGGCATTTAATAATAGCCCTTTCCTTAGAAAATATTTCTTAATTTTGAGCAATATTAGTTCAGTCCTTTTAATCAAGGCATTCTTAGATTTTCTAATTGATCAGCCAAAAGAACTTGGGTGTCATCAGCAATATTGAATTAGCAGGCAGTTTTCTATGTATTTAATCATATCATTAACGTAGATTAAAAAAAGAATTGGGCCTAGGACAGATCCCTGTGGGACCCCAAATTCAACCTTTTCAATACAAGAATTTACGTCTCCTAATCTAACTACCTGACTCCTATCTCCCACGTAATCTCGAAACCAAAAAGTATCAATGTGATGTGTTTCCTTAAGAGATTTACACATTTCATCATGGGTTAACAACCTATCAAATGCCTTTGATAGGTCGCATAAAATTAATATGGAAACTTTTTTTCTATCAATATTTTTATAAATTTCATCTGTTAATTTCATCAAAGCTGTTTCTGTTGATAAACCTTTACGGAATCCATGTTGAGTGTTAGAAATCAAATTATTTTTTTCTAGATGTTCCATTAACTGATTACACACAATCTTTTCCATTACCTTCGATAACACCGGAAGGACAGAAACAGGTCTGTAATTACCAGGGTCGTCCTTGTCTCCTTCCTTGTGAAGAGGGTTTACGAGGGGTCGTTCCAAATAGAAGGGTATTTTCCCAGTTACAATCGATGTATTTATAATTAAAAAATGTGATATAATCATGCAATAACTATAAGGGAATCTTTTAGAAAGCTGGTAGGAATACCATCCGTCCCGTAAGCATTACTATTATTCAAGCTCTTAACTGTTAATATTATTGTTTCTACTGTACTGGTTGAGGTCTAAACAATCTTATATTATTCCAATATTAGTTGAGTGGTTCTATCATCTTCATTTTCGTACTTTTGTAGCATTTCCTGCGTTTTACCATAAGTTATTTTTCCTACATTAGCAAAGTATTGGTTAAATTGATCTGCTCTAGCTTTTGGGTTGTCGTATTCAATCTTTTTATTTGATTTAGTAGATACAATATTATTCATAATTTTCCATGTTTCTTTACGAGACTTTACTTTTCTTGATCTTGTCTTTGTTATAATAAGCTTTGGCAGTACGCATCTTAGAATTGGTGAGTTTTTTCATTTCCTTATACTCATTGTTTAGATTTTTCATCCTGTCTATTTTGTTTAAGCCTTTCTTGCATTTTGTCCCTTTCAATCATTCTGTTTTTGAGATCATCGTCTATCCAAGGCGCACTGGGATTCACATCTATTAACTAACAACTAGGTACTTTATTCGTAGCTTACGTCGACAGGGGCATTGAGGATTTAGGAAACGAACCTATCGCCCCTCCCCCTCTCCCCGTCTGATTGGGGAATCGAACCCGGGTCGTAGAGCCAGACGCTCTATAACGAACCCGCGAGGTGAGAGAGAGAGAGAGAGAGAGAGCTAGAAAAACAAACTTAGCATTGTCAACAGACAAAGAGAGAAACCTGAATGTAGGAGGATTGGCAGAGACCGACAGGCAGACAGACAAACAAACAAACGTTGAAGTGTGGAGTGCGGAGAGAGAGCATCAGAAAAACAAACAGATATTTCATCCTATCTATTACCATCTACGGTTGACAACCTCTCACCACCAAGAAAAGATGTTGCCTTTTCAGAACGCATTTCTCCATATGCATCTTTAATTCACAGATCCATTTGCCTATTGACCTTCCTCTGGAATATCTACCCCCGAGAATTTCTTTTCTTTCTTTTGTATGGTCCCATCCCCGAAACGTTTCATTGGCTCTTGCCTAGTCCTTTACACTGATTGACTTTACTACGACACTTCCTCTTCTATACCCACAAGTAAAGTAAATACATTTTATTTCCATTTTGCACAGATTTCAAGGCTCACATGCTTTTATCCGTTCTTTTTTTTTAATCTACTAGTTTCCTTATTTCAGTGACCTTTTATTCGTCATCCATATGTGGTATATATTTATATATATATATATATATATATATATATATATATATATATTATATATATATATATATATATATATATATATATATATATATAAATAAAGGTTTTTTTTGCCACGAAGGAAAAAAATGAAAAAACGAATTGGCCGAGTACTTTCGGTCCTATTCGGACCCTTTACTGAGGCATACTGGTTTTACAAAGAACACCATAGTCAAAAGAAGGCTTAATATACAAACTGACACTACCAAATTAGCCATAAGGGCGATTTTCACTCTACAGAGAGGAGGAGGAGTCATAGGCTAGCCACACCTTGAAGGATACCCGCGGTAAACAAGTGATTCTTCCAGCCAAAAAACAGTACATTTTGAAAACAACACGTGTGTGTGTGTATATATTATAAATATAAAAAATATATATATATATATATATATATATATATATATATATATATATATATCAATTCAAGCTACAAATGTCCTTTAATATCTAAATTCACTTTACCTCCCAAATGATATATTTTCATATATGTACCGAAGGGAATTTTTTAATTGATAATAATTTCGTCCCCCCATGGGATCGAACCACCGTCCAAGTGGACGGGGACGAAATCAGGACGGTCAGTGACGCTATCCAATCAGCC
>NC_061105.1:34061804-34081804 GCF_015104395.2 Macrobrachium nipponense
AATTCTGTGTTCAATTTTTCCAAACGAATACTTTCGAAGAGAGAGGAATTCCTACTGTCCTTAGGGTTAGACTTTTGCCTCCCCAACTATCGCCCAAATTATCAGCAATTCTTTTTACCTCTCGAGATACTTTTTCAGAGAATAATTAAACTTCCCTTTTGCAAAAATATAGAGTTTTTAAGATCACAATTCTCAGCCCTCGCCCACAGCTCTTTTAATAATCTTAAAACTAGATGGGCTCCTTTTTTTACCAAGAATGATTATGACATTTTGAAAAAACCTAGCCAAAGATGAAAATTGTAATAATTACTCGTCCAGACAAAGGTAAAGTACAGTTATCCTTGACAGACATGACTACATACAAAAAATGAATGACATTTTAAACGACTCTTCAAAATTTACCAAAGTTGGTGACCCAGACCTTTACAATATTACTAAACCCGAAGATAAAATCAACAGATTTCTTAGAACCCTAAAACAAACCAAAGCAATAGATGAAAATACGTATCAGGACCTTTTTGTAACAGGATCTACATATGGACTTATGTACGGACTGCCAAAGATACACAAAGAAGGAATTCCTTTGAGACCTATCCTTTCTTCCATTAACACTGCTAGCTATAAACTCGCCAAATTTCTTGTCCCTTTACTCCAACCACTGACTCACAATAAATACACATTAATAAACTCGGCCTCCTTTAAAGATGACATTATTACGCAGGACTCAGATCTGTACATGGCGAGCTTTGACGTGGAATCTCTGTTTACAAATGTTCCCGTTGTTGAGACTATCAACATCATTTTAGACAGGCCTATTTCCCACTGACGATTGCTTGTTCAACAATTTTAATAGAACTCAATTCAAGTTGTTTTTAGAATTAGCCGTGCTGGATACGCCTTTGTTTTTAATAATACGGTTTTTAAGCAACTGAGGGGATGGCCATGGGAAGCCCTCTGGGTCCTACTTTGTAACATATTTATGTGCTCCCTGGAGGAGCGAGCTCTAGATGTATGCCCACCTAATTTCCGCCCACTCTTTTATAGACGCTACATAGATGACACTTTCGCCTTGTTCAGATGTAATTACCATGCTGATACCTTTCTTGAGTATTTAAACAACCAACACCATAACATTAGATTTACGGTTGAAACAGAAACACAGAATTCACTTCCGTTCCTTGATGTGAGGATATCCAAGGACGAGTCTGGCTTTCATACTGGTATTTATAGAAAAGAGCACCTTTACTGGCTGAGGGACCAATTTTTATAGTTCATGTTTTTTTTAACTTTAAAATGAATTCCGTATCACTCTCCTCCATAGAGCCATTAATCTGACATCAAGTCTGGTCTACCTTTCATACTGAAGTGACTTTCCTTGCTGATTACTTTAAGGATAATTATTTCCCTCCAGCAATTTTTCATAGATCCCTTAATAGGCTACTTAATCTGGAAATTCAATCCACCTCCAATAGTCCATAGTGTCCCCAAGCTCCGTATGTTTGCTAGATTTCCCTTTTCTCCATAATGATAAATTTAGGAAAAAATGCATCACCCTATTCAATGAGCAATTGCCTGCCCTTAATTTGAAACTAATTCCCCTAAGCCCCCGAACTATCGGTTCACTCTTCCAAGTCAAGGATAAGATCAACCCCTGTTTGCCTCCGGTGTCGTTTATAAGTATAATTGTCCCAGATGTGATCTCGGCACTTACATCGGTTGCACCAGGAGGCTGCTAAAAGTCCGAATTCCTCTCATCAAGGAAATTCGACTATCAAATCCAGAACAATCTAACATAAGAAATCACAGTAAAAGTTGCAAAACACACATAGATGCCAGTCATTTTAATATTGTAGGAAGAACCCGACATATAGACGAACTAACCACCCCCTTGAATCAATAATAATCAAGCTAACTGTACCTTCTCTTAACCACCAATCGTCTTCCACCCAACTGTTTGTTGCCTAATTACCTGTTGTTTTGATTACACTCCCCTCCATAACAATTTTTCTTATCAGTTCTCCTTACGCTACCGCTGTGGGTAGGTGTCTTGTTCGTTCTATTATTATTATTATTATTATTATTATTATTATTATTATTTTATTATTATTATATATTTTTCTATTATTATTATTATTTTTTTTAGCTAATTTGTTTCTCTGTATTCGCTCCTAGCCCTTTCACTGTTATTCTGTGTTTCTGTTTTTATTCTGTTTTTATTCTTAATTTATTAAAAGGTTTTTAATTTGGTGTTGGTAAACATTGTGTGTATCTTTTTACTTATACGCAATTGATGTGTAATCGTTTCAGCCTGGAAAATGTATCAAGCTGATACGAAACGTCGGCGCTAATAAATGGATGAAAGACAGAACGCGTCTCCCTACTCCAATATGTATATATATATATATATCATACATATATATATATATATATATATATATATATATATATATATATATATATATATATATATATATATATATATATATATATATATATGTGTGTGTGTATGAAATGTGTAATTATATACATATATATATATATATATATATATATATATATATATATATATATATATATATATATATATAGATATATATATATATATATATATATATATATATAATATATGCCCTACCCTATTTTTAGATGTGATATTGCTCTGCTAAAGCTATGTTTGTTTACTGTACACTTATTTCTCATTCCGTCTAATCATGGCATTTCAACGTTTTTTTTTTTTTGTTTTTTTTTTTTTTTCTTTTTTTTCTTATTTTGGCATCTTTTAGACGACCCTGGCTCTTTCGAAATTTTTTTCTGCTTTTGTACTTTTATTTGTTGTGCTTCATTTTATATTCACGTTTATTTTCTTCTGACCTTTGTGAGTTGCACTTGAAAAATCTCTCACTCCTTTTTTTTGTACATTTGTTGACGTAACCAGAACACAAAGGCAATGAAAAAGTGGTTACAAAAATTCGCTGCTGTTTTGTTTATACTATTACACTCTTGCTGCACTTCCAAGTTTAAACTGATATATATATATATATATATATATATATATATATATATATATATATATATATATATATATTATATATATACATATTTGTATATTAATACATAATACACACGACACATATATATACATATATATATGTATGTATCGTAAGTACAGGTTGATAACAGCAGAGTCAAGAAAATATTTTCTTCCGTGTTAATAGATTAAAGAGAGAGAGAGAGAGAGAGAGAGAGAGAGAGAGAGAGAGAGAGAGAGAGATACGTTCGGTTGTAAATAGGATTCCCCAGACAAAAATAGTAGAAGAAGGATTAACAAGGGTTGCTTACTAGCAAAATGCCTCGCCGTCTTTTATTGCAGAATCCAATAGAGAAAACTCACTAAATGGAAGCAATTGTCTTGCACTGACAAAAAAGAAATCTAGAATTTACCTTTATATCTTAAGTTTATGGAAAAACATTTATCGATAATATTGTACGTGGAAACTTGGTAAATGAAGAAAAAAAACTAAAAGTAATACGAAATACAATCCTACTCACAGTAAGACGTAAACAAGAATAAAAATTATGAATCTTTTTACGTATCCGAATCCGGATCAATCTAAATGTTTCTGTAATCTTTTTTTATTTTTTGTTTATTCATTTTTTTATTTTCTCCAAATCCCAACGTTTCTGTAAGACAGACAGACAGACAGACAGCCAAGAGTGAATGCATATGATCCAACATCGCTTATACCCATTCACAGGTCGTTGATAACAATTATCAGCCAATATCTATCGATTGGCAACGAGTAATACGAAATATAAACTATATATTGCAGTGATGAGCTCATTTTTCCTGTGAGCAGCCACTTTACTGTAAATATATCTTTTATTGTGATTGATTAGTGAGAAATAGCTTTTTAATTGCACATATTTCGCGGTTATTAAAAATTAATTGATTGCAAAATATTAAAAAGTACATTACACCTATTTTTAAACAGCTTACCCCACCTGTACACACACAGTTACACACACACAAGCATATATATACATACATCCATACATATATAAATGATCTATATCTATATATATATATATATATATCTATATATATATATATATATATATATATATATTATATATATATATAGATATATATATGTATGTATGGTATGTATGTATGAATATATATATAATATGTATATATAGTATTTGTGTGTATATATTCTGTATATATATATATATATATATATATATATATATCTATATATATATATATATATATATATATATATATATATATATATATATATATATATATATATATTCCAACAGGGGTTCCAGCAAGACAACAGCTTACATGATCAGTTTATTAAAGAGACGTTTCGTGCCCCAAAACATTGGCACATCATCAGTCTGGAATAAAAATTTATTCTTTTTAAAAAAACAGTAAAAATAAAATAAAGTAAAAGGTACAATCCAAAAATTGGCCTGAAGTGTAGTTTGGTCGGTCCTCACGTTTCTAGTCATTCTGCTATTGTTCTCTGAACTGATAGGTATTCTTTAATACTTATAAGCTTCTATCAATAATTCATATTTTTGGATTGTACCCTTACTTTATTTTACTGTTTTTTAAAAAGAATAAATTCTTATTCCAGACTGATGATGTGCCAATGTTTTGGGCACGAAACGTCTCTTTAATAAACTGATCATGTAAGCTGTTGTCTTGCTGAAACCCCTGTTGGATGTGTAGCTGTCTGCCCGCTGTCATTATATATATATATATATATATTATATATATATAGTATATATATATATATATATGTGTGTGTGTGTGTGTGTGTGTGTATGTGTAATAATTACATATATTAGATTTACAAGATCTGTAAATATAAACCAATGACCTGGGGTCATGCATTAGGAGGGTTCTACGTGACCAAAGCAGACCTAGATTACGCTATGCGCTGTCTTGCAGTAGCCTGATCTAGCTCTAAGCTTTGTCAACATTTTTATGTTTATGATAACTTTGCACAACAACTTCCATGGGAAGCGGTTGACCTGTTAACCTACGCCGGAAACTTGTAACTTCCGAGCCGGCGGACTACGTATGTTTTTTATATGAATTGCTGAGATAGCTAATGTTCCGCTATCGACGCGATGCTTTAGAATGGCAGTTCCACGCCAACGATCAACATATCAGTCTTTCCGACCGAGCTGCATCTCCTAGTATGGAGTTACAGAATAAAGTTGTTATCTTGTTCAACTTGCCTGTTTGAATCATCTCCTCTAGTCAAGAAAGAACCTCTCTACTAAATATCCAAGGGAGATGAGTAGGAACCAAAAAATACTTACGAATGACAGTCGTAAGGAGAACACACAAAAGTCTATCGCCAAGCGATAAGACTTAGATGTGGTGCAGCGTATAACGAAGAATATAATTAACAAGACCCATATCAGCCGACCGAAGGTCTACAAGAACTAACTTCCACCTTCAACATCAAACTAAACAGAGGAAACGGGATCTTCAATCAACGCAACAGTTTATGAAGACGCAACTATGTCCTTCATCGAGAGGAATACAAGCATTTAACACCGACGTTTGAGCAACTGTTGTCACTTATCTTCGAGAATCTACACCGGACGAGAGCAGCATCGAACATCAACGGAAAGAAGAAAACAAACACAGGGAACATCACCCGATCACGAGCAAGGACGCAGAGTGTACAGCTAGACGCAGTAGTGCAAGGACGGAGGCTGTGACGTCATCAATCTTGGACTTCCCCACGCATCGTGCACCGAGAGAAGACCGTGACGTCATCACGACTTCCGACGCGAGACTTAGACAGGAACTGAGACGTCATCCCATGTCAACAATCCTTCGCAATATAATCTGGAGCTAGTACCATTTTTATCTATTCAGGTCTTTTCCTCAGTGAAGTGTTGTTCATCAAGAGTCGATCATCCAGTATTCTGGGGGTGAGTTGTTCGCCATATTAATCTTCCTTCATTACAGAATCAATCTTCAACTACGAGGTTCTCGCCCGCAGATTAATTTTTTTTTCTCTTCTCGTTGTCATTAACCGTTTCTTGCAGGAATTCTCCGTATAATATTTTATCATATTATCTGTATTTTTGTATCTTTTGGGGGATTTTCCTATTATTATAACACACTTATACAGTACATTGCTTATGCGTTTACGTAGTGGTCGAGTGTACTCTTATAGTATTTTTGATAGGATGCAAGGAATAGAAGTGATAAGAAAAAAGTGAAAGCCGAAATGGCAACTACTCCGGCTGGCAACCCCCATGTGGTGACTCTCGTTAGCGCGAGGTCAGCGATTGTCCCTTTTCAAGGTCGGGTCAATGGGTTCCTGCCTCAAAATGTTGAGGCATGGATCTCATCTGTAGACGCTCATTTAAAAGCAAAAAGCATCACAGACCCAGCAGTACAATTACAGGAGGCCAAGAGCTTCATTGACTTTGCAAAAGGTGACGCAAGTGCGTATCTAAGGGGGGTTTCTTTCCAAGAGGCGCTTACATGGGACGAGTTCAAAATTAGATTACGTGCCGTGTATGGGGGTGAAGAGGCTTTAGATGTAGTATTGGCATTGAGAAATATCCTTAACCAAGCCTCCATGACTCAGCTCATGTGCGAGCGGGCGGCGCTAATTGCCGACCGGCTAAATGAATATCAGGATAGTTTAAGTAACTCCGGGTGGGTTGGCGGGTGCTAAAATCAAAGCAAAGTGAAAGATTTTATCCGTTTGATCTACCTTACGTCTATCACTGCAATGTTGCCTGAAGCGTTAGTACGGTGTTTTGATAAAAAATTGCAGCCCGACAGTACGGAATTAGATGTGTATAAACAAATCAAAAAACACATGTCTAAATGTACCGACCTAGATCCTTCGCTCATTCAAGTTTTTTGCAAAAAAATGATAACAAGCCACAACAAGTAAATGTGGTACATAATAATATCAAGTTGCAGGATGGTTTGTTATAACTGTAAACGACCAGGTCACATGATTTCAGACTGTCGGACGCGTTTTTGTTCATACACAATAGTTCAACTCATTCATATAACCGTTGCTACTCGAGGAATCAACAGCAGAATGCTACCACACGCAACCAGTTTGCCAGTGCAAATAAAAGAAGGGTCCTCAGTACTATAAGAAGAAACAACCAAACGGAAATTCTGCACAACAGCAGAAACAAACAAATCGTGCTTCAGGTACCTCTGTTTCCTGGGCAGTCTAGCCAGAACTCGCAAGGGCAAGCGAATTTTCAGGGTGTGATAAACAAAAACAAATACCACGTAGTTCACTCCAAGGGGGGAGAGGGCGATGTTGGGTCATCAATATCAACATCTTTTGTATCAAATAATCAGTTAATCATTTATCAGATCATTGTGAGGACAATTGATTTTCCTATGACACACGGCCGAATCAAAAAACTCTGTGCAGGTACCCGTAGATTTGCAACAAATTCATGCAATTATTAGTCAAAACGAGTTGCGACCAACCTTACATGCAGTAATTTGGACCATAAGTCATTCACTTTGTTCTTTGATTCTGGTAGTCCACGTAATATAATGGATTTAGGACTCATCATTTACTTCTTTTCAAATTTCCCTATAGAAAAGTCCGGAATAAGGCTCTCAGGCATTGGGGAATAATGAATTAAATGTTGTGGGCGTAACTCATGTACAGTACAAGGTCGGTAAGCGCACGTTTGCTGTACCTTTGTCGTTGTACAAAAACATTAATATGTTTTTTTTATCCCGCAGTAATTATAGGATAAACCCGTCTATTGGGCACTCTAAAATATTATCTTAGCACCTGCAAAACACGGCGTGTATATCAAAGGGAAATTCTATAGGTCTCTAATACCTCTAAATCAGTTTTAGATAATAAAGAGACAGACAGAGTTGTCACTTACATTACGGAACCAATCACCTGTCTCATGAACCAAGAAATAATACAGGCACCCAACAGAACTCTCGCTCACCCGTAATATCAGCTTGCACGCAAACTCTCGAGCCTAACGTAACTTCAAATATATTAGTGCGTGTAAAGAGAACCTTGCCAGGATCTGAAACATTAATCCTTTCCGAAACTCTGAAAAACACACGGATTAACCTCACACAAGCCATTTATTTACAATCGGCTCACAACAACAATGTAACATCGAAGTCTGTAATCATTTGAATACCACTTTAGTAATCCACAAAAATCAACATATCTTGGATGCCGAAGTTTATAAACATCGCATTCTTACCGTAGCTGAGATAAATCACGCTCAATCAGTTGCGATGAACCCCTTTTGCAATCTATAAAGAACAAAATCAATAAGGAATTCATTCAAGAAGAAATTCAGCAGAATTTTTGAATCTGTTAACTAAATATCATGATGTTTTTTTCCACTACGGATGGAACCTTAGGAAAAACGGATGTCATCGAGCATCAAATAAGGCTCAAGGACAACAGAAAGTAATCTATGTATCTTCGTACCGACTTCCTATGAAATTTCAGAATGAGATAACAGAGGAAGTAGGTAAAATGTTAAAAGAAGGAGTCATTAGGAGAAATCAAAACAGCCCTTTATAAATTTTCCGTTAATAGTAGTACCGAAAAAAGATCGAACTTGGCGGATATGCGTAGATTTTCGTCGTTTAAATGAAGAAACAATCCCTGACAGATTCCCAGTACCATGTACCGATGATATCCTATCCTTACTAGGCCAGAATAAATATTTCACAAGCCTAGACTTACTAAAAGGATTTCATCAGATTCCGTTGGAACAAGAGAGTATCCCATACACTGCCTTCAGCACAGCCAGGGGACATTATGAATTTTTGCGTATGCCTTTGGTTTACGTTGTGCTCCTAATAACTTTTACTCGTATGATAAACATCGTGTTTGGAGACTTGTTGGGAGATATCCTACATGCCTACATGGATGACTTAGTAATCTTTTCCAACACATTAGAAGAACATTTACGTAAATTGGAGTTAGTGTTACAAAGATTAAGGCAGCATAATTTAAGGGTAAAGATAATAAGTGGTGAATTTTTTTAAACAGAACTAGTCTATCTAGGTTTCACGGTTTCTAGTGAAGGTCTTAAAGTCGTCCACGATAAGGTGTCGGCTATCCGTAACTTTCAGATACCTACTAACGTCAAGGAATACAGCAATTTTTAGGATGCAGCGGATACTATCGCCGCTTCATCCGCAACTACTCAATCATAGCCGCTCCCCTAACCGATCTTATAAAAAAGGGCGTAGATTTCGTATGGTCTGAAATCATCAACAGGCGTTCGATAAATTGAAAGATGAACTGTGTAGTTCTCCTATCTTGAAATTTCCTGACTTCGGTAAGGAATTTTCATAGCAACAGACGCCTCAGACCTAGGAGTAGGTGGGGTATTGCTTCAACAATATGATAAACAGTTTTTCCCTATAGCTTTTTATTCACGTAAACTGAGACCTTCCGAAAGCAAATATGCAGTAATAGACAAGGAAGGGCTCGCTATTGTTAATTCACTCGTGCATTTTAAATTCATAATATACGGTTACCCCGTCAAGGTTCTCACTGATCATAAGCCCCTAACCGACTTCTTTAAAGGCTTTAGTCACAGCCCCAAGCGAACTCGGTGGCACATGATTATTCAGGACTTTGGCGCGAGGATCGGTTATTTACCTGGGAAAGCAAATATCATTTGCTGACGCATTATCACGCAACCCCTCTTCATCTTGTACCGAGCCATTAGCTGAATTAATAGATATCTCAACCTCCACGCCCGTTGTTAAAACTATATCTGAACAGGAAGGATCTGGGCTGGAGTGCTGAACTATTACAGACGGAACAAAGAAAAGATCCGCAAATAGAAAAAATCATCATTGCGTTAAACGGAAATCCGAAGGAAAAGAATACCTAAAGTATAAGCAGCAGAATTATATCCTACAGGACAATATCCTGTGTGATCCGTGACGAGGAAAACCCGCAACACACCGCAGTTGAATAACAACCAGGTGGTGGTGCCTATCTCACTCACCCCACACTCTTAAAGTGGTTGCATGAAAATCCACTGCACGGCACACCGGGTTATACTTGATGTCACAGAAGCCAAATCCTTATTTTATTGGCATACGATGCTTACAGATATAAAAAAAGCACATAGCAAATTGTCGCACTTGTCCAGAAAATACAAAGGGACACGAAGACACCTGTCAGCCTAGGGGCTTACCCCGTGCCAAATCAACCCTTTGAAAGAGTACATTTAGATTATTAACAGGATTTTACGAGTCAGACAGAGGAAATAAGCACCTCCTAGTAATTATAGACGCTTTGACTCGATATACAGAACTTATAGCGCTTAAAACAAAAACCGCGGTCGAGTGCGCTAGGAAGTTTTATGATGCTACATTTGTAAACATGGAATTCCACACATCATTATCTCAGACTCGGGCGGGAGTTCAATAATCATTGCCTTAACTCCTTGTGCGAATTCCTTTGTATAAAGAAAATCAATACCATGATCTATCACCCAGAGTCTAATGGGCTAGTGGAAAGGGCAAATCGTAAGGTTTTAAACATTTTAAGGTCACCTTAGGGGGGGCACCCCCAACTGGACATTGCCATACCTGCGGTACTAAGCACACTTAATCACTCGTATCATGTGTCTATTAAAATGACACCGCACGAAGCACTGTACGGTATCCCGGCCCGAACGCCTTTCCACATCTTAAAGCCTACAACTAATTTATCAAATCCTCTAAAGGATGTTATGGATGCAAGCATAAGTCGATATAATATAATCGTAAGAATTTAGAAGAAGCACAGATCATAATGAAAAAAAATCATGATAAAATAGCTAAGCCAACTAGAACATATGCCGTGGGCGATCAGGTATACATACAAGTATACGTACGTAAAGGTTTAAATTATAAACTGACACCTAAGTTTGAAGGCCCGTTTAACATTTTAGAAAATTTAACGGCCAATAGAGTTAGGGTTCAAAATGTATCCAAACCCACTGATGTGAGAATAGTCCCATTGGCACACATCAGAATCTAAAGAAGGGTAGATGGAGTGAGGGAAAAAATGGTTGTATTTATGAAACTTGTATAATAATTTATATATATATATCTATTAATCATATTGTATGTAAACCTATTCTTTTTTACGCGAGTTATTACAATAGTTTTACTCATTGCAGGTTTCAAAAAATGGAATCTGTTATTGTTAGGAGTGATATTGTGTATTCAGACATCTTTGTTGTATGGAAAGAGCGCTAGGACGAAAGAAATAGAATTTAATCATGGCTCGATTATTGAGAGAATCGATGATGTTATTCATCGTGTCAAGTAATATTGTTATCGAAGTAGAATAGCATGCTATTTCTTGCCTGAAGATGACGTCCTTAACTTAAAGAATGACCTGATGAGGTTTGGTATTTCCCTTAAGGAAATGCACGAACGTTAATTTTCCTGTTAACTCAGAGATTTCGCTAGCCTCAAACACTAAGCGGTCGCGGAAATGTTGTCTTATGACATACAAAATAAAACCGCCGAGGCAGAAGAACTCGCTCGTGACCTGCTGATGTGGTCTGTGCGGCACAATACTCTTGAACGCCGAACAACCCGCTTATTCTGGCCGGACTAAAAACATCTTAGGATCAGTTGCGAATCTAGGCTTAGGAATCTCAAATCGCCTTAAGATAAATAATCCAAAATAAAAGAATTGAGTTTTTGCAACACAAAAGTCAGAACTGGCCTTATCTGAACTTCGCAGCCAGTTATCTTCGATCAATCAAATAATGAATATCGTTAATGAACATTCAAATAATATCGATCAGGTCATGGAAGTTCAACATTTGCTGGCTACTTTAGCTTACTATAGTTCGAAAATAGATCATATCCGTGTGAAAATATCACATTTTATTGAAAAGTCAAAAGATTACGTAGAAAGGCAATTACGTTGAGGCAACAAAGGGTGTGTTATCTCCATCACCTTCATGCCTATTAAAGATCTGACGTTAACTTTGGAACAACGGACGGGAGAAGCTAGGTTATATTCCTTTATTAGATGCCCATAAAGTAGAGTTCTATTATAGCCTAATATCATCAGCGTTGAAAATTATAGAATTATGATCACAATTCCTTTTGATTCTTCCGATGCTTGGCAATCATACAAAATAGCACCGTTTCCTACTTTCATGACGATAACTCAAATCCAGTAATATCCAATTTAACGGGGCATGTACTGATTTCTTCTGATAAGAAATCATTTACAATCATTAAAGACTTAGATAAACTCACTCACTGTTCAGAAGCCATGAATAATAAAATTTGTACAGCTGACTCTTTTGAATTCTATCCTATATCAACGGATTCATGTGAGTTAGACATAGTGCTAAACGCTCCTCTCTCTCATACAAGCGAAGGTTGTCTGGGGAAACTTTATCCCTTTTACGGTAATAAATTCAATTACAGGATGAATAATGGTTCCTGGATCCGTTATGATAAGGCCGGATTCGACGTCGTGTGTCGGACAGTACCACCGCCCATGCCCCTATCTTCGTAGCAGCCGATGGTTGTACGGGGACATCTACAAACTATACCGTCAGAGGGGTCAACACGATAATACGTGAGAAGGCGTATTTCGCGAACTACACGTGGGCTTCCACAATCGTCCCATCACTACCTCTCCCATACAACGCGCGAGTAGCTCATCGTTTGACGCAACTGGCTGAGATGACCCACGCGTCATCGACTTATGCAGGTGGAGAAAATCTTCGCTACTCATTCTGCTAGCCGTGTTCAGCGTGACGGCCATATTGGTTATCGCCGTCAACATCTTTGCTTGGCGTAGGCTGAGGCGTAAACAGAAGGATCTCCAAGGGAACGTACTGGCCCGTCTAGATGACGTACCCGTTAAACTCAAGTCGTTTGCGTTTAGGGCCGCCTGAACCTGGCCACTTCAGTTCGTGCCTAGGGAATTGTCTGGAATTGTGTTGTGTGTGAAAAGCGACCCGTATGCTGGCAAAAATGTAGGACAAGAAAGACTCACGCCTTTGCATTTGAACAGTTAAAGTATCTCCAGGGCGCCTAATAAAGCATTATAGCCCAATATTATACATTAATATATTCCTAAAGGTATTTTTCGGGCACCTAATAAAATATCAGCCCTATATATTGAATTTCTGCAGAATTACATTGTTATACTATTATACAATTATATTTATCTATTACAAAGAGTGTTCAGTACTCTTTAACAATTATCCATGATCATGCTATAATCATATTTAGTAACCATTATTCTTAATCAGGTTACCTGTTATCATATTAATCATGTATTACATGTTTTGATTTTTATTTTTACCTTTTTATTATTTTTGGGTACATAATCATTATTATTACCAAACATGGATCTATATTTTCCATGCATTTATCTTTGTTTATGAATATGTCAACAAGGGTATGTAACAGAACCTTTTTATGCATTTAATCACTTATTATGTTATACCTAGACATATGTTACGAGCACGCTCCTATGAACAATGTTTAAAGTAATTTTTTTTTGTTATTCAAGGCTTGAATAGGTAGCAGTCCGAGCCTAATGTAATAATTACATATATATTAGATTTACAAGATCTGTAAATATAAACCAATGACCTGGGGTCATGGCATTAGGAGGGTTCTACGTGACCAAAGCAGACCTAGATTACGCTATGCGCTGTCTGCAGTAGCCTGATCTAGCTCTAAGCTTTGTCAACATTTTTATGTTTATGATAACTTTGCACAACAACTTCCATGGGAAGCGGTTGACCTGTTAACCTACGCGGAAACTTGTAACTTCCGAGCCGGCGGACTACGTATGTTTTTTTTTTATATGAAGTGCTGAGATAGCTAAATGTTCCGCTATTCGACGCGATGCTTTAGAATGGCAGTTCCACGCCAACGATCAAACATATCGGTCTTCCGACCGAGCTGCATCTCCTAGTATGGAGTTACAGAATAAAGTTGTTATCTTGTTCAACTTGCCTGTTTGAATCATCTCCTCTAGTCAAGAAAGAACCTCTCTACTAAGATATCCAAGGGAGATGAGAGGAACCAAAAAAGAAAAATACTTACGAATGACAGTCGTAAGGAGAACACAAAAAGTCTATCGCCAAGCGATAAGACTAGATATGTGTGTGTCTGTGTCTGTGTACAAACGTTTGGCAGCTTTCCCAACAGCAATGGCCTTTGAGAAAAAGCAACGGAATTGTCACGGCTAAATTAATACACTGGGTGCCGATTCGTGGATGAGCATTTGTACACAAAATTTGCTTATATTTGCCACTTTATTTACCTTCACAGAATATATATCATCCGAGCACTGAACCCCTTTACTTCCCGGAAATTGAACCTCCATTGTTTTTCCAACCATTCATTACCTTGGTCTTCTTTACCTTCGTAATAACCAACCAGTCGTTCTCCATTCTTTCCACATGAGCTAACCATCTCAAAAAGCTCTGAGCCATTTTCTCAACGAACTAAACATTTTCCTGCTTACTTTTGTGTACATATCCCAAACTCCTCACCCGTGCAGTTCTTCATCTCGCCAGTTTCAATCTTCTTACTTTCATTTCATTATCGAAACATCTCTTCCATAACGGAGAATTGGCTCGAATCCATTCACACATTAACGGTTTGGCTTCATGTGCAATTTAGGTCGGTTTTCAAAATCTTTGCCGATATCCTAATGTCTTTCTTGCTTCACCTATTCTATGATTCACCTATTACCTCGTCGAACCGTTATCCATTATTGTTTCTTCCACCATCCATATTAATATCTAGTGCTCCATCTTCCTGATTTTCATTCAGACTCACAGCCTTAGTATGGTTCATACTTTCCATTTTGCAAAAACTGCAGAAACTTATAAAAGATTTTGAACTTTCATTCGCTTTTGTTAGCTCTACAATTTCTCTTTGCTATCCCAGTCATATTGTATCATCAGCAAACATTAAACAATTGTTCACTGTGGACAAGCTTGTCGATTATATATATATATATATATATATATATATATATATATATATATATATATATATATATATATAGAGAGAGAGAGACCGAGAGAGAGAGAGAGAGAGAGAGAGAGAGAGAGAGATGAGAGAGAGAGAGAGAGAACCAATTTCAACAGAGACCCAATGCTTCTTTTGATCATGTGGATTTAAAATGACTCAGAAATTACCCTGCGGTAAATCCGGTTTTACATTTACAGAGCGCGATCTGAAATGATCGTTATTCCTGTCAATTTTCGCTACTCAAGGTCACGCTTTCTTTATGCAAAGGCATAATTTTTCCCTTTACTCAACATGTATTTTTAAGATTGTTTTAACTCGTGATATTTAGCTTGTCATGAACTATTATTATTATTTATTAATTATTATTATTATTATTATTATTATTATTATTATTCCGTTATTGAATTGTGGTGCGCGCCCATCCAACCACAATTCAGCAAATGAAAACATCCCTCCCCCCACCTCCCTCGACCTCTTGATATAAAAGCCACAGTCCATTATTTTTATTATTACTTTTTTTTTTTTTTTTGCTCTATCACAGTCCTCCAATTCGACTGGGTGGTATTTATAGTGTGGGGTTCCGGGTTGCATTCCTGCCTCCTTAGGAGTCCATCACTTTTCTTACTATGTGTGCCGTTTCTAGGATCACACTCTTCTGCATGAGTCCTGGAGCTACTTCAGCCTCTAATTTTTCTAGATTCCTTTTCAGGTCTTGGGATCGTGCCTAGTGCTCCTATGATTATGGGTACGATTTCCACTGGTATAACTCATATCCTTCTTATTTCTATTTTCAGATATTGATACTTATCCATTTTTTCCCTCTCTTTCTCTTCAACTCGTGTCCCATGGTATTGCGACATCAATGAGTGATACTTTTTCTTCTTGACTTTGTCAATCAACGTCACGTCTGGTCGTTTGCACGTATCACCCTATCCGTTCTGATACCTATAGTCTCAGAGGATCTTTTGCGTGATCGTTTTCTATCACTCCCTCAGGTTGGTGCTCGTACCACTTATTGACTGCAAGGTAGCTGATGTTTCTTGCACAGGCTCCAGTGGAAGGCTTTTGCCACTGAATCATGCCTCTTTTTGTACTGGTTCTGTGCAAGTGCCGGGCATTCGCTTGCTATGTGGTTTATGGTTTCATTTTTCGTATTGCACTTCCTACATATGGGAGAGATGTTATTTCCGTCAATCATTCTTTGAACATATCTGGTTCTTAGGGCCTGATCTTGTGCCGCTGTTATCATTCCTTCAGTTTCCTTCTTTAGCTCTCCCCTCAGTAGCCATTGCCATGTGTCATCGCTGGCTAGTTCTTTAGTCTGTCTCATGTATTGTCCGTGCATTGGTTTGTTGTGCCAGTCTTCTGTTCTGTCTGTCATTCTCCTGTCTCTGTATATTTCTGGGTCTTCGTCTACTTTTATTAGTCCTTCTTCCCATGCACTCTTTAGCCACTCGTCTTCACTGGTTTTCAGATATTGCCCCAGTGCTCTGTTCTCGATGTTGACGCAGTCTTCTATACTTAGTAGTCCTCTCCCTCCTTCCTTTCGTGTTATGTATAGTCTGTCCGTATTTGCTCTTGGGTGTAGTGCTTTGTGTATTGTCATATGTTTCCTGGTTTTCTGATCTATGCTGCGGAGTTCTGCCTTCGTCCATTCCACTATTCCTGCGCTGTATCTGATTACTGGCACTGCCCATGTGTTTATGGCTTTTATCATTATTATTATTATTATTATTATTATTATTATTATTCAGGGAAAGGGGGAGAAAACATGAAATGCTATGAATTCAGGATAATAAGAAAATCTAGGAAAATCCTAATTTTTCATTATATTAGTATCAACATCATTGTGTTGCAACTTATATTCTCGTGTACTAATTATGTAAGGCCGGGTAACAGAACATAATAGCCTTTATTTTTTAGCATATTCATTCAAACGTTCATAATAAGAAAGGTGGGAAAATCCATACCAAGAAAATAATATTGAATAGGATGAATCTGTCGCTATTTTAAATTATTCCTAACTGAACTTTGTAAAGGAAGTGACTGTATATTTCGTGTCAAATACTACAACTAGTTTATGGAAATAATCTTATATATTACCATTACCGAGTGACTTTCTAAGTGGTTAAGATTTCTCTTAGGGCTGGCCCGAAGGATTAGATATTTTTACGTGGCTAGGAACCAATTGGTCACCTAGCAACGGGACCTACAGCTTATTGTGGGATCCGAACCACGTTATATCGAGAAATGAATTTCTATCGCCTGTAATAAATTTCTCTGATTCCGCGTTGGCCGAGCCGAGAATCGAACTTCGGACCACCGGATCGGTAGTCGAGCACGAAATCCACCCATCCAACGAGGAACTGCTACTAGCATTACAAGATTCTATTATCAGTACGGGGGGACGGCAACAATACCATGTCATTAAGACCAAGGGAGTACTGCGTTCATAAGTTGCCATAAGATACAGTAATGCAAGAAATTCGGTTCAGGAAATCCTATGGCCTATAAATGCCATTGGCTTTTGAACCCTCCTTGCAAATATCCCCCCACCTCCCCCCACCCCCCCACCCCCCAACCTCCCACGCAAGCACACACTGTCAGGAAGATAACATCCAAGAGGCATTAAGGATACCGGTTGACTGATTTCTATAGATTAAAATCACAGAGACTTTGTTCGTCATCAGCGGTCAAATGGTTTCTTCTGCAAATCAACAGGTAAAGTACTATGCGAGAAAACAAAAAGTACTACCTTTCAAAATAGAATACAGTAAAATAAGTCAAAATAAACAGCATAAAATAACAGCAATCAATGCTAGAAGATAGGAATGTGCATTCATACGTAGAAACGTACAAAGGCAAATACAAAGTAATGCTTCACGAAGCAAAAATTGTTCAGGTTTTGCAAAAGTCAGTCAGATTTATAAATGGATATTTCTACAGTATACTTAGAGAAGAAATTCAGATATGCACCTAAACCGAAGACTGTTTTTAGTCTGTATGCGGCCTCATGCACTACATTTATGAATGGGAAGAGAATGTTTGCGCGATATCTCTCTCTCTCTCTCTCTCTCTCTCTCTCTCTCTATGTATGTATGTATATGATTATGATAGGTGATATATATATATATAAATATATATATATATATATATATATATATATATATATATATATATATATATATACATATACATATATACAGCTGGCATATACGAGTATTATATAGGTGAAAAGACATTGCGATACAAACCGATGTAATTCAATTCTTATAGTACCATATCTCTCATTGGCCATCACCCCAACATTTTACTCAAGAGTTCAATACGTTTCTCCATCGCTGCTTATCCTTTGTCTCTCCTCAATCAGGGCCGAAAGGCGTCTGTTAACGGAACGAACGTTTTTGACGGTGGCCATAAAGCGTTCGCAGATTTATCTGGCTGTACATCGCTCGGGGGATACGCGACGTTTTTATCGCTGCCGGCAAACAGACAGACATCCATTACGGCCGGAAGCTTTCGGGTGGACCACACGTGTTTGCATTTCGTTAACCGAAGGAGGAGGAGGAGGAGGAGGTACAAGAGGAGGAGGTGGAGGTGGAGGAGGAGGCTGGGGACACGCCGTAGGACGACGACACAGGATATCGAGAGAGGGCAGGTGTCGAACGCCCGGCCGAAATTGGGTCCTTTGGCTTCGAGAGCCGTCATTCCCGTCTTTCCATTTGCCTGGCGGCCGTTCATGCAAATGAGGTGGATTTAATCCAAACATCGATGATTAATGAGTTGGAGGGATCAATGTTGCCGCCCGAAAGAGGGGAAATATATTTCCGACCACCGGAAATATATGTATCTTGCAGGTTTATTTTCAGGTTTCATTTTTGATATTATTTAATATATCTTATTGTAGGATTTGAACTTTTGTAACGCAATATTTCTCGATTTGTTGCTGTAATTCTGGTGGTTAATTTCCGTTGTATTTCGTGTTAGATTCTTGAAGCCAATCAAGGCGAGTAGTATTTTGTGAGATGTCATTACGATATTGTTATTATATATTACTAGTTTTAATAATAATTTTATGTTTGACGTTTTCAGAAGATTCCGGCCTCCCCCCCCCCCCCCCCCACCTCCCCCCCCCCCCCACCCCCCCCCCCCCCCCCCCCCCCCCCGCACTCACTCTACCTCGTTGTTTCCACTTCAGGATTCTCAGTCGAGCTGATACTATGTGGTAATCACGAACTTCAGAGTCAACCGGTTCACTGTTAATGGAGAAGTGAAGAATTTTTTTTATTTTATTTATTTATTATTTTTTTTCGTGGTTTGGAATAGAGTAACCCCCCTCTCTTCGAAACTGTGCCCCATCTCGATTCTTACACTTTGAATTAATGTCCATTATCATTATCACTGTATTATTGTTATTATTATTATTTCACAAGTGTCTCTGGTGAGTAATATGCTGGCAATTATAGGCAATATAGTCGTGCTTGTTTTATAGACTTTAAACTCTTAGGGATAGAGAGGTCACAGACACGGAGCTTTGCAAACGTCATACTTACATACACACACACACACACACACCACATATCTATATATATATATATATATATATATATACATTATATATTATATATATATATATATATATATATATATACATATATATATATATATATATATATATATATATATATATAACATATATATATATATAGATATAGTGTGTGTGTGGTGTGTGTGTGAGTAAATGTTTATATATATATATATATATATATATATATATATATATTATGCACAATATCTCGACGGATGCAGGTCTCTTCCTCCAGTACCTGAAGCGAAACAAACAGATGCAAAAGCGTTTATGTGCGCATTTGCGATGCACGAGCGGTTCCAATGAAGTCATGTCAAAGTCGGGCAATTAGTTATCGTTTTACATTCT
>NC_061105.1:34086804-34169304 GCF_015104395.2 Macrobrachium nipponense
TTTCATCCACAAAGAATAATAATTGGTTTAGGAAATGCTTACCTATACGCGTCTGGCATAGACAGAAAACCAAAGAAGATCTGTTATTGTGTGTTGCACTTAAGAGAGTGAATAATTGGCAGGGGATATTTATGAACAGATAGATTTTAGGACTACTCTTATAAATGAAATATTTTCTTATGTATTTTTATAAACAGACAGATTTTAGGGATTATTATTATTATTATTATTATTATTATTATTATTATTATTATTATTATTTTAAAATGGATAGTAAGCGCACTGTTATATATGTAAATATACACTAGGTATTCTTATTAAGTAGGTAATATCATCCTGATCCACTGTCATTATGATTATTATTATTATTATTATTATTATTATTATTATTATTATTATTATTATTATTATTACTAATTCAAGAGAGGTTACTGAGATTGATTTTAGAAGATCTGCATCGCATAATATCCTTTTCTTGCATAAGTACTATTTACATATTGTCATAAATAATACACCGCAAATCTATACGTTTTACGAGAACTTTAGTCCTCATCTTCAGAGGCAATGAAACTAGATAAAAAAATTTTACAAAGAGAGAGAGAGAGAGAGAGAGAGAGAGAGAGAGAGAGAGAGAGAGAGAGAGAAGAGACAACGATTACTTAAATCAGATTTCAGATTAATGTTCGGGAAACTTTACCATTCTGGTTTGTTGAAGTGTTAATCCTGTAGGGTGAATCACAGAGATGTGTTAGGCATTCCGGAACCATCCAGGGACGAAGTCGGTATTATGAGCTTCCTCGACGAATCTACCGATGGTATCGAATTAATAAGGACGCCACCCCCAAAAAAAAAAACTTCCCTGATGCATTGTAAATCAAACATAGTTCATAATATATCTGATTACTTTACTTAAAAATCTTTTCTAAGATGTAAATCCCTTCCGTGTAGTGTTAATACTGATATATATATAACATAATGTCCGTAGGCACATGTTGGGATTTCGACCGTAAGGATGAATTCTAAAGGAAGCAGATGAAGATAAACCTTGATGTCAAGAAGCTGTCCTTAAGATTTTTATAGATTTTTTTCCTTCTTGAGGTGAAGACACTTGTCTATATAGACCTTGAGAGTTTGTGTATTATTCTAACAACATATCAAGACTTCATGCGCATTAAATGGTCTCGGTAAATTATTATTATTATTATTATTATTATTATTATTAGTATTTATTATTATTATTATTATTATATTATTATATTATTATTATTATTATTATTAAACTTTCTGTGACATAAGAGTAGTACATGGCATATTCTTTTTTATAATGTATTCAGAAACATTTTCCAGATTAGTGTAAACCCTTTTTTTATTAATTTTCTTTTGATTATTATTAATGGGATCACAGCAATATTAAAACAACTTCACTGAAAAAAAATATAAAAGGAATTAGAAAAAACAACTTATACACTACTCATTTCAAAATCCTTCCAGCATCTTAAAATATAATTTTCAATGAATGTTATATATTCAATATCAACGTTATATCGTTATATGAGAATGCATAGACGGGAGAGCGACTGAGTATATGTAGTATTTCTGTGCTCGCGGATGGTGTTTGTATATCTCAATGGTTGGAGTGATGCTCCCACAGAATAATATATGTGTGTGTGACCACAAACACATTAATACGTGATTTGTTTATTGCACCTCGCCGCATTTGAAAAAATAAGACTGGGTATACGATATATGATCAGTCCCTCATTCTTCCATACACACACACACACACACATATGCCATCTTTACTTCTCGAATTCTTCGATCGTTTTGGATACGCTTGTCACTACAAAGCCTTGCACCCAAGTGCAAGAAATATGAAGCAGCTATGATGCACGGGTTCGTTTCCTGCTACCGGACATAATAATTGCTTCATATTTCTTGCACTTGGATTGAAGGCTTTGTAGTGACAAGCGTATCCAAAACGATAGAGAAGAATTCGAGAAGTAAAAAAAAAAATGACCACCAGATTCTATTTATATATATGTGTATGTATGTATGTATGTATATACATTTTTATCGAGAAAGGTGTAACAATAAGCTAAAATAAGCAGCGCACATCCGCGAACTTCAGTGCCATTTTTATGTTCGAATTTATGCATGAGTTTCCTTCTCATAAAATGCAAAACAGTCTGTCGCCTCTAACGCTCAGTCAGTCACATACAGTTGGAAGGACAATAAATAAGTTATTACAGAAATTCATTGTTGATTCATTTCTTAGCCATTAAACAGGTATATGAATAAATACCTAAAGACTAAAATACTAATACCTCGTAATCACATTACATATTCCAATTTTCCTAACTACACTGATAAAATTATCACCGATTTCCTAATATTATCATAATGTTTGTTATTTATCCGATTTCCTTCATAATAATGATGAAGTGCTTAATAAAGAACTCTTAAAATCTCGGGCATGGGAATATATTTGTAAAATTATCACACTTTCTTTGTAAAAGGAAACAGCGCTTTCACAGTCCAACGAGTCTGCTGAAAGTTTACCAATGTATCTCGGATCATTAGTGTTTTAAGATCTAATCATCATGGATAATTTTAAACGAAAGTTTATTTTACATCCTTATGATATTAACTATGAAAATGGTTGTAATATTAGAATGCATAGAGGAACTCAGATAATATAAAAACTACGAAACGTAAACGTATTTTTACAGAGGTTTCATTCTTGATCATCCATTCAGGTCATGACCAAACCCAGCATTGCTTATTAACGTCACCGATAGAAAAACCAGCTTTGTACCAAACTTTGTATTATTATGAGAATGTTATATCATTACTATTATTATTGTTGTTGTTGTTGTTGTTGTTATAACCGCTACTTGGTATAAATTTCTACATACAAAACACAAACCCAGATCCATCTGGGGGACAGGCTTTGACACTGGATTCTTCACAACCAAAACTCCCTTTTTGTCGTCATAGATTTCTCCGAATATAACGAACCAGTTGCTACAAGAGCTGGAGATAAGGGTAATTTTGATTTTAAAAAAAGACCGTTGACTTGATGGAGGACTGCAATCGTTCATTCAGCATGGATTCGTTCGGTAAATGACTTCTGTAGTTTCCGACACTCGGATATTACATCCCGTTTCGAATATCCCCATGCATAGTACTCTAGACTGATTGCTATACTTTTTTTATATGCAGGTAGTGCTTACCTGATCTGTATTTTGATATGCGCAAAATTCATCTATTTCCATGTAGGGAGACTTCATGCCTGTATTTGCTGACTTTCAAAAATATAGACAAACTCTCTCGTAAATGATGATGTACGAAAAAATGAAATTGCTCTCTCGTACATGACGTGAAAAAGCACTCGTGATAAATGATGTGTATAGTTCCCTATACAGAAAAATTATTCTTGTATAATTTGACGAATGGAAGTGGGTTCCCTTTACTGTATCTATCCAGCGAAGGCCACGTCAATGGGTAGGCACAATTTGAAAATGGTACCCGGTCTCGGGAATATAGGGTTGCTAGGAATCTCCCTGTCTATAAATAGGAAAGTTAAATTAGGAATAGGAAACGGGCCCGTAAGAGCTAAATCAAACTGGAAGGATAAAACAGGTTGAAGATGAATTCACTAAAGCTGGAACTGGAAGCGCCCAACTAAAAGGTTGACAGAGTATTTACGTTTGACACCGTAAAGCATCTTGAAGATGAACCTCTTTTGCAGCTGAAACTTGACACAGATTTGAATTTCTAGAAACCATATGCACGGAGGAGTAAACAGGGTGTGTCAGTCTGCTGGAAAAGCAGTACTGATATCGGCTGAGACCTGGGATACGTTAGAGCGATAACGTACATGTTTTAACATTTCATGTTAGGTGGTTATAAAAGCAGAACGAACCAAGTAATCAAGTCTAGATTGTGCATTCAAACGAAAATCAAAAAGAGGTAAAGAGGGATATTTAGACAAACTGACTGATCATATTAACGAAGTCGTGTATTCAAGAGGGGCATTGGCTTTGGGATCGCCTAACAAAATTATTAATTATTTATGAATGAAAAGAAAATCTAAAAATACTCATTCAAATTCAGAGTTGGGTCAGTGACATTGAGAGAAGAAGAAAGACAACTCCTGACAGAACTTTTAATGGGAGATATGAGTGGGATAATTTGACTGATGTACCTGGAGCCTGACGAACACAAGAATGTGATTATGAAAGAACTCACAGTTGCTGAAGTGGCATCACTGACGAAGAGCCTTTAAATATGAAAACGCCAGATCAAGATTGAATTTCTGCTGTGAGAAAATTGAGGGAAATACCTGATGATTGTGGATTGGGAGCTATAGCTAGGGCACCAAAGAAAGGCGACCTGACTGGATATTGTAACTAAAGAGTCATTGCATTCGGTCGTAATGACATTCAGTATGCTTATTTTGAATAAGCCACTAAGATGCACCCTTTTATATTTCACCCAAGAGCAATTGTAGTTTCTTACAATAATTTAGGAAATTCCCTCTTTTGCAATCTAAATATTGTGTGTTCGCATATATTTCGCAGATTATGTACTCCTTCAAATACTAAGCTTTAGAACTCTCTTCCTAGTTCCGTGTTCCCTTGCTGTAATAATTCCCATGATTCAAGAGGCAGGTTTACTTATTAATATGGGGTTATGCTTCATCCCCCTTCCAACTTCCTTTCCCTCTACTTTATCCTTGGCCCAAATATGGAGTTGCTTGTACCTTTGATCTCTGCTTCAGAAAGGAATTCAGCTGCGCAGACTACTCTTTAAGCCTCGTACATTTCGGTGCAATGGCAATCATTTCCTGGCCCTGTATATGCATCAGCAGACCTCGTATACCTGTTCTCTTCCCCGGCAGATTCGTCCTTTAGTTCGTCCTCTCCGTCTTCTCACTACTACATACATATATATTCCAATACCCAGACAATCCTCGAGCCTCGTGTGCTCCGTTGAACAGACCACCACCGCCCACTACTCGTACTTTTCTGGAGCACGACGCTGTAACGAGCCTTCCAGAGAGCACGAACAGAACGAGTTTTCCCGCGCGCGCGAAATCCTGGCGGGTTTAAGTCACGATTACTCTTCGTCAAATCGCACCCTTTCTTTCGCCCGAATCATTTATTACCCCGAGTTAAAATATGAAGGGAAGAAGATCCCGTACCCAGGACTCTCTCTCTCTCTCTCTCTCTCTCTCTCTCTCTCTCTACATTTCTTCTTCTAGAGCAAACGTATTTGAATTAGCATACAAAGGGCGTTTCAGAGCTCAAGTCTTCATTGTCTGGGCGTGTTCGCCCTGATGACTATCCTTTGTTTCCATTCTCAAGCTTCTTGCTGGTGGGGCAGGGTTAGAAGAAGAGGTTGGGTTGGGGCTGAGAGAGAGAGAGAGAGAGAGAGAGAGAGGAGAGAGAGAGAGTAAGGACAATAAGTGAAGAAAGGTGATGGAGAGAAGGAAGCTGATTAGGATGGAAATGCTCCATTCCATGGTACACAGGGGAGAAGCAAGAAGACGAGAATAATTTTTAATGGCACTTTCTGTTGACCAGAAAAATAAACGGTAGATAAAGCATAAAAAATACGTCTAACTAATCACCTTAAAATGTTATGTCCATTTACGTCAGATCTTGTTCAAGTACTTTATTACTTTAATTATAAGACATTAAATTTCTGAACAGTTGCTATACGTGTAAGAAGTCCTCTCTCTCCCCCCTTCTCTCTCTCTCTCTCTCTCTCTCTCTCTCTCTCTCTCTCTCTCTCTCTCTCTCTTGTAGAAGTCCCCACCAGCCAACAGTATGTAATTGCTATTAATTATTTCTGTTGATACGAGACTGATGACATCACTAATTTTCCACCAGTTTTTGTTCAAAAGTTAAACTCAATTAATTTGATTTTTTTTACCAAAGATTTACAGCTTTATACCCACTAATTATATGTCTATTGATCCTGAAAGCAGTGACTTCACTTTGATAGATCTGATTGTCTTTGGTGATAGCAAACAGTTGACAAATTCTACCATTGACTCATTCACATTTTTAATTAATATCAGTGAGTTAGCATCACTGGAGAGCTACTAATTGTATTGATGATGGCAAGGCAGTGGGATCACTTTTTTTTATACCAAAAAATTATGGCGTTGAATTGTTGCCAGTTATTTTCGTAGATATTTTATAACTTACTAAACTTATGGGCCGAGGTCTTTCCAGTTCCAGAGGCGGTTCCAGAGTTCTTTTATTCCTCACATGGTCGGACTGGAAGTCTCCCTGAGGATGGATGTTGTGCACTGAAAACCTCAATAGTCCAAGTGAAAGTTGCAGTGCATTACTACTCTAAAACAAATCATCTTGTACTTTACGATTTATTTTATGTTTACCTGTTTGTTTATCAATTTGTACGTGCATTGTTTTTTTCCAATAACTGATCTATTGTTATTGTATTTTCCTCCATATGAATAGGTTTATCTTCTGAATAATAATAATAATAATAATAATAATCAATAATAATAATAATGCTTATTGCAAATTATTAGGTTGACACCAGGCAATATCCTCTGAGAGCTGATTTTTTCTTTTTGTTAATTCAAGTGAATATTGTCACTTGATTATTAGCCGTCACTTTGTCCATAACATCCAACAGTAATAATTTATTGGGTCATACTTACGTATGCAGTCTAGAATCAAGCAATTTACATCACTAACGCCACAATAAACTCGTCTCAAACGCGCCTCTAAACGACTGCATTTCCATTCTCACTCTTTTCCCTCTTTTAGCCAAGCAGTATTTCCACGTCTTCCAGACCAGCATCTTTTTTTCCAGGGAAGCATCTTTTTCCTCCTTCCCCGGCGGGGGAAACGGTCTTATCTCTTAAAAATGGAGTCTGCCTTGTGTGTCCGGGCCGAGACACTTTGGCATTCTTCTTCCAACTGGTGCGAAATTAGATTGTACAGCCATGCAAATCCAGTAATGTGAGTTACCAGTAGTTCTTGGGCTCAAAAGGACCCGGAGCTGGAATTGGAATTTTCGTCCTGGGCGCGGAAAAGTGCATTTAAGAACGAACATATGCAGGGGAAGTGCCAGTTCCAACAGTGAAAGTTTTTATCCGGGCGTGCCAGTGCCGTAGAGTTATATATATTCTAAAAAAAAAACCTTGTAGTACTATGAATCTTTGCTTAAGAACGTTTTTCATGATCTCTGCTGAAGAAGTTGGTTGTGGGTTTCACATTCACCCCCACTGTATTTATTTGTATTTTAACCTACCCATAAACTTTGCCACAAAGTTTCCCAACAAATTATGGGCCCATAGGTAAGTTCCAATAGTTTTTTGAAAGGTAGGGTAGAGGCCAAAAAAGACGGGGCAGTCCATTAAAATTTATCCTGAATCTGATATGTTTTCACGGTAATATTTTGTAATATTTTTACGGTGGTGGAGTTCTGAGTGTTTCAGGTATTGATTAGTTGGTGGAAGTAATGCTAATGATTCTATTTACATTCCTCATTCAGAGAATGATAAAAAATCGATAATACGGCTAATTATACTATATTAAAGAAAACATGATCATTTTTATGACATTTCGTTTCAATATTTAACTTGAAATAATGGAAACGAAAGTGGTTTCTTGCTGATTATACTCTTAAGACTTTTGTGAAGAATATTGATTGATATTCGTCATGTTGTCGGGTGTAATTAAGGTGTGAAAATGAGAATACCCAAAAGGTATCGTAGTATGTGGAAATATATCACATAAAACTATTTATTTATTATTATTATTGTTATTATTATTATTAAATATTATTATTTTATTATTATTATTATTATTATTATTATTATTATTATTATTATTTTATTATTATTATTATTATTATTATTTTATTATCCATTATTATATCTGATTGCTGCACCGCTTAGCCATCCCCTTCAATTTATCTGGTTCCACCTGATACAAGGTAATTGTGACACCTCCACATCCACGCCAATATATATATATATATATATATATATATATATATATATATATATATATGTATGTATGATGTGTATATATATATATTATATGTATATATAATTGGGTAAATCAGGAAAAACCCCATATGCATAAGACTTTCACAGCATCAGTAAAATTAAAATAAAATAATTTTCACAGGAAGCCACACAATTAACCAATAGACAGGGTCGTTAATCTTACTTTTTGCACTAGACATTCTAAGCTGTAGTTTTCCTGGTTGTAAATTCCCTTCCTACGTTATACCATCTCCCCCATTCCGCTTCAATTCCATTTCAAATTCTGTAGAATTCTCGCATCCTCTCCATCCTTCCGTCTCTGCACTTGTCCCACACACTTTTCAAATTCGCTGACCTGCTTGTGAATAATTCGTCGTACCTCTACTTTAATTAGCCTTCTCAACTCTTCTTCATTTTTCCTTTTGTGTTTTGGGCCTTAGATAGATATTTCTATATAGTATAGATATATATATATATATATATATAGATATATATATATATATATATTTTTATATAGGATATATTATATATATAAGCCTATAATTCTGTCATAGATAGCAGATGGAGCAGAATAGCTCATTTCAACCCTGGTATTATGATATCTTCGTGCAGCATGTTGCTTAATATAACGGCCCCTTCATTATCATAATTAGAACAGCAAGGGATCAGCCGCTCGCTAATGTTGTACGGGTTTGGGGTTCTCCTCAGATGTTATGAAATAGACAGAGACGGAGAGAGAGAGAGAGAGAGAGAGAGAGAGAGAGAGAGAGAGAGAGCGAGAGTTTTGTCCTAAAGAAGTTAGTTGTGGGAGGGAGACTTTTTGCCAGCAATGGCCGTAAGAAAAGACATGCACACACACACACCACACACACACACAAACACACACACACACACACATATATATATATATATATCTATATAATATATATATTATTAACTAATATATATATACATATATATATATATATATATATATTATATATATAAGATAAGATATATATATATAAACAATAATTAATTAAACTAAGTAAAGTTTGTTTTGAGAGAGAGAGAGGGAGAGAGGGTTAGACAGAGACAGAGAGGGAGAGGTTACTTGAAAAGAATGAAAGGACAAGTTACTTAACAAGAAATAACGAAAAAAAAAAAAAATACAGGTACATAAGAGAGAGAGAGAGAGAGGGAGAGAGAGAGAGAGAGGGAGAGACCTTGCATCCTGCTAGAGAGATAGAATTACGATAGTTTTATTTCAAAAGGTTACGGCAAAAGCCTCGAGAGAGAGAGAGAGAGAAGAGAGAGAGAAAGGGGGGGTGGGGTCAAGGGGCGGCGCGTGGGGGGGTGGGGGGGATTTGCATTTTGATACCCTGACAGATGAAAGACCGCCCGAGTTAAACACTTGAGATTCCTCTCCCAGCGGTATGAGACGTTCTGTCCTTTAATCAAATGTTTGCGGAATAATGCATATATATGAATTGATCAAAAAGGAAGGAAAACACTTTGGACGAGAGGCTGGAGGAAAGAGCCCTGTGTCTGAAGCGCTGATGAGACCTTTTCTTAACATTTCGGGGAAAGAATTCTGAAACTGGGGCGGTTGGTTTAGATTAATTCAAACGACCAACTTCAGGAACTGAAGTCCCAAAGTTCCATCTGCAGTTCTCTGAGATCTATTTATGTACTTTTTTTCAAGGAAACGGTTCAAGGTCTGAGGACCCTTACGAGACTTTATTTAGGTCAGTGGATATTTGAAAGAAAACGGTTCAGGATCTGAGGACCCTTACGAGACTTGATTTAGGTCAGTGGATTTTTGAAAGAAAACGGTTCAGGATCTGAGGAACCTTACGAAACTTGATTTAGGTCATTGGATTTTTGAAAGAAAACGGTTCAGGATCTGAGAACCCTTACAAGACTTGATTTAGGTCAGAGGATTTTTGAAAGAAAACGGTTCAGGATCTGAGGACCCTTACAAGACTTGATTTAGGTCAGTGGATTTTTGAAAGAAAACGGTTCAGGATCTGAGGACCCTTACAAGACTTGATTTAGGTCAGTGGATTTTTGAAAGAAAACGGTTCAGCATCTGAGGTCCATTATGAGACTTGATTTAGGTCAGTGGATTTAAAAAAAAAAAAAACGGTTCAGAATCTGAGGACCCTTACGAGACTTTATTTAGGTCAGTGGATATTTGAAAGAAAACGGTTCAGGATCTAAGGCCCAATATGAGACTTGATTTAGGTCAGTGGATTATAGAAAAAAAACGGTTCAGGATCTGAGGACCCTTAGAAACCTTGATTTAGGTCAGTGGATTTTTGAAAGAAAACGGTTCAGGATCTGAGGACCCCTGCTTTTAGAATGATTTCCTTTCGGTGATTATGGTTTGGAAAAGTGATTAAGGAACTGGGATTCTGTTGAGGTGCTTTCAAAGAAAAGACTGAAGGGGAAGGTTTGTCGAAAACCTCTTCAAGACCTAAGTGAAGGAAAGGTTTCAGGATCTGAATCCTGGTGGTTTCCCTTTTTCAGTAATATGCAATATAAAACTATTGTGCCGGCTTTGCCTGCCTGTACGTCCGCACTTTATTCTGTCCGCCCTCGGGGCTAGAGGGCTGCAAATTGGTATATTGATCATCCACCCTTCAATCATTAAACATACCAAATTACAACCTGTAGCCTCAGCAGTTTATACTTTTATTTACGGTTAAAGTTAGCCATGGATCATGCATTTGGTAACACTTTCCGGAGGCATGGGACGCATCCTCACTCTACCGTATCTTGTGAGCAACTGAAATGCTACCGGTGACCGGTCATAGCTGATGGTTTTATACAGCTTTATACGTTGTACGCAGTGGTCTGGTTAAACTATTCTTATAATAATAATAATATACGTTGTACGGAAACTCGATTGCGCTGAAGAAACTTCAGCGCAGGCATTTTTTACATTTTTAAATGTTTTTATTTTATTTATTTATTTATTTATTTATTTATTTGTTTATTTATTTATTTATTTATTAATAAATAAAAATATTTATTTATTTATTTATATATTTATTAATAAATAAAAATATTTATTTATTTATTTATTTGTTTTATTTATTTATCTATTTTTATTTATTTATTTATTTATTTATTTATTTATTTATTTATTTATTAATTTAGAGTTTGATTTGGGCACAACTTGGAGTTCGTTTTCATGGTCATTCATAGGGAAAAAAAATTTCTGTGGTCTGACTTTCTGATTTTGTTCTCTCTAAGGTTGAGTCGAAGAAAGGCTTCCACTACAAGATTTTAGTTTAGGGAAGATATAAAGATTTCCTTTTCAGAATCTTGGTTAGTAAGCTTTTTAGGATCTCAAATAGGGAACTAACTTTTTACGGAACCATTGTTGGTGGGTGGACAGGTCTCAGAAGTAAAGGGTAGAATATTTGTAGACGATTTCGACTCATATAAGAAGAACAGTTATACTTATTTATATATTAAAGAAAGGGTAGAAAAAAATTGAATCTCTCTTGCAAATGAGACAGGCGGGAAATCATTAAATTGCGAAAACATTATTTTAACTTGTCTTCAAAGGGAGTTGATTTCGTGACAGGTGGGTTTATGAATAGAGCCTCTGTAAACACATATATATGCATAACCATCATGAATGAAAATGAAAAAAATGTACTTGAATTTACCTGTAATAGAGAGATTTATTCTCTCTCTCTCTCTCTCTCTCTCTCTCTCTCTCTCTCTCTCTCTCTCTCTCTCTCTCTCTCTCGTTTAGGTTTGTGATCGATAACCTTTAATACCGCGAAGCCATTCTACTCTATGAATAATTTCAATCAATCTAATGGGTGGAACAGACATGATGGATGAAATTGCAGAGCCCAGAGAGCGAGAAACCAAAATAATGGATGAGCAGAGAATGCGTCTGGATGAAAATGAGATGTCTCTCTAAGAAAGAGAGAGAGAGTTGGATGAATGTCGCCGGGATTTGTGGATGAAAGCGGGGTTAAACTGGATATATGAAATTTATGCATGGGGAAGATTGTTCTAATTTCTATGACTGGATAAGCATTATAGCTTGCAACCGTTATGAGTGTTTATATTTATATATATATATATATATATATATATATATATATATACTATATATACATACATATATATACACATATATATATTATATATAGTATATATGAATGACATATATATTTGTGTGTGCCTGCGTACTCTTTCGTAATCTGTGTGCGTTAGTAATAATAATAATAATAATAATAATAATAATAATAATAATAAAAATGACAATATACTGTAACACAGTGGATTATGAATTTGTCTTTAAATATTCATAATTGAAAGACCTTTTCTTTTGTCATTCCTTGACTCATCTTTGCAACATGCCCTGTTTTCGATTTTGGCTTTTCCACTCTCTCTCTCTCTCTCTCTCTCTCTCTCTCTCTCTCTCTCTCTCTCTCTCTGTTGTAGACGAAAATTTATCTTCCTTCTTGACTTTATTTCCCTTTGTTTACTGGATCTTCGTTTATTCAACATTTATCAAAACATTTGCGAGAAGTAACTATTGTATAATTACCGTCTTGAATTGACATCTACGATAATAAAAGCAAATCTACCATAGTAAATCAAAAGAATATCCTGAACAAGCATCGAATGGGGATCCAGCACGAAAATTATTAACGTTTATCATGGTCCATAGGGAAATCCCCCTTTAACGTGTGGAGCAAATCAACGGTGAATGCGCAACCATAGTCCAACTTCATTGGCATACTTGATAACATCACGAGCAACCCAACAATTTCTCAAGATGACCTCAATATTAACTTGAGGACGTCTCGTCCCCTGATTGCACGGATCTGTGAATTTTTGCTTCCTTCTGTTGCCGTGCTTTGGATTTCTCGTTTTTTTTTTCTTCATCTTTTTGGGTGTAAGAGGCAGCAGCTATCGGGAGTTCCATCTTTTAAGCAAGTCCCACGTCTCCTTTGGTCAATCTTCCCCATGATCTTTTTATTCTTTTCTTCGGGCATGGCCGACTCTGTTTATAGGTCTAAGTGTTTTAGTCTACATCATCCCCTAGACACCGTACTACTCTTTCGGCTTCCTTCGGTAAAGGGATCGAGCTGACAAGGTACGTTTAAACTTACCACTCAGGTATTGGTTCAGCCGTCATTTTGGCCTTAGCATTTTGAAAACATTAGTATAAATAGATATTTTTGAGGTAACGCACTAATAAAAGATTCCAAAATTATGCGGTATTCAACTCCAAGTTTAATTGTACGACTTTTTTTCCCCCGAGCTAAATGGCGCAACGGAAGCACGGCGCTGCCACACGCAGTCCAAAAAAACCGAACGAAAAAAAGTCCACGAAGTCAAAGGCGTTTTTGAAAGCCTTTCGCAAAGACCTTTTGTAGCGTTTGTTCAAATCACGCCTCTAAAAGCATTCCTGTTCAGTGCAAGAGCCAGAAGCCTCACAAACACTCACACACAATTCCGCATGTCGCTTGTATTTATACTATAGTAGATTCACATCAACCGTGCATTTGATGTCTAGGCCGGTCCTTTACGACGCTCCTGATTGGCTGTTGATAAGCTAATCACAGGGTTGGAAACTATCAGTCTCTCGAGAGAATTCACATGGGCAGGATGTATGTTCCACCTCTCCTGAAAGATAAGTCTTTCAAAAGTATCCCTCAGGAGAGGTGAAACATACATCCTGCCCATGTGAACTCTCTCGAGAGACAGAGTTTCCATCCCTGCGATTGGCTTATCAACAGCCAGTAAGGAGCTTCGTAAGGGACTGGCCTAGACATCAAATGCACGGCTGATGTGAATCTACTATAGTGCATCTGAACATGTTTTATTCTAAAAATAAAGATAAAATCATTCATGAGTTATAGCTTGCGTTTCATTTTTCCTTGAGTTACATCTTCATATATATAGAGATCATATGTCATGGTGATTTTAAGCATACACCACACACACACACGCATGCATATATATATATATATATAGTATATATATATATATATATATACATATATATATATATATATAATATATATATATATATGTGTGTGTGTGTGTGTGTGTGTGTGTGTGTGTGTGTGTGTGTGTGTGGTGTGTAAATAAAGAAAAAATGTGTGGTTGTGGTTATTATGTGTGAAATTATAATTCTAAGTTTTAAAGATGTTGAAAAATCTAATTTCACTCTAGTTGGAGAGTGAAACATTGGGCAATTTTAAAAGGTGTTGTGCCGTTGTTATGGTTGTTTTCTATGTCAGCGTTGCATGTTGTAGGGCGTCTGCTTGATGGGAGTGATCTTTCTGCTTCTTGCTGTCTGTTCGATGTAGGTTTATGCAATGAGATGCGAACAGATTCTGCTATGATTAGTCTATGGCAACTGCTATGTTCTGTGTAGATGATATCTGTATTCTCCACTAGTTCTTGTGTCGTAGGTGTACGTCAGAGGTGTCCAAACAGTCGATGACGATCTACCAGTCGATTGCGGCCACTTGTTTGGTCGATCACCGTTCCCCCCACAATCCTATTTTAACAAACAAAACACAAGCGCGTGCGCACATACACACACACACACATGTGTATATATATATATATATATATATATATATATATATATATATATATATATATATATATAAGTGAGACAATTGTACTCATGTTTATCGTACTGTGGCGCTATTTGAAAAAAATTTCCCCCCACGTAATAACATGTGATTATGTAGTATGGTAGATCGTAAAAAAAGAGTTTCAGTCTTTAGAGTAGATCTCGGAGTCCAAAAATCTGGCCATCCCTGGTCTACGTAGTGTTGGTGGATGGGTCCTTTATTTCTATGGGCCTGTAAGCGTCTCTTTAGGGTTGTGGAAGTGTGTATGTGTGTGTGTGACCAACTGGCACATCCTCTCTGGGCAGGTAAAACGGATAAACGACTTTCGTACTGTCTTCCTTATTTGGGTTCGGGCTGTTATTATTTCTCGTTATGGGAAGCTGTGAAATTGGGTTTACAGTAAACGCGTACTTTAACTGTTCGAAGGGGGATCTAGTTGTTAGTTATTCCTCTCTTTATGATGTTGGTGATCACCTTTATCTCTTCCTCGAATCTGTCATTGTATTCGGTTCGATGTAAAATTAAACTTCTCAACTCCATGCTTCTTGAATCTTCTCTCCAAGTACAAGTGGGAATAACGAACGTGAGAGTTATTCGATTTGTCTGATTTTCTTACCATTCATTGTCAGACTGTGGAATTGTCTTCATATTTCATGAACCTTGCAACCTTTCCTTGACGTTTCTCGTTTATGTCAGAACCAACGCTATTAAATGCCATCACATGAGAGCAAAATTGTAGCAGTTTGCACTTTATTTCCATGCCCATTGCGCAGTTTCATTTCCGGCCCTGGATATGAGGGCGCGAATGCAACAAGTCATACGAAAGGTTAAGTGGTCATTCACAGGCGCCATCATTCAGAATTCATATATTCAATTTTTTTTTGTAAGGTTGCCAAAGTACCCTTATAGCTCCATTCTCTACCTACACTCACCCACACCCACGTCTCATATTCCATTCCTTTATAAACCCACGTCAATCTATATTTATAAGAAATTCATACCCACGTCCTTTTAACACCCACACCGAATACCCTCACTCACACAGGTCTGAATCCGCGACTAGACTATTTTATTTATTTCTCTATCTACCACACATCACCATACCCTAGATCATATTCACAAATAACCACACCTGCCAAAAACATCAAACCACAACAGTCCTATTCCAACATCCACCTTTTCCCCCACGACCAAACCCGGTGCGAATCAAACCCACTGGAAACCCGTGTCCATTCATCCACGCCCGCCCCTAACCTAACTCTGTCACCACAAGCAAACCCTCTCAGAGCCTGGCTCACTTTCAATTGAAAAGATCTTATTGATCTGAATTGGTCCCTGGCTCTGAGCCACAGCGTTAAATACCAGTCATTCACGAATAAGGGTTGCGGACATGGAATGCAGGGATGGGTATAACAGTCTGGGAAAGGAGAAGATCATATTTATGTAATATTATGCTCTTTGGTATCATGATGACGCAAAAGGTTCTGTGTGGATTTTTACGAAAGTTTCACCAAAGGCAGCCACTCGACTGACAACGAAGTCCTAGATTTCAGGGGAAGCAGGAATACAATTTATTGGGAGAAGGGAATGGATAGTTCAGCCCAGGAAGGAGGTTTGCTGTCTCCAAATGCTCTTGTTTGAGTTTGATGGGTTTGAAGTGAATGTGGAAGTATAGATTCTTCTGTTAAAACAGGATATGTCTCAAGTATAAAAGTGATGGGCATTTTATACTTGAGATGGCTGTTTAGGGGTACGGGAAATGTGTTTGATGCGGGCGTGAATGTGGCATGATTGTGGGTATAATGAGTGTAATTTAAGGTGGGCGTGAACGTATGAGTCTTAGATAATTAAGGGATGTAGGGTGAATGTGGTAATGGGAATAGGCGTGGGTTGAACTTGGTCTTTGTATTGGGAATGGCTACTGAAAATCCGTTAGAAACTTGCACAAAAAATGTAAAGCTACAGTAAATAACGGCTTGACCACTCATGACTCGTTTCATTCGTGACTTCATTTCCACTTTGACGAATGAAAGCACTCCTGTTTGTGAGTCAATAAAACGGAAATTGCCTCCAGGTTGGTCTCATGCGATGGCTCTCGAGAGCAACGAATCTCAAATAAAGAGAACTTTCAACACAGCAAATGACGATAGGACAAAATAGTGAAATAGAGGGAGGAGACGGGGGTGGGGATGGGAGCGGGAAAGATTTCACAAAATCAGCCTTGTCTCACAGGAGGAAAGTATTTATAGATTTCACCCTGTAAGTGACGGAAGACCTGACCCTTCAAATCGGCTGGTGGGAAGATATTGGAACATTTTAAAAGGAGGACAATCCCAGGTCCCGTTAGTATAGGGACAGAAAACCTAATAAGTAATAAGCTGAATGCCTATATTGTTGACATCTACAGCGTTGCCAGATGCACGATCATGGCTAACTTTAACCTTAAATAAAATAAAACCTACTGAGGCAAGAGGGGTGCAACTTGGTATGTTTGATGATTGAAGGGTGGATGATCACCATACCAATTTGCAGCCCTCTAGCCTCGGTAGTTTTTAAGATCTGAGGAGGGACGGACAGACAAAATGCCATCTCAATAGTTTTCCTTTACAGAAAACTATAACTAGGATATTTGGCTAATTTCATATATATATATATATATATATATATATATATATATATATATATATATATATATATATATATATATATATATATATATATATATATATATATATATATATATATATATATATAGATAGAGAGAGAGAGAGAGAGAGAGAACGAGAGAGAGAAGACAGAAGAGGAGAGAGAGAGAGAGAGAAATCTGTATATCTATATATATATATATATATATATATATATATATATATATATATTATATATACATATATATATATATATATATATATATATATATATATATATAATATATATATATATATATATATATATATATATATATATATGTGTGTGTGTGTGTGTGTGTGTGTTGGTCAATACTTTTGTATAGCTGCTTTCATTTTCCATTTTTAAAGCATTCTTACTGAAGGTCATCTACCTGCTTTGATGTGTAAGTCTGGCCATATTTTTTCTGGCATATTTTAGAACCTACTTAATACGCACTTGTGTCGTGGTTGTCAGACCGTTTATCGTTAAAATAAAACCAGGTCTGGGCATGAAACAGACAATAGGCTGTCCGTCCCAAATGCCTCTGCATTTGTAAAAGACTAATGTTACGTAAATTTCCCGTTTTGCTTTTATAGTAAGAAAAATACGTTGACTCAGATCCCACGAAAGCGTACGAATCTTTTTCCCGAGTTAATTAAACCAACGGAATCGCGCCGCTGCCGGACGTACGTAGTTTGAAAAAACCAATGAAAAAAAAATCCCAGAAATCAAAGGCTTTTTTAAGAGCATTCCGCAAAGACCCTTTGGATGTAATTAAGGCTGAAAGAGCGGAGCCTTTTGTCGCCGTTGTTTATTTGCATTCAAAGTAATGAGCTGCTACACTTTTAGGGCTTGGTTGTTGATTCAAATCACGCTTCTGGAAGCCTCTCTGGCAAAATAGAAATGAGAATTCCCCGTAAGCAAGAACCACAGTGATTCACAATACAAAATATAGACGCGGATGTTGACACAAAAGTCTATATTTTGGTAGAGGACTTTTCGTCGCTAGATATAAGTACATAGACTTATATGCAGGCGTAATGTAGTAAATAGTATACACACACACACACACACACACACACACACACACACACACACACACACATATATATATATAGATATAGTATATTATATATATATATATATATATATATTCATAGTATTAAACAACATATATGATTCAATATCGAGTGCCCTATACACGATACGAATACTCACACCTACCTAGTATTATAATTGATTTGTGCGTCTGGCCCGGCCAGGATCCGGACATGGGCCTCTGGTTTAGCTACGGTGGTGGACGGTCGACTTTGCCATTCGGCTATCAAAAGAAATAAGTTATTCACGACTCTGTTGTACGAATTCTTGTCGAATACAGCTTGTGAGCTTCAAATCGATGTCAACCTATATCCCCACCTTGACATCAATTGGTAAGTTTGTAATGCGTGGCTTTATTACAGTGGGAATTCTTGCGAATCTGTAATGAAGTAAATGAGTCTTTCATTAGTTGGGGATGGGGGCGGTGGTGGGGGGAAGCATGATTATAGTGGACTGGTTATGGGGAAATCATATCATAATCTTATTACGCATCTCAGACATTTTGGATATATCATATGTTGTGATTATAGTTACAACCAACCTCTTCTCTCTCTCTCTCTCTCTCTCTCTCTCTCTCTCTCTCTCTCTCTCTCTCTAATTCCCACATCCTTTCATTCCCATTCACCGATTCACCGGATTACTCTCTCTCTCTCTCATTGCCATATCCCTTTCATTCTCTCTCTCTCTCTCTCTCTCTCTCTCTCTCTCTCTCTCTCTCTCTCTCTCTCTGTCTTTTGTACAACCCATATTGACACATCACGTTCTTCGGCAAGAGTTAATGAACACGTTACCCCCTTGACATAAATCACAGATCATTAGGGCCAAACCAGATGTGGAAAATTACCACCTTAAACATGTCGGGTACATTGTCATCTCTCTCTCTCTCTCTCTCTCTCTCTCTCTCTCTCTCTCTCTATTGTTGTTCTTGCCATGTTGTGAACTAAGGTAGACAAAAAAAAAGGAAAATGTGAAATAGTTACCTGGACAAAGGTAGAGAGGTCCAGGCATCGTGATACGAGAAGGGGAGAAGTTCATTGGACGAAGTGAGGGTGATGAGAAAAAGAGCTGAGAGAGGAGTAAGCAGGAAGATGAGGAGAGGTTGGAGTTAGAGGAGAAGGGAGGGGAAGAATTTGGTAAGGGAAAGATTGAGGAAAAAGAACTCTAAGGAAAAGAGAAGGGCAGCGTCGCGGTGTTGGAAGGAGACAGAGTTACTGGAAAGACGAAGAGGAACATGAGAGGAACGAAGAGGCTAATGGCGAATCAAGAAAACAAAAGATGAAAAGCATGAAAAAGCGAGAGTGACCTCAGAGTCGACGTCTCCTCCGAAGTCAGGTCAGATTTATTTTCCACCATGGATAATTTTCAGCATTCCATGTACAAGCAAACATATGTATACAGAAATTATGTGTGATAAATTCATAAAGCAACTAAGTCTACGGGCATAACCAGCCCTGTTTCACGGGCAGAACCAGGTCCCTTTTCAGGGAATCCCTTCTCATTCCCACCCCCTTCGGAGGCGGGTGGAGAGGTAGGATGAAACCCGATTATAAACCATCTTAGGGGTCCCCACTATAACCCTGCCAAGTTTCATGCCCATCGGACCAGCCGTTTGGCCGTGATTGAATAACAGACGGACGGACGAACGGACAGACATAATGCTCATTATAGCAGGATTCGTGAAGGTTACTTGGGCTTCGTGGAACGAGTATATTATGGCTCTTCGATAAAAATCCTGAGATTTATTAACATAGAAAGAAAACCCACCAAAGTTCACTGAATTCAGAAGAAGGAAACGAGATATTGTTAGCATTGGGTGAAATCTTGTTTCAAATTAATCTTTGAAAATATTTTACCACCGCCCATGGCCGCAAGCATGTCAATGGGCCTTGGTAAAGGATACTCTGCAACTTGCAATTGAGAGTTTGCAGTGAAAATATAATCCCCACAAATCCTAATGCTATTATCTCCCTAACTGTAACGAATTTGTTCATCACCGCCCCCCCCCCCCCCACAACTCCGTCCAGTTTCAATGGTCGAGGTAAGAAGTAAAGTAATTTTTTTTTCTATAAATCAGCTCCTCCTTTATATCCTTCTGCTTTATTTCATTTATTTTCTGGGTATCTTCTTCTTGCTGTCCAACCAGTCCAGGTTAAGTTGCGTAAATCACAACAATAAGCAACAGAATAAAATAAACTTTATTCGGCCCAGTTCCAAAGAGTGAAGAAGAAGAAGAAGAAGAAGAAGAAAAATGGCGCAGAACGACACCGCCTCGAGTACCCAAGGCAGAGTGAAACTTTACATTTTGAGTAATTCGGGTCGTAATTGAGGAGACATGCGAGATTAGAGGTCCTAATTTGTTGTAGGGGGAGACAGAGATTTAGCATTAATCACTCGTTCCTGAAAGTGTGAATCAGGAGAGAAAGAGAAAGAGAGAAAAAAAATATGGGTGCTATAGTGGATTCACCTCAACCGTGCACCTGATGTCTAGGCGAGTCCCTTACGACGCTCCTGATTGGCTATTGATAAGCCAGTCACAGGGCTGGAAACTCTCAGTCTCTTTCGAGAGTTCAAATAGGCAGGATGTATGTTCCTCCTCTCCTGGTGGATACGTCTTTCAAAAGTATCCCTCAGGAGAGATGGAACAGACATCCTGCCTATGTGAACTCCCTCGAGAGACTGAGAGTTTCCAGCCCTGTGATTGGTTTATCAACATTTAATCAGGAGTGTCGTAAGGGACTCGCCTAGACATCAAATGCACGCTTGATGTGAATCTACTATAGTTTGTGTGTGTGACTGTGTAAGTGTAAGCCTGTGTCTGTGTCTGTGTCTGTGTGTGTGCGCGTGTGGGCAAGTAAAGGAGACATAGACAAACCAACACAAACACAAAACGCAGGATTCCTTGCACGACGGAACGTGTCAGTTTTTTTTTTTTTTTTTTTTTTTTTTTTTTCCAGGCCATTATTTCCTCGTCCCGTCTTTTCGTCTCCTGCTACACAACGCCGAGGGTGGAAGATGTCACTTTGTCTGATGGCTTCAAATTTTTCTCTTTAGAGCGGCTGATGGTTGGGAGAGTTTCTGCAGAGCCTCGTGTCTGTTTTGTTTTCAGATTTACTCTTTAATTTTTAGTTTACTGTAAACGAAATCTATTGAGACGGCTGTTTGTCTCTCCGTCCGCACTTTTGCTCTCCGCCCTCAGATCTTAAAAATTACTGAAGCTAGAGGGCTGCAAATTGGTGCGTTGATCATCCATCCTCCAATCATCAAACATACGAAATTGCAGCCCTCTGGACTCAGTAGTTTTTATTTCATTTAAGGTTAAAGTTAAACTTGATCGTTCGTCTGTCACTGCTATAGATGCCAACAACGCAGGCCACCACCGGGCCTTGACTGAAAGTTTCATGGACCGCTGCTGAGAGTTTCATGAGCCGTGGCTGAGAGTTTCATGAGCCGTGGCTGAGAATTTCATTCAACATTATGCGCTTTACAGAAAACTCGATTGCTTGTTTATGTTGGGTTCACCGGCGAATGATTGTTGGTCTATTATTAGGATATTTATGAAGAAATTCTAGGAATGGGTTTGAAATATAGATATATTTTTCTAACACATATCGTTTTTTTTTTACATATTTTTTGCAAGGCTTGTAAATATGAAACGGAAACAAAAGATAGCTCAACGGGTAACCAGTCGAGGAATATTCAACCTCGCTAACCTCACTAAGGCAGTTTTGGTACTGAAGGTGCAAGAAGGTTATACGAGTACATTATCCTGCGCCTCTTCCTAATTCCGTTTTACCTCCTGAGTTGGTAGGAGGTTAAACATTCACAAATGTCTGTCTGTTTGCTTGTCAGTCTGTTTAGATAATATAAACTTGCCATTTATGGAATAAAGACACCCACTGTGGAAAATTATTTTGTTTTAGGAGCGACAAACATAGTTTTTGAAATATGCATACAAAGCATTTGCAGATTTCCACGACAGTTTTAGGAACTGAAGTGTCTGCGCTTTTGTGTTAGTTTAGGTGCTGAAGGCGAAAGGTTATTTTTTAACCTATGTTTCGCTTCTACGACATTTTAGCATTTAGGTCGGAAGGAGCTTATGCGTCCTACTGTCTGTTCCTGCTACTTCGAAGGAGGTCCTACGACCATTTCAACACTGAAGTCGGTCTGTTGTTTAATCAGCTGTGTCTCCGTTTCTTTCGAAAGTTTCAGCATTTCAGATGGAACGAGGTGAAATAGTCACAGTGTCTGTCCTTTTGTTGCTTGTTAGGTGGATTTCAGGTATTATGGAGGGGGACCGGGAGCCGCTTGGGTAAGGAAGCATTGAGTAAATTCTGGATGGATTTGCATCCAGATCCGGATATGACAATTTATTCTGGATCCTCGTCATTGGCGATGCCCTAGGTTGAAGCTCGAAGGACGTTTTCGAATTTCTTTTTTTTATTATTATCAAATACGCAACAGAATTCATTGTTACCAGAAACATTCAGGCAATGTCCCCCAATCAATATTGAGAATTATGGATTAGGAAAGGAATTTTCAAGTTAAGAAATTATTGGATGAAATTATGGTAGGGTTTTGATAACCCAATTGTCTCCTCTCGGAAGGTGTTTTCAAACGAAGTGGGCGCTACGCTGGAAAGCTCTTGGAATACTTACTTACCAACTGCAGATGGGCTTCAGAGTCCGTTAGAGTTGTCAAAAGGGCGTGAGTGGTATATAAGTGATAGGATGAGGTGACCCCCAAGTTCAGCCAGCGTAAGCTGGCGCCATGGCTGAGCCAAGGTATATAGAATAAGGGTGAGCATTCTTTATACGTTGGGCTGGGCTATACAGTTCAACACACATTATCACTGAACCTCTCCCAGCCCCCAGCCCTTACCAGTCTCAGTCTGCCCAGCGTCTGCTGGAGATGAAGTAACAGCGCGTGTAACAAGTAACTTTACCCTTATGACTTGCTAAGCAAAGGGGAAATGGTGCACGGGTCTAAAAAATTATTAAAAATCGACAAGGAACTATCGAAGGCGATTAAGTCAACGTATTCCTTGTTTAATGGAAATTCAACCAGTTTCCAAACATGAGGAAATTAAATTTATATACAGAGAAAGAATACAAATGTTTCAATAAGGTTAATTGATGTGCAAATAAACCTGCTAAATTACTAAGAGCGTGTGACGTTTGTTTAATTACAAGACCAATGTAACAGCATGTTCTAAAAAACAATTTAGCTCTTTTGAAAAACATTTCGTTGGCAAGTGTGAAGGAAATTGCAACAGAAAATTAAATTTCATCTCTGAACAAAATCACTGAATGATTTCGTACGGTTTCTGAAAACTTTTCAAAGCCTTCCTGAATTTTAATAAAAAAATGTTAAATGGAAAAGCTTAATTCGCCGTCAGAAGATTAAATGGAAATCAGGTACATGTTATTAATGCTTTTTTGTCTCATTTATGTAACGAATGTCACTGCCGTGAAAACATGTAAAGAAGAAATAATTTTTTTTTACGTATTTTGACAAAAATTCGCTACAGTTGCTCAATTTATTTGAGTTTTGAAAGGAGCGGTGTATATCTTCTTTATAAGTTTCAAGTGTGGGACTATGAAGTCTGTACCTTCATAAAATGTATCTGTTTATCTATTTGTCGTCAGAGAAATAGTGTAGTGCCATGAACTTATTCGTTTATGACTTTCAGTAAATTCTACAGTGTTTATATATTTGCTATTGACCGCAATCCTGATATCGAAGATTCTATAAGCATCATTCGTTACTTGTGGAGATTGCAGTGCAAAGCACAGAGAGTGGGTTCATTCAAATTTCACAGATCAACATGGCCGGCCTGCTCTTCATATCTTTGTATCCTCCGATTTTGTCCAACTAACTGAGGAACTCAAGTATATTTCTTGTAATAGATTAGACCTTACATTCGCAGATGTTGCAGCTATTGTCAAGTTCAAGCAAGTATATAGGCATTTTTGACATATCTGTCAATCAGTAGCTATATTCCTGATGTCACCACTGGAAAAACGGTCTGGCTGAGAACTATAGCCAATTGAGGTCGTACTATTGAAGCTTGTCAGTCAATATTTACGATGTTATGTGAGATCCAGATCCCTAGAAGCTAAATGAAATGCTGATAGCTATTTTAGACAGGTATGTCCCTAGAAAGATCATCAAATTCAGAACAAATGGCCAGCCATATTTTGATGATACATGTACAATGACAAACAGACCAAATCGTTCGCATGAAAAATACCCCATTTTCTGTTGAATTTCGCCGTGCTGCAAATAGAATTTACCACATAGCTGAGAGAAACTACAATGATTCCTTGAAGGGAAAGCGTGAAGGAATTACCCACTGGCTCCATATCAACTCAAAAAAAAAAAAAAAAAAAAAAAAAAAAAAGTTTGCTGTTCACCTATGCTACCCCGGAAGAGCAACTTTCTCGCTCCCTAAATACTACTGGCTTTCCATGTCTCCTCCCGTGAATGCATCCTGATTCACGCCCATCTATTCATCACTGGAAGGTGATTGTTTCTGTTGTCATTCAGGCTATTTGGACATTGTTGGGAGGTGAAGGAAGCGTCGTCGTCGCTTTGGTCATCATTTCCTGAACGACTAAGACAAAATATCCGAAACTTTTTTTCATCGAAAAGAACGAAAATCCATCGATTTCATTATTTGTTTTCGAAACTTTCTCTCTCTGTCCACTCTTCTTCTTCTTCTTCTTCTTCTTCTTATTATTATTATTATTATTATATTATTATTATTATTATTTTATTATTATATTATATTATTATTATTATTATTATTTTCTATCACAGTCTCCAATTCGACTGGGTGGTATTTTAGTGTGGGGTTCTGGGTTGCATCCTGCCTCCTTAGGAGTCCATCACTTTTCTTACTATGTGCGCCGTTTCTAGGATCACACTCTTCTGCATGAGTCCTGGAGCTACTTCAGCCTCTAGTTTTTCTAGATTCCTTTTCAGGGATCTTGGGATCGTGCCTAGTGCTCCTATGATTATGGGTGCAATTTCCACTGGCATATCCCATATCCTTCTTATTTCTCTTTTCAGGTCTTGATACTTATCCATTTTTTCCCTCTCTTTCTCTTCAACTCTGGTGTCACATGGTATTGCGACATCAATGAGTGATACTTTCTTCTTGATTTTGTCAATCAAATTATTATTATTATTATTATTATTATTATTATTATTATTATTATTATTATTATAGCTTGGTTCTTAATAGGGGTTGCTGTTTTTAATGAGCCTTTTACAAATGCCATTCCATAAATTCCCCGTAGGCGGGTAGTGCCGTCAATGCAGCTCATGCGGTGCACTGTTGGCATTACTTAAGTTCCTTTGCAGCGTGCCTTCGGCCCCTAGCTGCGACCCCTTACATTCCTTTTACTGCACCTCCATTCATATTCTCTTTCTTCCATCTTACTTTCCACCGCCTCCTAACAATTGATTCATAGTGCAACTGCGAGGTTATCCTCTTGTTACACCTTTCAAGGCTTTTACTGACGATTTCCCTTTCAGCGCTGAAAGACCTCATAGGTCCCAGTGCTTGGCCTTTGGCCTAAATTCCGTATTCAATTCAATCCAATTCATTCTTTCTTTTTTTCTTCTTTCTTTTTTAGGATGGATGTAGCTCCTGGATTCCAACCCTGCCCATTTATCCGGCCTTGAACAACTCGTTCCTCTCAGCGAGAGAAAAATAAATTTCCGGTTGGAAGACTATTCCGAGGCAAACCCTATTTTGAATTTTGAATCAACTATTGAGTGATTTCGCTGCAGTCTCATCGGTTTCTTTTCTTTTTTCTATTTATCAAGTTTTATCAAATTTGCTACAGCAAAAAGACTAAGCAATATCGCGAAAGTTCATCAGTACATTTCCAGCAGCATCAAAGATGTACAGATGCAAGGCTTTTCCATGGAGAACTTGTTACTTATTTACACGAACCGCTGACAAAACATTTCTCTGGCGTGTACAGATCCACAAAGTTTCGCAAGTGTGTTTTCCAAATATTCCGTCATTTCTAAGGCGCGTATTTCTGCAGTTGAAAGGGTGTTATGTATTCAGTCGTATTGAGGGACTTTGAAACAATTTTATAGATGGGTGAACTAGATCAAGGTGAAGTCCAGTTAATTTTGAGGTAGATCAAAGTCCATGAGACAAAAAGTAGTCAACCTAGGTTGGTTTTTTGGCGATAACGGTGGTGCGAGATAATTCAGTGTCTTTCGTTATTGTTATTTCCCTTTTGTGAATAAACTTTGATATCACAAAGTGCAAAAACATAAGCTATTCATGAAGTATTAGAAGTATTAGGTGTCCTTTAGTAAGGATCGTCTAATAGGACGAAGAAATTTTCGGGGCAAGAATAAAGCAGCTATTTTATGCATCGGTGGGTAAACATTTCTAGTAAAATCTATTACTTTTGTCTAACTCAGATAGAATAAATGAAGCGAAAGAAATTCAGGGAAAGACAAAGCGTAATTTTTTTTTCATTTGTTAAAGGATTTGATATTTGTCGAATATAGTACGTATTACAAAATTCTATTCTTTCCAATAAAAAAAAATGTATAATGGACAAAGTCACATTTGCTGTTGAGAGAGCAGATAGAACAATCGTCCGAAATATTTATGCTTTTCCTTTCGTTCTTTTTTCAATTTTGAGTAATACTCCAGCGCAAAAAATTTACAGACATGGAAAAGAAGAGGAAAACGAGAATGTTGCTGACTTATACTTTGACAAAAGTGGGTGGAGTGTACAAAGTCCGCGTCCCTTGAGATCGCCACTGGATATCTGTGTCCAGTTACAATAACTTTATATTTTTCCAGTTTGAAAATTATTGCCTCGAGATCACAGGTTGAAAGAGGAAGCCTTGTAGGTACATGTTGCATTTGTCCTCAAATGTATCTGTATAAAAAGTTGCTCGACTCTCTGCACTATAGAAATGCAATTTCGCATGCTGATGCACAAGAAAATATCACTTACAAAAAATTGGTTTAATGCAGGCATATTAATTCCGATTGCTTCACTCGATTTATTTTTTATATTTATTTCTTGCTTATTTGGGTAAACACACAATCATGTATATATGGTATATATATTATTTGCGTGTCAGTGATTGTGTATTTGATAAACTAATTTTCAAAATACTTTTTTCATTGAGTTTTTTCCATTTCTTTAACAATTTTACAAATATACATAGTGCATGCGGCGCAAGCTGAAATAATGAGGTAATTTTTTTTAGTACAGTTAATATGATCCTGCAGGAATAACAAACTAACCTCAGAAGGAACCTCTTATCATCCCCGAAAGGCTCTCTCTATCCATCCATGAAGGGTTCCTTAACCACCTCTATAAGATTTCCCATCCATTAAGGGAAGAAAAGCCATCCATTCTGTTGGAACTTTCTGTCGGAAATGACTCACTGAGATTTTCTTGTATACCAGTGTGAGATATTTAAGAGCAACGTACCTGAAACCCTCCTGCTAAGCCAGAGGGAATACAAGTGCAAAAGTTAAGAGAGCGATTGGGAGTTTTAATGAGAAAATATTGCAATGAACGAGTTCCATTCTCATCCAGAGGGCGTCATTAGGATATTTCAGAAGCTTCAGTTTACCTTCCAAGCATTAATGACTCGTCCGGGAAGCTATACCTCGTCTCTCGTCGATGACCAGTCCCATATCAGATGCCGCTAGGAAAACGAGTGGTTTATTCCCTTCAGTTATTGATAAATACAAGAGGTAAAATGAACCGCTCACCGTGTAGATCTAAAGAAGGACTTTGTATCCGCCAGTGTCTAGTTGGGACTCTGCTGAATGAGTCTGAAGCTTTGATTATAATGGGTGTAACTTCTGACCGACATCTCATTTTTGAAAAACATGTAATGAAAGTGTTAGCAAATGCCACATGGAAGTTAGGTGTTGTATGTAAGGACTCGTGTATTTATAACAATGATAAAATCAACGGAATGTGTTTTTGGTCATTTGTCCCTCTATTAGTATATACTGTTCTGTCTGGATGTCTCCCCCTTGCAGAGATTTATCTCCTTTAGATAGAGTGGTTCGTGGTGGTAGTTTTGTGTATCCTAATATTAGTAGTTATAGTAGATTCACATCACCCGTCCATCTGATGTCTAGGCCTGTCCCTTACGACGCTCCCGATTGGCTGTTGATAAGCCAATCACTGGGCTGGAAACTCTGAGTCTCACTCGAGAATTCACATTGGCAGGATGTATGTTCCACCTATCCTGGGGGATAATTTTGAAAGACATATCCCTCAGGAGAGGTGGAACATACAGCCAGCCTATGTGAGCTCTCGAGAGAGACTGAGAGTCTCCAGCCCTGTGATTGGTTTATCAACAACCAATCAGAAGCGTCGTAAATTTTAAGCAAAGATGCAATGCTTTACTACCTATAAACAGTTCTCCTTGTATTTTAATAATTTACTTACTTTTCTATTTATTTATTCATCAGTTTGTTAAATTATTTTTCGCTTTTCTTGATCATTAATTTCTTCCTATATTTCCTAACACTATGTTACTTCGTTCCAGTGAACACCTTCGTTGGAAGCTTGAATTTCTGGTTTATGGCCCCTTAGGCCTGTTCCTTATGGGGAGGGTTCATGTTCTTAACAAGAATGATAATCATAATAATATGCAACTAAGGCAAAAGTGAGTTCTCATTGGTATTCGTACTAGCGTGCGAAAGGGCTTTCATATACGAAGTTTACTTGACAGCTGCATAAAAATCAAAGTCTCTCATTTCCCTGTGCGTACGTGTTTATGCATGCATGTATGTATGTATGTATATAAGACATTCATTTCGACATTCATTGCTCATGGAGTACTGGTCTGAAGGTCTTATCACAAGCCGTTGAAGGAATTTTTACAGGTGCTGGATATTTTTCAAAACCAAGGTCTTCACTATAGTGAAAATGACTTAAATAGTAAAGTGTTCAAAGATATACAACAAAATGCTGATGGCATTCATGAATATTGTTTATTTTTGCCCCGAATATTTCCGTTCGTCAAGGGCAGGCAGAAATCAAATTTGTTTTCAAAATATTTTGAAATCAGTTTTATTTAGAGCTCGAATGAATGTCTGTCACTGGTCCCAGTCGGTTCACACCTTTCATAAATGTGAATAAACTGTAACTTACATAAAGACACCAAAATCGTGTACTTAAAACCATTTCATTTTAGTCTCCCTATTTTTCTAAAGATTTAGTCATCTCCTCTGAAAGGCTCCCAGTCCATAAAGGGTTTCATTAATGAATACGGCATACCACCTGAAGGTCGCCATTTTGACTCCCTGAAACCACCTCTATTTATTCTTGATGGGGTCTCTGCCCACCATTGAAGTTTCCTTTATCCACGCCATGTAGCTTTCAATCAGCTGGAGTGGATAGAGAACCTCTCCCCCTCCATGTCTAAAACAAGTCTTGAAAACTCGGAGAGGATAAGGGTACTTCCCGATGTGTCATAAAAACTCGAGGAGAAAGTCGAGAGACATCTGAAATGCCTCAACTGATGTTGACCTTGGCTCCAATTTGATTATTACTCTTACATATCTCAGGAATATGTTTCTTGATAAGTATAATATATTCGGATATAAAAGCATCTGGATTTACTTAGCGTTTTAGTTCTATGTCAATCCTTGTTGCATTTTAGGTTATTTCAAGGCAATCCTTGTTGTTGACATTTTGGGTTTATTTTTCAAAGGGTTCCAATCCCTTGTTTGACCATTTTAGGGTTTATTTCAAAGTCAATCCTTGTTGACATTTTTAGGGTTTAATTTCAGAAAGTCAATCCTTTCTTGACATTTTAGGGTTTAATTTCAAAAGTCAATCCCTTGTTGACCATTTTTAGGGTTAATTTCAGAGTCAATCCTTGTTGACATTTTAGGGTTAATTTCGGATCAATCCTTGTTTGACATTTAGGGTTATTTCAGAAGTCAATTCCTTGTTTACATTCTTTTAGGGTTAATTGCAGAGTCAATCCTTGTTTGAACAATTTTAGGGTTACAATTTCAGATGTCAATCCGTTGTTGACAATTTTAGGGTTAATTTCAGAGTCAATCCTTGTTGACATTTTAGGGTTAATTTCAGAGTCAATCCTTGTTGACATTTTAGGGTTAATTTCAGAGTCAATCCTTGTTGACATTTTAGGGTTAATTTCAGAGTTAATCCTTTTGTTGACCATTTTAGGGTTAAATTTCAGAGTTTAATCCCTTGTTTGGACATTTTTAGGGTTAATTTCAGAGTCAATCCTTGTTGACATTTTAGGGTTAATTTCAGAGTCAATCCTTGTTGACATTTTAGGGTTAATTTCAGAGTCAATCCTTGTTGACATTTTAGGGTTAATTTCAGAGTCAATCCTTGTTTGAACATTTTTTAGGGTTTTAATTTCAGTCAATTCCTTGTTGACATTTTAGTTAATTCAGAGTCAATTTTCCTTGTTGACATTTTAGGTTAATTTCAGAGTTAATCCTTGTTGACATTTAGGGTTAATTTTCAGAGTTAATCCTTGTTGACATTTTAAAGGGTTAATTTTCAGAGTCCAATCCTTGTTTGACATTTTAGGGTTTAATTTCAGTCAATCCTTGTTGACATTTTAGGGTTAATTTCAGAGTCAATCCTTGTTGACATTTTAGGGTTAATTTCAGTCAATCCTTGTTGACATTTTAGGGTTAATTTCAGAGTCAATCCTTGTTGACATTTTAGGGTTAATTTCAGAGTCAATCCTTGTTGACATTTTAGGGTTAATTTCACAGTCAATCCTTGTTGACATTTTTAGGGTTTAATTCAGAGTAAATCCTTGTTGACATTTTAGGGTTAATTTCAGTCAATCCTTGTTGACATTTTAGGGTTCATCTCTCCGTATGTGGTCGATAACAATTATGGCATGAAAAAATATTAGAATTAATTAGCGTTTACGCCTCTGAGTCTTCAACTTTTCTGAATCGTAAGAACAATATTTAATGTAAAATTAGATCACATCTCGTCTTTATCCTCCTCCTCCTTCTCCTTTTTCTTCATCGTCCTTTATTTTGTTTCATCATCTTTATGCACAGGACATCCTTATCTGTGGCTGGGATTCCTCTTGTGTCTCTCCTGCATGGCTGCATCCATATGGCTTGGCAGCTATGTTGTAGTAAGACGATAAACAGGAGGGGGTTGGAGAGAAAGGAATTATCTCTCTCTCTCTCTCTCTCTCTCTCTCTCTCTCTCTCTCTCTCTCTCATCAAATCAGTTCTGTTCTAAACTAGTGCCTTCGTAGATGAAAAATTTGCGAGGTTAATGATAAATGCCTATTACACACATCAGAGAGAGAGAAGAGGAGAGAGAGAGAGAGAGAGAGATATGCCGATAAAACAGGGAAAAATGAATCTCACTTATCAGGTAATCGATATTTATACATTCTAATTATACATTCTGATCTTGGGAAGAGGAAAATTGTTTTCCATACGTTTACCATATAATTTTTTTCATCGGAAAAACACCAACCTTACGATCAGCAGCCTGTGCTGGCAACAGTAAATTCTCCATGCGTTGAATATAAGCTATTGTTCATTCTCACAAATAGGAACAATACTATTCGTTTATTTCGGCCATTCGGGAAATTTGTACCAGAACATCAAGTTTGCGAAAATGAGGTAAATTCGGAATCAACTCAGTGCCTATGCAAGGCAGTTCTGCTTATGTTTAGTGGTAAATTTCTCGAAATTCTATATTCGTGTATTTTGGAATCAAACTTCCAAAATCAGCAGAAGAGATATTTTCCATAAATTTCGCAATTGCCAGTCAACCTCTCACCACGAGTGACTCCCCACCCCCTCTGCCGGCCAACCCCCCCATCCACCCACCCAAGTGTTCAACTCATTCGTTTCCCAACTTCGTGAGTAGCCATGGATACATTAGATATAATTTCATGGAATACGTTTGGCCTCAAAAGCTTCAAAGGCATCATCGTCTGGAATTCGTGCATGAATTTCCGTGTTTGGGCCACGCCATCACGGACCACCTAAAAGAGTGGTTCTTAACCAAGGGTACTCGCAGACAGAAGAGTTGCGTCTTAACTATGTGTAGCTGGGAACATGATTGCAAGGAGGTTTGCCCTTTTGTTACAGGGACACGAAACTGCTGCTCTTCCACTCGTACTAAGTTAAGTATATCTGAGTAGTTTAACCAGACCACTGAGCTGAGTAACAGCTCTCCTACGGCTGGCCTGAAGGATAAGATATTTTCACGTGGCTAGGAACCAATTGGTTACTTAGCAACGGGACCTACAACTTATTGTCGTATCCGGACCACATCGAGAAATGAATTTCTATCACCAGAAATAAATTCCTCTGATTCAGCGTTGGCAGAGCGGGGAATCGAACCCGAATTCTGAGATCGGTATTCGAGCACGTAACCCACTCTTCCAGTGGGGAACTTCCACTCGTAATGCTACAGTATATATACTATACCCGAGAGGCCATGAGGCGTATTACCATTGTTCATAGTGAAATTGTGAGACACCTCACCATCACTCCTGGCTAGTCTCTACCACTCTGCCACGCAGATCTTAATAGAAAACCTCCTGGATAATTTAAAAATCATTGTTAGACGAACAATGTCCGGTCTGATCACTCAACTGGGAAACAGCAGGAATTCGCTTATCCGATGTATCCCAAGCAATAAGGCAAGAAGAGGATCTAAAATGTGGGAAAGATGGGTTAATGAGGCGTCTGTTCCATTATCTTCCTTCTCAAAAAGGGTGGCTTGAGATTCTGTATACTTATTCTCGTTGCAATTTATTAAAATGTCATCTGCAGAATCTTTTATTATTATTATTATTGATAATTGCTTTTTTCACCTTTTGTATTTAGCCCATTGGACCTGGCATCTGAAATCGCCTGAGATCATTTTTTTATATTCTTGCTATTATTTTCAATATTAGTACTGTCACTACTATTCTGATAATTATTATTTTTATTACTACCTCAGCAACTGTGCGGATACTACCGATTATCATTTTTCAGATTTTAGATATGCCTCAACCAATATTGAGCTTTTGAATTTCATTCTTTTATAATAATAATAATAATAATAATAATAATAATAATAATAATAATAATAATAATAATAATAATAATAATAATAATAAAACCAACCTAAGCATGGCATGGATTGACTATAAGAAAGCCTTCGACATGATACCACACACATGGCTAATAGAATGCCTGGACATATATAGGGCAGGGAAAAACACCATCAGCTTCCTCAAAAATACAATGCGCAACTGGAATACAATATTTACAAACTCTGGAATAAGACTAGCAGAGGTTAATATCAGGAAAGGGATCTTCCAGGGCGACTCACTGTCCCCACTATTCTTCGTAGTAGCCTTGATGACAAAAGTACTGCAGAAGATGGATGCTGGGTACCAACTCAAGAAAAGAGACAACAGAATTAACCATCTGATGTTCATGGACGACATCAAGCTGTATGGTAGGAGCATCAAGGAAATAGATACCCTAATCCAGACTGTAAGGATTGTATCTTGGGACATCAGGATGGAGTTTGGAATAGAAAAATGTGCCTTAGTCAACATACAAAAGGGCAAATTAACAAGGACTGAAGGGATAAAGTTACCAGATGGGAGCAACATCAAACACATAGATGAGATGGGATACAAATACCTGGGAATAATGGAAGGAGGGGATATAAGACACCAAGAGATGAAGGACACGATCAGGAAAGAATATATGCAGAGACTCAAAGTGATACTCAAGTCAAAACGCCGGAAATATGATAAAAGTCATAAACACATGGGCATTGCCAGTAATCAGATACAGCGCAGGAATAATGGAATGGACGAAGGCAGAACTCCGCAGCATAGACCAGAAAACGAGGAAATATATGACAATACACAAACGCTACAACCAAGAGCAAATACGGACAGACTATACATAACACGAAAGGAAGGAGGGCAGAGGGACTACCAAGTATAGAGGACTGCGTCAACATCGAGACCTTACCTTACAGACCTTACATCTTGTTCGGGTTGCCCCAGGTCCCTCAGTGCGAGGCGCCTACTATAATGTCTACCAGAGAGTTGCTAGTTACATCTTCCGGTATAATTTTGCATCTTCCAATCTTGGATGGTCTGGGATGCAGTTTAGATATTTGTCGAGCTTATTCTTAAACACATCTACGCTCACTCCTGATATATTCCTCAGATGAGCTGGCAACGCATTGAATAGACGCTGCATTATCGATGCTGGTGCGTAGTGGATTAAATGTCCTGTGTGCTTTCCTTATTATCCTGGTATAGTTTTTTTTATTTTGGGGCACTATTAATCTACCTCTGTCTTGCTCTTTCTGATATTTTTAGTTTCCATGATATTTTCTGCTATTCCTTCTATCTGTTTCCATGCCTGAATTATCATGTAGCGTTCTTCTTCTCCTTTCTAGACTATATAATTTTAAGAATTGTAGTCTTTCCAGTAGTCTAGGTCCTTAACTTCTTCTATTCTAGCTGTAAATGGACCTTTGTACACTCTCTATTTGTGCAATATCCTTTTGATAGTGTGGGTACCATATCATATTGCAATATTCAAGTGGACTACGAACATATGTTTATAAAGCATAATCATGTGTTCAGCTTTTCTTGTTTTGAAGTGCCGTAACAACATTCATTTTTGCTTTACATTTTGCCAACAGAGTTGCTATTTGATCATTGCATAACATGTTCCTATTCATTCATCATCACACCAAGGTCTTTAACTGCTTCCTTATTTTGTGATGGTCTCATTATTAGGTCCCTTATATGCATATAGCTTTCTTTCTCTGTCTCCATAATTTATTGATTCAAATTTATCAGAGTTAAATACCATCCTATTTACCTCTGCTCAATCATATACTTTGTTAAGGTCTCTTTGTAGAGCGTTCCTATCTTCATCACAAGTAATTTCTCTACTTATTCTTGTGTCATCTGCGAAACGACTCACTCCACTACCGAAATCCTTCATTATTGTCTATGTCTTCAATCATAATAACAAACAGTATTGCAGCTAACACCGTACCTTGCGGCACACCGGATATTACCTTGACTTCATCCGATTTCTCGTCGTTTGCAATAACTATCTGTTTTCTGTTGTGTAAAAACTTCTTTTAACCATCTTCCTACTTTATATCCACGATATTGGGTTTTCTAATTTTCTTCGTAATATATTATGGTCTACTTTTCCAAAAGCTTTTGCAAAGTCTAAATAAACACATGCAAAAGTCATTTCCGCTTTTCATTTCTATATTTTTGAATATGTTCTCACGGTGGACTAACAGTTGGGTTTGTGTACTTTTTTCCGGGTACGAAACCATGTTGTCCTTTATTAAACAAATTATTTTTTATTAAATGTTTTCATAATATTTTTCTTCATTACCCTTTCATACACTTTCATAATATGTGATGTTAGACTCACAGGCCTATAATTACTTGCCTCTAGTCTTGATCCACTTTTGAAAGTAGGGTAATATATGCTAATTTGTGCTCATCATACATCTTGCCTGTATCTACACTTTGTCTTAATAATATTGCAAGTGGCTTTGCGATAGAATGAACTACTTTCTTTCTTTAACAAAATAGCAGGAATTCCATCAGGCCCTGCAGCAGCTCCATTTTTAATTTCATTAATAGCCTGCACAATATCAGCTTCATTAATATCTATGTCAGCAAATATTTCACTATTTTCATCCTCCCTTACTTCTATATCATTATCTTCATTATCTATTCTAGGGGTGAATTCTCTCTTATATCGTTCTGCCAGTATGTTTGCAAATTTCTTTTTTTTTGCTTTTTTCATTCGTTAATCATCTTCAATTCTCACAGAGGGCCTATTTCTATTCTTCTTTTATTTTATTCATCTTCTTCGCATATGAGTATAATAGCTTGGGGTTTTGCTTGATATTTAATAGGGTTTTTTCTTCCAAGTCCCGTTTTTCATTTTCTTTTGATTGTATAATCTTTTGTCTGCATTTTCTATCTTTCTTACTTTTTAGTTCTATAACTTTCGCCATGCATTTTTTTTTTTTTTTTCTTTTGGCAAGACCTTTTTTTCCACTTTCTGATTTTCTGGAACAAGAAATCCTTCTGTCTTGCTTGGTATGCATGATGATGTTACTTTTCTTCTTCGGTATATATTTTTCCACTATTTTCTCCAATATTTTATATAATATCTCCGTACTTTACCCTTATGTCATCACTTACGAAAAGAGCACTGGGGCAATATCTGAAAACCAGTGAAGACGAGTGTCTCAAGAGTCCATGGGTAGATGGATTGGTTAAAGTAGACGAAGACCCAGAAATATACAGAGACAGGAGAATGACAAACAGAACACAGGACTGGTACAACAAACCAGTGCACGGACAATACATGAGACAGTCTAAAGAACTAGCCAAAGATGACACATGTCAATGGCTACAGAGGGGAGAGCTCAAGAAGGAAACTGAAGAAATGATAACAGTGGCACAAGATCAGGCCCTAAGAACCAGATATGTTCAAAGAACGATAGATGGAAAAACATCTCTCCCATATGTAGGAAGTGCAATACGAAAAATGAAACCATAAACCACATAGCAAGCGAATATACGGCACTTGCACATAACCAGTACAAAAAGAGGCCTGATTCAGTGGCAAAAGCCCTCCACTGGAGCCTGTGTAAGAAACATAAGCTAACTTGCAGTAATAAGTGGTACGAGTACCAACCTGAGTGAGTGATAGAAAACGATCAGGCAAAGATCCTCTGGGACTACGGTATCAGAACAGATAGGGTGATACGGGCAAATAGACCAGACGTGACTTTGATTGACAAAATCAAGAAGAAAGTATCACTCATTGATGTCGCAATACCATGGGACACCAGAGTTGAGGAGAAAGAGAGGGAAAAATGGATAAGTATCAAGACCTGAAAATAGAAATAAAAAGGATATGGGATATGCCAGTGGAAATTGTACCCATAATCATAGGAACTCTAGGCACGATCCCAAGATCCCTGATAAGCAATCTAGGAAAACTAGAGGCTGAAGTAGCTCCAGGACTCATGCAGAAGAGTATGATCCTAGAAACGGCGCACATAGTAAGAAAAGTGATGGACTCCTAAGGAGGCAGGATGCAATCCGGACAACCACACTATATATACCACCCGTCGAATGGAGGACTGTGATAGACCAAAAAGTAATAATAATAATAATAATAATAATAATAATAATAATAATAATAATAATAATAATAATAATTTTTTATCTAAATGCCTATTAAGAAATTACTATTGAACTGGCATATTATTTAGCCTAAAAGCAAAACCTTGTATATTCACATGTGGGTATAAGCTGTTACTCGACCATTGTGGATAGCAACCAATGTGGAGATTGGCATAGGGTTAATGATCACATCCTGGAAAAATAACAGAGAACCAGGATGTTAGCTATGAATTTACAAAATAAACTTCATTAACATAAGTAAACAGTATATGTAATAAGAAACGTCAGGAAGAAAAATCGCTAAAATACTGACTAAAAGCGTCAAGAATAATAGGATTGTTCGTTACCTCTTGGATATCGTAAATCAAGTCTTTCTCTCTTTCGCAAGAGTTCGAGAGATTTGAAAGCGAAACAACCTAGTCAGCAGATTTATTCCTTTCCAGAGACAAAAGTCGGGACATTTCAGGTTTCGACTAAGGCTTTTATAGTAGGTCCATTCGCAACTGTCCCTTTCCGTCATCAGGCGGTTTCAGGCTTTGTTTTAGTTACGAAAGAGTGGGGGAGATCGTGTATCCGCTCCAACTCTCCAAAGATAGGTGTGTTGGGCAAGGAGCTCTTTATTGCTCGATCAAAGCCCCTTCAAGGGCGTGTAGGAATCGTTTCAGGAGCGATGTTAGAGGAAGCCTTACCCTTTCGGGAATAGAGACCTCGTAGGCTTCTCTTCCTGGATTGGGACTCTTGGTTATTTGCAGCTTCCCTTCGGCCCATCGCCACGCCCACTTTTTAGTCTTTTACTTGACCCCCATTCCTCTGCCTTCCTTCAGTCTTACTGTCAACTTCTCCAAGTACCTCGGGTTTTGGCTCATTAGTCGATTTTCCATATAACATATATATATATATATATATATATATATATATATATATATATATATATATATATATATATATTAAACGAGTTTTTAGGACCAAAGGGTATTCGTTTAAACAAATTAAACTAACAGGCAACTTCACCTACTTCGTTCGTTGCACATCATTCTGGCATTGGCTAAAAATGTAAACTGGGCTAATGAATCCCGCAGATACAAAAATATACTTTTTATTTCCCAAATTAGCTAACATTAAATGGAACAGAATGAATACATTAAGTGGAATTAAATGAATAAAGTCTGACCCCCCAAAAAAACTGTAAACTGTCCTTTTCCTCTCCTGAACCAGGTTTAAGTAAAAACACCCCCTAAAAATCTCACTGTCTGATTAACTACACCATTTTAATGGTCATTAAAGTCTTAGAGAACCCATTCTCTTATATGGTGCCAGGAACCCATCTGAAATAAAGAGACATTTATTACACCACTCCATATGTAAAAGTTAATTAAAATGAATGTGTACACACTACACTTCATCTTTCTCTTTTCACTTCAAAGGATAACTTTTAGAAAGTCTCATATTACTCTACCTTATGATGGGCGTTCTCAAACCTCCTCCAGGTGTGTTCTGTACAATGACACAAGCAATCAAAGAGTATCCTCCTTTTTTTGCATCACCTATCACCAAGGCCCATACATCATACACTATGAACACTCACACAGACATGCCTTGCGGAGTGCCTAGCAATGACGGAGGCCGCATGAAACAATCATGTGATCTCTGAGGTGTCACCAATCTCAGGTCACATTTTTTCATTTTAGCATTCTTCAAGGAGCCAAGCACTTATCACTAAGCGCCTCTGTCTCTAACCGGAAAAAGCAGAGATTAACAATTCACTACCACACCTTTTTTAAGATATATATATGTATATATATATATATTTATATATATATACAGGCAGTCCCTGGGTTACAACGGTCTTGGCTTACGACGTTCCGAAGTTACGACGCTTTTCAGTTATTTTCATCAGACATTATTTCCAGGGTTACGACGCATGTTCCAGGGTTACGACGCCTACAATGCTCATCTGGCAGATGAAATATGACACCAAAAATGCAAAATAATCAATATTTGAAGCTTTTTTTACGTAAAATGCCACAAGAATGCAGTTTACATGGTTTTCAATGCACCAAAAGCATTAAAAGTAAGGTTTTCTTAGGATTTTTGACGATGTTCCGGCTTACGACGATTTTTGGCTTACAACGCGTCTCAAGAACGGAACCCCCGTCGTAACCCGGGGACTGCCTGTATATATATATATATATATATATATATATATATATATATATATGAAGATAAAAGGCCCATAAAACACTATTTGAACGTTGCAACCATAATATTTCGAGCACTTCCTTCTTTGCTCCTGATCACTGGTAAATATTTTACCAATGATCAGGAAGTACACGAAGTATATGGTTGCAACGTTCAAATAGTGTTTTTCATGGGCCTTTATCTTCATATGCTGTTGTATTACAGTAAAAGACATTCCTATATATATATATATATATATATATATATATATATATATATAAAAGAAAAGAGAGAGAGATATTTATGTTTCACTCGTGCTAGTCCTCAACCCCAGATGAAAAAGAAGAATTGGTCCTTATAACTTCAAATGCCATTGAATCGTCCAATACACCAATTCATTCTGGTGTAAAATATTTGGAGCACAATAAGGTCCTAAAGTCGTAAGAGTAAGGAAGAATTTATCTTAACAATAAGACAATTTGACTAATATACAGAGGATCTCACTTTATTACATTCTTCAAAGGATGCTCAGCCGAACAGAAGAGAGAGAGAGAGAGAGAGAGAGAGAGAGAGAGAGAGAATGTAATAAAGGTGTCAAGGTCTTCTCCATCCCCATCTTGTCTTTATTGCCACCGTCTCCATATCCTTCGTTATCCTTCCGTTTTGCTTCGTCTTCTCCTTCCTGCATAGGACATCCTTATCGGTGGCTGGGATTCCTCCTATATTTCCACTGCATGGCTGCATCCGTATGGCTTGGGAGCTGTAATATAGCAAGACGATAAACGGGAGAGGGTTGGAGAGAAAGGAAATCTCTCTCTCTCTCTCTCTCTCTGTCTCTCTCTCTCTCTCTCTCTCTCCTCTCAAAAAAAAAAAAAAACAAAAAAAAAAAAAAAAAAAAAAAAAAAAATAGATGCCATGGCCTAAAGGTTTTTACGTGGATCAATCTAGATACTACAAAAATATATTTTAAAAATGCCACTAGCATAGCCTGTGAATTTGGGTAATATTTTAAAAGTACAGGGTGAATTTTACAGTAATATAATATTAAGTCAGAGTGTAGCAAAAAATTATTAAAGAGATTAATGTTTAATTAGTAAATAATTAGTAAATAATTAGTAAATAATGTTTATTAATAGTAAATGTTATTATTATTATTATTATTATTATTCATTATTATTATTATTATTATTATTATTATTATTATTAATCCTTGTCTCTGGATGATGGAACAACTGTACGTTTTGGCGATTTTGTTGCTCTCAGAATTTTCGCATTGGTCTTTTTTTATTTCATATAATAATTGGATTGTCTGCTGTAATAGTAACAGTTGAAGATTTGGTAACAGTGGTATTAGTAACTGACGGATGAATATGCATAATTATAACAGAAGACAATCCCAAAGCTTGGCAATAAATAAAAAAGATAAAAAAAAACTTTGAACAGAGGATTTTCCATTTACACTGCATGAAAGTGAGAAGTCTTTGCCTGACGGGTGGTACGAAGGACTATACTATTTTTTTAATGACTCAGTAATCAAAAGAAAGTCACCAGAAAAAGCTGCTGCCTCCATCACTTTGATAGTGTAATAGTGATAATAACATTTGTACAAAGAGAAGTGTGAACTATTTTTGTCTGATGGATATTTGTCCTTTGCAAGCTACTAAGGCTGAAAGAGAACGATGATAAGTGATTACAAGAATTTTTTTTTTTTTTTGTCTATCACAGTCCTCCAATCGACTAGGTGGTATTTATAGTGTGGGATTCCGAGTTGCATCCTGCCCCCTTAGGAGTCCATCACTTTTCTTACTATGTGCGCCGTTTCTAGGATCACACTCTTCACCATGAGTCCTGGAGCTACTTCAACCAATTTAGGTGGAATTATTATTATTATTATATATATATTTTATTATTATTATTATTATTATTATTATTATTATTATTATTATTATTATTATTATTATTATAGATGGCATGGTAGAATGTATGCACATTTTACCAGCAATTCACCATGCGTATTTTTAATCTTTGATTTATTGTGTTATACAGAATTTCCTGCCTTTATAAGAATAAGTATCCGGAATTGAGCCCAAAAAAAGGACCATTGTTCCAGTTTTGCCGAAACGTGAAATATAACTATTATAATGTTTGTGCATTCATAGATTACTAATAACTTGGTTTAGAATTTATACCGAATGATATATTAAGGCATCTTTCTAAATATTTCTTCCTGTTTACCTACGTTAATTCTAGGCTTTCTTGGGCTTCATTGCAGCGGGGACCAACAATGAGTTAAGTAACGGTGAAAATGTACAGGATCTCTTAACAGCTCAATACGACGTCCTTTCTTCTCTACGAATGCTGACTGAAATATTATCAATGGCGTCCCTTATAATGCAGGCTTGTGAAAACATAGGCTTCTAAAGAAATTTATGGAAATGAGTTTAACAAAGTTTTGACAGACTTGTACTATCCGTTACGATATCAGTTGAGATTCTTTTTATTTTAGATTTAATGTGTCCTCCTTCAGCGAAGTCTAGTAAGGGAAGCGTTTATTATATCTCTCTCTCTCTCTCTCTCTCTCTCTCTCTCTCTCTCTCTCTCTCTCTCTCTCATTTTTTTATTTAGAGCTGTGCGTATCACATTTGTAAAAACTTTAGTTGGAGTCCTTAAATTTAATAACACGGAGCTGAGAACAGACAAAGGTATGCGTTTCAAGTTATAAAATCCTTCCTCTTCCTCTTTATCTTCGTTAATATCATGAAATCAAGTGTATACCCTTCGTACTTTCTTATTATGTTATAATTCGTCAGCTCGACCGGTAATTTTATCGACAGAGAGAGAGAGAGAAATCTATTCCCGTGAACTTGGGTGCTGCGTGATCGTCATTCGTGAGTTCCTTTTGCTATAATTACGTGAACAAATCATGATTCCCTCCATGTGATCAGTCGCAATAAAGAGCAATGTAATATGATTTCCCTCGTGACTTACGCGGAAACCTGAACGTGATTTCTGTAATAGCGAAGTCTCCCCGTTGTGGAGGAGTCCTGATGAGGACCGGTCGTTGAATAAAGAACGGCGAGCTAACACGAACATCTTGTTATACATTCATTTGGGTCATTTAGTCCAGACAGCAGGAGTTCGAAAGGCATTGCGTCTTGAATTATGGTGTTCGCGTGAATCTGGAGCTCCATAACACATGAGTATTATTAGCTGGAAGTGTGCTGGTGTGTAGCGCTGCCAAGCGACCCGTGTTATGGAAGTGAAAATTGGAATTGAAAATCGCCATGACAACAGCTGACGTCGCGTCCAACATGACGGGAGATCACCGTCATTTCGAAAGGCAGTAACGTCGTGGGATTAGTTATTAGTTAACAACCTTGTGTAGGTGTCTAGCTATGTAGTTACGTCTCCAGGGAAATAGTAAGTTGCTGCTTTAATCTCAGCTTTCTCTTTATCAGTTACGGTAATTTGCAAGCGCTTGGGATCATTCGCCTTATTGGTAAGACTCCCCTTCTTCTCTGTCGATTCGAGACACAGACTTAATTGGGAAATTATAAAGAAAAAGATTCCGTGGTTTGTCATACTTACTTACACGCAGTGATTTATTCTTTTCGCCTGATGCCCTTTTCCTTTTCATGCGTAAATTAATTTATTCACTGACTTGGTTCTCGTTCATTTACTCACTGGATTTTCTCCTCTTGTTCAGTTTTTAACTTTTTTTCTTTTCCCATGTGAGCATTGCATTCAGTGGGAGTTTGCTTAGAAATAATGGTAACGATATGAAAAATAAACGACAGTAATATAATATTGAGAAAGCCTTAACAAAGCTAATAAGATTAACTACAGGGGTGCACATACAGCATACAAACAAACTTATTTTAACATCAAGATAAAAATCTAAATATTTCAGATCTGATAACTGTGGATTTTTCAATATTCAGCTTTAAAAAAATGAAATTAAATTTTATATTGGCAAAACAACAGCTCCTTCTTCAAGTCTGAGCTCCCCGTTGGACGAGTGGGTTACGTACTTGCCTACCGATTCGGTAGTCGCGAGTTCGATTCCCCGCTCTGCCAGCGTGGAATCAGAGGAATTTATTTCTGGTGAATAGAAATCCATTTCTCGATATAATGTGGTTCGGATTCCACAATAAGCCGTAGCTGCCGTTGCTAGGTAACCAATTGGTTCCTAGCCACGTAAAAAATATCTAATCCTTGGGGCCAAGCCAAGGAGGGCTGTTAATGAGCTCAGTGGTCTGGTAAAACTAAGATATACTCAACTGAGAAACCTGGTGGACTGGTGATATGAGAGATATAATGATAACATGAAAAGAACGTGACCGCACTGGTTTTCAAGAGTGAAGATTCCAGTATTCACCATTAGCAGTCAGTACAACGGCATAAGCTGATCAAGCAGGCCATGGGAGCTGGATCATATGGATGATATTATCCCCAAATTTTCCGCAAAGCAAATGATGCTGATGAGACCCCTTCCATTTCCAGGCGTCTTTTCACAGTTAGTCACAAGTGACCCTTATAAAAACACCGCTTTAAAAGTCATAATGCGTTAGGGTGTCTGTGTATGTGTATGTGTGGGTGCATGTGTGTACACATGAGGACGCTGAAGAGTGTGTGTTTGTGGTCATAGCAGGGCCACATCACCCTACCCGGTGACAGAACCATAGATTTATAGAGCCAATTACTGCTGCAGACGAAGTTGCCCCATTTATTACTCTGAACTTTATTACAGATCTTGCTTTCTCTTTTCAGGCTTACTTAAAAATGTAAGCAGAGAGGAAAAGGGAATAATTAAGTAAAGTAACAAATACACCGGTACGTTTCATTTTTAATGATATAAAGAAATCAATTTGTAAGGAATTCCATTTAAAAAAGAAAAACGCTCCTAATTACTTAGAGCATCTATCCAGTATAACTTTCTCCATAACAAAATTGAATCATTACACCTGTATTTGTTTCTAATGTTCATTACGCCTATGTAATTGACTGTTTTATGTTTTAACGAAAATAACTTTCCACATAATGGCTGACACTGCAAAAGCATTTATCACAAAGCACATATTAAACCTAATTGCTTCTTAGAAGAATGCTGTGGCAATTTAAGTCCTCTACCATAGAAATTCAAAAAGCAGTTTTATCTAATCAGTTCCCTTTTAAAGGGTTTTAGGGCAGGTGAATTTTAAGTATTTGAACAGGAGTTCGACGCTCTCTCATTCTTTAAAGTACTGACCAGATATTACTTTTGCCGAATGTAATGGTGGCAATTTGACTGGGTGGGAATCCTATCGTTATGATTACACATTTGGTTTTCAATTATTATTGTTAAGAACTGTTAGTTTCGTCTTTATACTCAGTCATTTCTTAACAGAGTTATGCTATTTTGTCAGCGGAGTCAGTGTTCTGGCAGCAGACTTGTGCAGATTTACCAAGATTGATTATAACCTGGCAGCAGACTTATAATATTCTGCAAAAAATGTCTATAATCTGAACAATCTACCGGAGATGTAGAAATCTGCCAGGGATTTCTACAGTCGCTCTACTCCGGCCGATGAGCAATCTACCATTGCAGTTTATAATCTTGAGTGGATTAACTGTTCATTTTCATCATAGTTCCAGATTTCAACTCTAGAGGCCTTCCAACATTCTAAATATCTACTAGAACTAGAAATAATCTGTAAAACATGAAAGAAACCGATTAAATGAAACATCTCTAAACGCCAACAGAGGCTGAAGTTAAGTGAATTTCTTGGACTTTCCTTATACGCAGGTAATATGCATAATGATTATCAATAGCTAAAAGGGTTTAAAATACAAGAAAAACAATTCATGTAAAACGTATTTTTCATGATTTATGTTTTATAGAAGATTCATGAACAATAAGTTGTGGAAAGAAAATCGTGGGGGATATTTTTTACCAACGTCCAATTAAGATGTTTTATAACGATGGACTTGAGGAATACCACTGATGTTTTATCGAATCTTTTTCTAAATAGGTGGAATTTAAATGGGAATGTTCAGGAATAACCGCAACTAACATAAATATCAACCTTACCGTTATCAAAGTATGTGGCATAGATAGAACATGGCAGCATTATAATGTTAACAGTGACCAACTTGATAAATAAAGGAAGTCCATCATCCAATATTGCATTCGGCTGCATACGAGAAGTTTGCCAATGCATAATCAATATGGCCCCATCATTAATCAGAACTTGCGCTTTATGAAACTTTTTTTTTTTCTTTTTCAACTCGGAGGCATCATCAGTCCAAAATTTTTCAAAGTTTCCGCCATCCATCAAGATCAATGTCCTCTGGCGAGTAAGAATAACGACCACTTGCATAATCGTATCTTGCAGTGTCAGCCAGTCCTTTGAAAAGGAGATTGTCGATGCTGAAGGTTCTTTCAGAGAAAAAAATTCCCGACGTTTGTATTTATATACAGATGTGTATATATATTATATATATTATATATATATATATATATATATATATATATATATATATATATATATATATATATGTGTGTGTGTGTGTGTGTGTGTGTGTGCGTGTGTGTGTGTATCGATGCAAGGTGAAGGGCAATCCTTTATTCCCATTATATGTACTTTTATTGCCGCGACGTTTCAAGACATAAAAAGTCCAATTATCAAGCTAAACAAGATAAAACAAAAGTTAAAATCACAAACTCAGAATACAAATTAAAAGTTTAGAAAGTTTACAAATATAAAAACAAGCACAAGACTAGGGAGGAGTCAATACCATAAGGTGCTGAAAGCACAGACCGAGTGACAATTCGGGCGGGGTCAGCTTCGACTTGAACTCGAGAGATACAGAGGTGTTGAGGAAGACTGGGTGTTTAACTGCGGTACGAGTTATTTAATGAAAAGTGATTCTAAAATAGCTAAATGCTGTTCGTTAGGGGATTGGCCTATAATTTTAAAATCTTTGTAATTCATGTCATGTTTACATTTCTTTGTATGTTCGCGTATACATGAAAACTCAGGATTAGTTAATTTTGCACCTGTTCTATAACTAACGCCTCGATGAGAGTCTAATCTCACTTTGAGTAACCTCCGTGTGGAGCCGACGTACTTCCCTAGATTACATCAAGGGAAATTAAATAGATATATGACTCCTGAGGTCATCAGTGGATTGAGTTTCTCCTTGTGTTTAAACAAAGATCTAATATTTATTGGGTTGCAAGGTATTAGTCTTAATTCAATTGCAGGAAAAAAACTTTCTATTAACAGTTTCAATTTACGGTAGAAATTTTTGTTATGAATAAATGGGACACTTGCAAACAATCGTAATTTTGGCACTGTTGTTATTTTAATTTTAGGATGGAAGATATTGTTCAAGAATTTGTACAGGTGTTTATAAAAAAGTTTCGATGGAAAGCAATTGTCAGTGAAATATTGGTGGAGATAGGTTATTTCATTGTGAAAATGATTCCAGTTAGACGTTATGTTAAAAGCCTTATGAAAGAGGGTAGACATGGAGTTTAGTTTAGAATTATAAAAACAGTTGCTATAAAAATTCGATCCCAGGCCGGTAAACGTTTCCTTTCTAAAAACCGTGGTGTTAAAATGATCATCATATCTAAAAACGGTTACATCCAAAAATGGCACTTTATTTTCCTTTTCATATTCAATTGTGAAATTAATGTTAGGATGTATTTCATTGGCATAATCAAGAAATTTGTCAGCCTAATCTTTATCTCTGAACAATAAGAAGGTATCATCCACATACCTATTATAAAATAATGGATGGTAGGCCAAAGGACAGTTGTCCAGTATGCGTTCCTCCAGGGAGCACAAAAATGTTTGCAAATGTGGGACCCAAAGGGGATCCCATCGCCATACCAGCAACCTGAATGTAGGCTTTGCCGTTATAAACAAAGGCTGTGTCCTGCACAGCGAGCTCGAGCAATTTTCTAAAATCCGTAAGGTTAAAATTATTAAAAGTGGTATCTGGGTCAGTAAAAACACGGCTAACAATAATATCAATGGTTTCTTCTACCGGTACATTAGTAAAAATAAGTCTGAATCCTGGGGTAAGATTTTTTCTTTAAAATGTTCTGAATTCTTACAACTATAGATATTGGTAGTTAAAGGCGCTAGGAGAGGCACAAGAAATTTGGCAATTTTGTAATTAGAAGTGGTTAAGGAGGTGAGGATAGGCCTCATTGGTATACCTTCTTTATGGATTTTAGGTAACCCATACATCACCCCATATGAGGCACCTGTGCTATATAATGAAGTATAAGTATTTTAACTAATGATTTTCGAGTCTTTAAGGTATTTCAAAAAACGGTTGATTCGGTATTCTATCTTAGAGATAGCAGAATATTGAGGTTCTCCTGCCTTTTTGAATTTAGATTTATCTCCTAAGATATTTTCCATCTTTTGTATGTATTCGTATTTATTTAGTATTACAGTACCTTTTCCCTTGTCAGGTTTTGTTATTGTTAGGTCTTTTCGTTTCCCAAGTTCTTTAAGAATATTCAAGTCGTTCTTAGAAAAGAATGGAGTCCAACGAGCAGTTAATTGTTAAAAGTTTTCTGAGCTATACCTTATAGTTGTGATTGAATTATAGGTACATCTACATCGAGGCGGAGGTTAAGAAGTCTAGTAAATAATGATTCCATAGATCCAAAGAATTGGTTATACTATATATAATATATATATATTATATATATATATAATATATATATATATATATATAATATATATATATTGTGACGAAGTGCCAAGTATCTGGTACAACATTTACCAATAATTAAATGAGTACGCCATGTATTAAACGACTGAATACTCTAAAGGCAACAGTGATCCCTTAAACAACTGACCAGTATTGCAGAAAATCAGACTAAGTTCATTGAAACAGGTGTGAGGTAATCTTATATGTAATTAAATTAATTAAAGGGCATCACTCCATCAACAACTTTAAAAGTCTAAGGATTTTTACCTGATTCTAACTCACTTCAATTAAATTGAAGGAAAACAGCACAATTACCACTCTAAGTTTCTACCTAAACAAAATTATAGTGGTGAAAAAGAAAACACTTATAAAAATTTTAAATACAAAAAATTTATTATTAACCTCAAAATTATAAGTGAAATTCACAATCTCAGGGAAATTTACTGTTACTTAAAAACAACACAAAGTTTGATTAATTCTTGAATTACTTAAGTAAAATTAAATCAAAATTAATCTATCACAATAATCAAGAAAATTAATTCAATCAAAATTCAAAAGTGTTAATAACTAAAGTGTTAATAACTAAAATTTGGAAATTAATTCACAAATGCTAAACAACACTAAAGGTTGAAAAGAATTTTAAGTATATAAATGCAAGTTAATTCACAAGTTTTAAATTCAATTGAATATGCAACGATTAATTAACAAAAACAAGTAAGTTAATCAAATTGTGAATGCAAATGAAAACACAGAAAAATGTGGAAAATACCAAAATTGTAAAAAGCACTGATCACAAGGAATATATATAAAAAACACTCTTCAATAAGAAAAAATGCACAAATGCACAAAAATTTCACTTCAAATGAAACAAACAAAGCATAAAAATTTTCAATGTGTGAAAAATTAAATCGTTTCACCAAATCACTGTAACTATTAGTTGCAACTAATAAACCTTGTAACAAAACATTACCTTGGTACCAGTTTTCTGCTGCAGCTAGTTCCACACAATATTTCAAAAAAGAAAAGGCGCCGTTACACACTTGTACAATGTTTGTTCCGATTCCACAATAAGTACTAAATAATACTAAATAACTCTAAGAAATATCAAATCTGAAATTTATATGATTGAGCAACAACTATGTGCTATGAAATCTTTACGTTAATTGTAAAAATCAAATATGGTACGGGAGAGAGAGAGAGAAAGAGAGATGATTACGCCCCGAGGTCTTAAGTCGGATTGAAATTTCCTTTCGTCCGGTAGCTTGACAGTGGATTTCGTCGCACAATATCTAAAGGGAGATAGGAATTACATCACAAATATTATTACGTGATTTAAGACAATAAAAGTATTTTAATATGAAAGGAATAATCATTTATAAAGAAAGAAAACTAAATGACGTCACTTCCCAAAGATGATGTATTCTTAAGGTGCGTTCACACGGTCGAACATTGTCCGACGGACAAACATTGTTACCATATCATAGGCGAAGCAGGATGACATCATATGCGTAGAAACGATGGAAGTAGATCTGGCTACAAACAGTGGTACCATATGAGGTTGTATGCCAATGTTTTTACTCTGCTCACAAGGTAAAGACCGGCAGACAATTGTTAATTGGTAACAATGTTTGTCCGTCGGACATTGTTCGACCATGTGGACGCACCTTTAGACAGAAGGTTCTAGAATGCTCTTGCGAAAAGATGATGCAATACAATAGGAACATGGTGAAATTTCCACGTGACTTCTCAAGAAAGGCCTACACATTTGAAACAGATTCGAGAGAGTAAGATTGACATGCTATGATAACAAAACGGCGACCTCGAGTTTTCCTTATCTCGAGGGATGACAAAAATTTCCAGCTTTGAACGGGCAAAGCTAATCTCTCTCTCTCTCTCTCTCTCTCTCTCTCTCTCTCTCTCTCTCTCTCCTTTTCACATTCTACGTTATCTTAACTTTTAAATTATGTTATGTGAAGTCAGAACCTACATTATCAGAACATACTACATCTCTAAGCTAAAGAAGGAATCTGAAACTATTGCAAAGACTTTTCCAACATTTCATGGTTATAGAGAGGAAATATGCGTTACGAAAGCAACAGCACACACACACACATATATATATATATATATATATATATATAGATTATATATGTATAATATATAATATATATATATGTATATATGATATATATACATATATATATATATATATATAATATATATATATATATATATATATATATATATATATATGCACGCTCAACATCTTCCGTATACAGTAATGTACAACTTATTTGCGATTCTTAAAACTGTTTAAACTTTAACGTGGATGATGATATTTATGTTCATTCTTTGGTACAATTGTCTATTCTGTACATGGAATGAATTACCACGGCAACCAGATTTAGAAAATTTTTTAAAGATTAATTTGTCATATCACTATACAAATATACACAAATCGTATACGATTTTCAGAAGGATTTACTCGAGCATGTTTGAGTTTGATTGTAAGCTAATTCTTTGGCACATATGTCTGTTCAAATTAGTTCATATAAAGTAAAATACTGCACATGTTTGCATGATGGTAAAACGCAGTTCCATAGCAACTGGATGTGGGCGATTCAGTAGCACAGACCAAAATCAAAAGCAAAACCAACTTTTCGCAAAGCTTTCTCTGCCGCCAAACGACCGAACCGGATGAAATTGCACTTGCATACACAGAGGATTTGACTCGTTTGCAAAACGTATCCATCACACGGTTGAAACTATATGTACCGGACAGTTGATTTAAAAAATATATACATGTGTATCGTGTCATATTCGGCCGACAGAATTCCGGGCCCATCAGCTGTCATTAAATTGCCATGGAAACTCACGTTAGTTCCCTGGGAGTTGGCGCTGCTAGGATGATACGCCAAATGAATTTTTGAAGAGAGAGAGAGAGAGAGAGAGAGAGAGAGAGAGAGAGAGAATGATTCCGTAAAAGTAATTATAGTTAATTTTCGACAGAAAATTATATTATGTATATACTCGTTTATATATATATGTGTTTTATATATAGATAAATATAATATAGAATATATATATAGATATCTATATATATTAATATTTATATATTATTATATAATATATATAATATATATATATAGTACTGTAATCTTCTAGGCACGAAGATATGGTAATTCGATTGTATTCCACATAGGAAAATGAAAATGGTATATTTCGGAAAATACCCAACTGTTTGTCCTCCAATGGACCTCTTCTTGGAGCGTTTATTAAGGAAAGAGGTAGCATATGTTTAGTGTTAAGTAAGAAAAAAAAACTGAATCAGCCAGAAAATAGTTGCAGGTACCCCCATTTTTACGGCCTATTCATTCCCAACAATGTCTAATTATCAAAATCACCCCAATATACGTGCCTGGTCACCATTGTAATCTCTTCCTTCCAAATATCCACTAAACTGTATCCCTGGTTATCTGAACATATTCTTTGTAAGTTTGCAAGAAGGGTTCTTTTTTGCACCTGCTGGAGTGTTGTTCTTGTTAACTCAGTTAGTTGTATTGGTTTTGTAGCAATATCCCCGCCTAACACCGCCCAATTTCTCTAACTTAGACATTATGTAAAGATTTTTAACGCATGTAAGCATTGCATGTATGCCTGTGATGAAAGTAATGTTCCGTAAATTGAAGTCTGAATTGTAGAAGAGCTTGAGTGCGTGTGATTCTCCTCTTCCAGTTTCCAGTGTCGTACAGATTGCTGAATTTGAATACAATGATCACGAGACCGTAGTCTTCAAACTTTTTTTTTATGCAGATAAGAGCTGTTGGACCTAATTAGTCTTGTTAGATTTGTTTATTAATTGGTGGTAAAGAATCGATTTTGATACTAAAATGATTATAGAAATGTTATTTCTGGCAATGCTGAGGGAGAGCACTTGCCCCTTAATTTTCCAACTATAAATGCACAATATGTGGTTTGGCCTGAAAAGCAAGCTTGTTGCTTGTACAGATGATGCCACTCTCTTGGCAAGGAACCTGCGCTTGGTAAATCTCATAACAGGAACTTGGTCAAAATGAGAGCATGGTGCAATTATGAAGAATGAAGCTCATGCCTTTGTCTAACTGCTGAGGTCAGCAGCCGTCACGGACCGTGTGCCCCACAACGCTTCTAAATAAGTAAGGTTAAGTGGAGGCCTAGGACATTCTGTTACCAATTCACAATTTAATATTTGGCCTCCTTTTTTCTTTTCTTTTTTTAGGTGCCTGCAGCTTATTTGAAATTCTTGATGTCATTCTTGATTGTAAATTCAATATTGTGATTACATATCCTGTCAATAGCCCTTTCTTCTGAAGAAAAAAAAATCCGTTGACTGAGAAAAATCTCAAAAATTTTTGGAGACCTGTCTATTCTTAGAAAATGTCGGTGTTAGTGACCCAGGTGATAACGTTAAATCAATCGATCAGTTAATCCTGAGGAAATATTCTCTTTTTTTTTATTCTATTTTGTTTTGAATATTGTCCCTGTGTTTGATCGTCAGCAGGTTACTTACATCTTACATTGTAGGACAAAAGACTGAGCTATAATGGATTTATGAACGTTGTTCTTAGTGTTAATCTCGCGACAGCAGCTTCCTTCAACAGATATTTCATTATTCTAATCCTCTTTTACTTTCAGATCTCTCCAGATTATAACATCTACCACGTAGCACTGCTTATGCTGCTAATTCCAAGTTTAGCTCTCTCTCTTAAATGAGGTTTAATTCCACGTTGTTCTCTAGTTTTATGCCTCTTGTAACTAAAGCGGAATAATTTTCGAACTCTTACGACACGAATTGTTGTGACTTCAGAATATTAAACTTCGTGCAAATGTTCTTATTTTTAAGGAGCAGGTGTACATGAGTTTCACTTCGTAGTTTTTTGTTTTTGTCTATCTTACTTATTCCAGTTTTTCATCTTAGTTTGCTTTATTATTTCTGTGGTATATTCTATTCTTTACTACTCAATTTCCGTTTGTGCTGCGATCTGTTATGCCTACCAGAGGTGCTGTTTGGCTCATAATAATAATAATAATAATAATAATAATAATAATAATAATAATAATAATAATAATAATAATAATTCAGAAAAGTCCATTATGCCAACTTCCCCTGTCTTTCCCCCCCTTCCCCCTACCCTCAAACTGCAACATTTTCCAGATACCCAGTGAACTCGTTCCCTTACCGCATTAACCATAAATTGACGGGATCTCGGGGTCAGTGGTCAAACCTAAAGAGATTATCGGCCTTTTAACTGTATAAATAAGACTGAAATGGCTGGGAAAGAACATCCCTGAGACGTCTCCAAACCAATTACATGAATAGAATTAGGTAGTTTAAGCATTCTCTCTCTCTCTCTCTCTCTCTCTCTCTCTCTCTCTCTCTCTCTCCAAAACTCACATGCGTTAATTTACCAGAAAGAATGGATTTAACAAGTGGAGAATTGTTATTTTATATGAAAGAATCTATTGAAATTTAACACCAGAAGCTACATGATGGTGGACCATACAGATGGCAAAGGATTTTTCGTGGGCATTTGAAATAGCTTCTCTGTTGGAAGATTGCCCTAGGAATCGACTAGGACAGGGGTTCTTAACAGCGGGTATCCATACCCCACGGGGGTATGAAAACCACATGCTGGAGGTAAGGGACTTGATCTCTGGATATTTGGATACATATAACTGTAAATGTTTTTCATTTTCTTGCATGTTCTGTTCCTAGCTATTCATACCTAAAGTATGTATTGAACTAAGTATATTATGTTATATTGTCAATAAATAGGACTTGAGTGGACTTAAGCAAAGGGGTTATGGAACCATATTGGGGAATTCATACCTAAGCGCGTGTCAGTTGTGTGGCTACCTGTGTCTATAGGGTAGCCACTGCGGGTGGTAGCGGGAAACTGTGTTCTTTGCATCTGGTATACCTATATGGTCACCCTTTCAAGCACCCGCCAAGGCCAACGCCACTTAATTTCATTAAATGGCAGACAGTGGTATATCGAACGTGGTCCTTCCTGTAGAGGGACGGACGAGGTACTGATCAACCAGTCCCTTATGTTCCTTGGAAATGCCGATTCTAGGAAATTCAGTAAATGTTTTTTTATACTTTATAGAGGAAAATAATTGATGATTTAGAATCAGTGATATGGCTCTTTAGGTGAATTCTCAGCATGTATATTTTAGATCTATTGCAGCCATATGTGCAGATTGTAAATGAAAAAAGGTTTGATAAATGCTGGCAATGATGCCGGCCACATTCTTCAGTTCAAAATAATCGTAGCAGGCGTTATCGGGAATGAATTTATTTACTTACAGTCTTAAAAAAAATTACTGGATAAAAATCTTCCAGCTCATTAATTATGACATTTGATGTGCAGAGGAAACGTATCATTGTTTTGCTTCCTCATACAAAATGCAAACAAAACATTATAAAAAAAAAAATGGACAAGCTTTATCTATAGCCAAGCGTGACACCCTCATTAGAGATTTAAAATTTTTATAAAACCACAGGCGCCAAACATTTCAAACTTAATGAATTGGACAGTTGATTAAAAATGTTCGAATTATGGCATATTCGCCTGACACATTTCCTGTCCATCAACTTCCATTAAATGGCAATGGAAACTTTTATTCAGATTTATGTGAGTACACGTTGCTGGATAATACAATAAATTCTTTTTTCATTGAGAGAGAGAGAGAGAGAGAGAGAGAGAGAGAGAGAGAGAGAGAGAGAGAGAGAGGTGAAGTATAAACTAGTAATCAAAAGCGTAGCTACACACTGTTTGTTATACGATATCAATAATAAGTTGGATATAATAATCCAACTTACGGACGCGTGCGCGCGCGTATTTTCAGACGCAAAATGCAGCAGAAGCGTTAAATGAATAATTCCTGGTAGTGCTCATTGAATCCATTGTAACCTCCAAACAATCACACAAACTGAGAATCTGGAAAACCCCTTCGAAGTAATCCGCTCTCTTCAAATTCCATCACTCCAAACTGTAGTCGTCAAGTCGCCAACAAACTTCAACCTCCTTCCTCGCCTTCTTTCCTTTCCAGAGGTCAAAATGAGGTCAATTTGAGGTCAGGGGTCAGACTGAAATTAACTATCCGCCTACTGGCTGTAAACAAAGCCGATATGGCTGTCTAGGGACCCTCTTGGCAGGTCATATTAAGCCAGGGACTCTCCAGAGGACATAAGCCATTAGGCGTCTGCAAAGCAATTACGCGAGGAAGGAATTGTCATAATCAAGGTCTCTCTCTCTCTCTCTCTCTCTCTCTCTCTCTCTCTCTCTCTCTCTCTCTCTCTCTTTCATCCCCGTATCTAAAATCTTTGGACATTAAATTTATTTTCGTCGCATTACACATTGCATTATAGTTCAAACACATTCGGGCGTAAATGTTTCTCTCTCTCTCTCTCTCTCTCTCTCTCTCTCTCTCTCTCTCTCTCTCTCTCTCTCTCATGGGACAAGTAGAATACTAATGTTACTAATTTCAATTACATTTTGTGAAGAATAACAAAATTACATTTTGAGGCAAGGAGGAATTGTGACAGCGATATATAAATCAGTGTGCGCGTGTTTGAGAGAGAGAGAGATAAATAATACGAAGTGTAAATCCGTGTTCCCGTGTACTTTTTAAAGAATTACACCCCAATATACCAGCCAAGACAAACGGGTTCTTGAACATTCGTGTGAGGTGTGAAGATGTGCAATGAAGGCATTGTAAAAGGCTAACTCTCCTCTCATGCGTTGTGAAATGAAAGGGCGAACAGAGAGAGAGAGAGAGAGAGAGAGAGAGAGAGAGACCTTGTAATTTACAAGAAGTTACAAGAATTGGGATGTCTCGGAGACCTATTAGTCCATCCGAGGAGACATCATGTGCCCACGTATCTCTCGGAGCAGGTTTTAGGCGTTTTTTTTTTTTTGTGGTCAAAAGAGGTTAAAAATATACCGAAGATAAGCTTAACAGGAACTATAGGTCATGTACAAGCACGCCGGCAAACATACAGACAGACGTTCCCTAATTAAGCTCATTCCTACTTCGCGTGATTACTTCGGAGACGTCTAATGGCTCAGGTTCTCCAGAGAGTCATTGGCATTATATGACCTGCTTTGAGGGTCACATGAACGCCAGCGCACTCTTGTTTACAGCTACCAGACTAATGGATCTTTCAGGCTGACCCCCTGACCCGATTCACATTATTTCATGTAGGATAAAGACGTTGTGGGAGCGTGTGTAACATGCGGGACGCCATGATGCGAGGGGGGGGGGGGGGGGAGAGAAGAAAGCGTGTGGAAAAAGGGATGGCTGTTGGCGGAAAGGTGTTGATGGAAGGGTGACATGAGTCATTGTTCATTTTGGGTAGTTTTAGTTGTGCGCTGATGTGTGTGTATGTGTTTATGGCTTTTGGGTTCCTGTGTGTTTACCTTTGTTTTTATTTATTTTTAGAAGAAGACGAACCTGAAGGTATGATTCGTTCTCTCTCCTTCACACACAGTTTGAGTCATCCCTATGGAGATGTTTTATAAGAACGAAATTATTAAGACAAACTCACAATAATCACGGCTGCGTGAGATTTTGTATGTCTGTGTATGTGTGTGTAAGAGAGAGAGAGAGAGAGAGAGAGAGAGAGAGAGAGAGAGAGAGAGAGAGATAATCATCAGGCTGAATATCGCTGTTGAAATATATTCTCTTGTATCAGAATTTTCAAGAAAAATAGGGAACGCTACAGCGAGGTCATCCAAACTTATATCAGGTTGCAACCATTCGTTAGATATTCAACCAGTTTCTCTCTCTCTCTCTCTCTCTCTCTCTCTCTCTCTCTCTCTCTCTCTTTTAAAATATGCACGTCGTGTATTATCCGAGCAGCGGGAATTCACAGAGGGAATCGTATATGAGTTTCCATGACAATTTAATGGCAGTTGATGGTCTGGAATTCTGGACTGGAATTCTATCGGGCGAATATACTGATTCGACACTAATTTTTTTTAATCATCTATCCAGGTAGATTCGATGTAACGGTTTGGCAGAGAGATGAAATGTCGAACGCGCATGCGCAGTGATGAGTCGTGTCCGATGGGAGCGCTACGTGACAGAGAACGGCAGTCCTTTATTCCTTCTACAAAATCTGTGGACCCTTCCTGATAGACCGGATTGGTTTATAATTAATGCTAGTAGTAGCTGTGGTGGTGATAGAAGAAGTAGTGTCACGCACGCCTAAGGAATAAAGTCAAAATCCATTGTCTAAACTGGAGTTGCTAATGTCGCGATAAACAGGGTTGTAATAAAAGAAAAGTATTACAAAGAAAGAGAAAAAAAAGAAGATAAGATTATGATATGAGATCAAATTCGTGCACTCGACATACAATTCAGATCTACCTCTTAACAGAAGCTTTGAAGCAGTAGGAATACATACTGCGAGAATCCTTAGCCCTTTACTCTCATATAACATGAATTTGTGGATTGTATCCTTAATTCTTAACAATCCAAGATATGCAAGCATAAATAGCTGCGCTCAGCGACGAAGGAATCTGGGAAAACTGGAGAGCTAGGAAAGTTCCGGAAGAGCAGATAGGCCCTCAGCCTTTTGATGCTTGGAAAAAAATAGGAACTGGAAAACCGAAGCAGGGAATGTCGATTTTAGATCTACTCTTAAACCGTTCGAGTTGGAATCTGTGGATTCTAGAGGACGCTAGATGGACGCTAGAACTTCCCAGGAAAGGCCCATTTGCCAAACTAAGCTAATAACTGAATCAGTTACCAGTTTCCCTGAACTTTAGAGTTGCCGGATTTTACTCTGCATGAAAATTCGAATATTCGAGAACAGCTTGGACAGAATTCCCTGGTAGATGTCAGTCATTCAAAATAAGACTTCGTAGTTATAAAGACCTTGGACTTTTATGGTAGTTATCATTATTCCAGATTTAACGACATGATTTCTTTCGAATCAAGTGGCAGTAATTTATAACTGCTGACATAGCACATTAAGCACTGGTACGTCACAAGACCGAATGTAAAGGTAATGATTCCCCGAGCTCTATGAACAAAATAGATACCAGTTGCGTATTTATAAATCCTACCTTTCGAAGCTTCAGTGCAGTGCAAGAATAGAACGTATCTCTCTTCTAAGAACCGCATGACCGGCAAGGGAAGAGATGCTTTCAGATTCTAAACATTCTCGATAAAAGAATTAGAATCGATTGGCGGCGCCACTGGAAGAGTTCTTGCTTTTTGTGGTGAATGCATTTGCACTTTTCATCTTTGCTTTTGGGAGTGTTTTCATGAATACTTGGAACCATGAATTATGGGAGCCAATTTACCTGGTTGAACAATGAACTGATCAATGTAATTAACTAATGGGACATTAAATTTCAATGGTATAGTATCTCGAAAGTTTGCATAGAATAAGCGGCTATAAATAGGCATTTTAGGCAATACTTCCGTAATTTTGTTTGCTCACTCTATCACTTCCTTTTATTTTCCCTTTTCATTTTCCTTTTATTTATTTTTTTTTTCAAAAATCTTTTTCAAATTAAGGTTTCTTGTTTGTGTGCGTGCGTGAGTGTGTTGGTGTGAGCATTTGTTTCTAACCTCATTCAAAGGAAGGAAGTTGAGAGGTTTTTTTTTTAATCTTTCCTTTTCCGCCCCGAGTACTTCTTGGAATCAGGAATTCTTGTTTTGGTCTGTGTTCCAGAGTTCTTCACAATCTCCTGCAATGCGGTGGAAGGCATTAATCTGATAATCATATTTCCATTGACGCTCATATATTCATCGATATAATAATAATAATAATAATAATAATAATAATAATAATAATAATAATAATATAATAATAATAATAATAATAATAATAATAATAACAATAAGTTATTATTATGTTAATTTTATTATGAATTTTAATATATGCATATATATATATATATATATATATATATATATGTGTGTGTGTGTTGTGTGTGTGTGTGTGTGAGTGTGAGGAGGAAGAGAGCGAGAGAGAGAGAGAGAGAGAGGAGAGAGAGAGAGAGAGAGAGAGAATGTAACAGCTCCTAAATTCCTATGTATTTGTCTTTATTAACAATGGGAGATCCCAGAAGAAATAACGTTAATGCCGAGATGTCCCTGAACATTATGTTTGGAATTAACGAACTGGATAATAAAAAGAAGCAAGATGAAGTCAAATGAGAGAGTGAAAGAGAGAGAGAGAGAGATCTTATGAATGGTTTGATCCCTCGAGAGCCTCCCGTTTTGGTGGTATAGTTTTGAAAAGATCAATGAGCACTCACTAGTTCTCCCTCTTCTCTCTTTTTCTCTCCTCGCCCCAGCTACGACCAACAACAGATGTTTAACAACCAGGTACACAATTCAGTGCTGAGGTCAGAAGTGAGCAAACACAGTGAACAGAAACAAAAGTGGATCAGGAAGTTTATTGCCATCAATACACAAATCATTACCTTATTTGTAAACAGTTTGATTTAAGCAGAAATTTATAAAACTACTTTCTCAGCCAAATTAAATTTTGTCAACGAGAGGATGAATCTTATGTGTAATTTACCTCTGTACGATCCACTTCTTCGATATTTCTTAAATCACTGTGGAGTATAATTCCTAAATACTTACAGGACGGTACAAGATGAAAGGGTTCCTTCTCCTCCTACGTGAAATGTCTCACAGGAATACCTATCTTTTCGTGGAACCAAACACAAGGCATGTATAGATAGGCAGACAGAAGAAATGTAAAGTGAATAAAATCATTGCAGCTGAGAATTATCTATCAGTCACAGTAAAAGAGGAAAAAATAATGTGTTAATGAGAGAGAGAGAGAGAGAGCGAGAGAGAGAGAGAGAAGAATTTTCTTATTCTTGTTCACTCTAACTTCTGCTACTTCGCACGGGCTATACAAGTCCTGCAACAGGACCATGGCTCCTCCAGACATTTTTCCACCTTCAGTAATTGCCTCTAGAAGCCATCATCTGACCTATGGGATCTGCAGCCTCCCTTTTCTCTCCATTCTGTCAAAAGCGATTAAATGCCAAACTAACTCCAAAAACAAACGCGCGTGCTGATAGATATTATTGCCCCGGAAAAATCGTTTCTATCACTTTTCATAATCCGTTTATGCACCCAGACGTCCATCAGAATGCTAGTAAAATGATTTGATATTCGCATTCCTCCTCGAGAAGCTAGAGTGAAGCAAATTCGGGTCAGGGGCCAGACTGAAATCAGCTCTTTCCCTGGTCTCTGTAAACAAGACTGAAATGGCCTTCTTGGGACCCTCATAATAGGTCATATAAGGCCAACGACCCTCAGGGGGACACCAGCCATTAGACGTCTGCGAAGCCATGACACAGATGAAATTAGCTAATGAAAGCCTCTCTCTCTCTCTCTCTCTCTCTCTCTTCTCTATCTCTCTCTCTCTCTCTCACTGTTACGTCTCGTTTTTCATAAGTCTAAGAAGTATTCCATGACATCCGATGTAACTTCCGCCGTAATATTAAACGTTGCATTTTTGAAGGTTAAAATCGAACGTTAGCTTACTTGTGACTCCCAGTCCCTTCCTAGTCTTTAAACAATAACCCCGTTCTATGTCAACTTTTCAAAATCAACCATGAATTATGTGAAGTTCTTAAAGGCACTGGAATTTTATTTCGAAAATCCCGAGAGACTGGTGTTTTATTCTAAATTTTCAATGCCAAAGGTATCATTATTTCATATTTGCCTGAATATGTATCTGTAATGACCACAATGACCTCTTGACATTTCTCTTTCTTCGCACTTTTTTGGATACACTTGTCACTACGGAGCCTTGAATCCATCATGAAGATGAAATAAAGACGCCTCAATAACCAGTGAAGAGAATCGAACTCCCACACGTTGGATGTGAATCTATTCCCGCTCATACATACAATATAAATATATATATATATATATATAATATATATATATATATATATATTATATATATATATAATATTATATATACCTATTTATGTATATTTGTATGTATGTGTATGCATGTATATACCTTACTTTGTAACCGTGTTGCACCATTCTTGTGGTCTTGAAAACTGTGTTCAATACAGTTCTTTCGTAATTGATCACATCGTTCCCGAAATAGTCATACCCGTGATATGAGAGAGAGAGGAGAGAGAGAGAGAGAGAGAGAGAGAGAGAGAGGACGCATTTACATTCGTATGTATGTATTTGTAATGTATTACAAAGCAAAATCCCTTAGGAAATAAACTTAATGTTCAGGGGTCCCAGATCCATATGTGAGAATGGAACGGTTCGTTTAAAACTAAATGTGGGAGAGAGATAACCATATGAAACGAGAGAGAGAGAGAGAGAGAGAGAGAGAGAGAGAGAGAGAGGGCGCATGCTTTAATTAAGCTAATTCCAACTGTGTGTAATTGCTCTGAAGACAATTAATGACAGGGATCCTCCCCGGAGGGTCATAGGCCTGATATGAAAGCCGTCTCAATCTTGTTTACAGCCAATGGGCTGATAAGTCGTTCTATCCTGACCCATGACCTTATTTCTACTTCTGGAGAAAAAGGAAGACTGTAAGGGAAAAGCGAAAAGAGTTCGCTGGAGGCAGAGACAGTGACGTCATGGTGAGAGGAGAGCGATGGTGTGGATCAGTGTGAGAAGGTTTTATTTTTAGTTTTTGAGTCTGTGTGGTCGTGGTTGACGGGGGGGGGGGTGGGGGGGGGGGGGGGGGGGGTGGCGGCGGCTGGGAGGTGACTCTTGGGAAGACACTCTGATGGTGCATTGTGTGCGTCTGTATATATATATATATATATATATATATAATATATATATATATATATATATATATATATATATATCTCTCTCTCTCTCTCTCTCTCTCTCTCTCTTCTGCTTGTATCTGTGCTTAGAAGTTGACGGTTATGAGTAAGTTTGCGTCTAGTTATGGAGCTAATCAGATGATAGTGAGTTACCAAAAGGGAACTTTTTATGGCCTGGTGCATTTTCTTGAGTAAATTTTATGGCTTTAGTGCAGTTTCCCTACTGGCTGAAGTCTCTCTCTCTCTCTCTCTCTCTCTCTCTCTCTCTCTCTCTCTCTCTCTCAAATGGCTCACAAACGAGGAACCGGCGGGCTAATGATGTGCCTGGTTGTTGTTGGTGTGCTATAGAAGACTGCAGCTGATGAAAAGGAGGTTTCACAGTCATCCAAATCGCGAGGGCCTCGCTGACGTTATCATCCTCGCACTTCTGGAAAAACCTATCCATCTGATACTTCGTCACCCCTGCAGTGCGAACTCCAGAGTGTGTAATTATCAGGGATGAAGTATCAGGGGTCTGGGGTAGGGGAGGATGGGGCTTGGTGTTGTGAAGTTTCCGGGATTTTGAGTTTGTATGGTTGCTTTGGTGTTTGGCAAAAGTGATAGGATAGTAGGTACAATTAGCCATTCACTGACTGGGCTTGTCGTGGATCTTGACTTCTTTATGTGAGGTGGTTGGTGGATTATTTCAGGACCCACTTAGAGCTCTAATCTCTAAGCTCTAAGTTGGGTCCTGGATTATTTATCCCACAACTATATTCATACCAAGACATATAATATCTTTTTGGGGTGTGGAAGATTGGTGTACGTATCTGACATTTTTTTTTGTAATCTTGTGTTGTACTCTCATCTTAGCCATTCTCTCTCTCTCTCTCTCTCTCTCTCTCTCTCTCTCTCTCTCGTTGGAATTCGTTCCACGGGTCATCCCAAACAGCGGCAGCAAATTTAATATGGATTCTCGGATTTTTGTCAATTCCAGTGATTCCCTTTCGCATATTTGAAATCATGTGACAAGTTCACGTATATTTTCACTTGCTGGGTCTGTATCGCTTGTCAACACAAAAAGTCTCCATGGTTACGTGCTGTTTCGATCCATTCCCGCTTCGACTGCAATGCAAAAACGTCAGCCAGTCACTCATTCCATGACCTCTTTGGAACCTCAATGTGAGCCATTACTGGTAAATTTGAGTTATGTGAGTTTTTTTTTTTTTTTTTTCTTTTTTTTATGAGGTAAGGCTCAGATTTTTTACCGGGCAGAAATGTAGAATTGAATCATATATTTCACGCCACTTTACTTTAAGTCTCTGGTGGCATCGTGCAATGTAAAGGTGCATAATGATATGCCACCAAGGACATATTACCTCTGAAGTGGTCATACTGAGTAATCATTTCCAACATTGATTGTATCTATTCATGATAAACGATGTTTCCAAGTAGGCGTACATAGTATATGCCAGGACATGCCTTGGGGAATGCTAGCAATTTTGACGTAAAATGAAATAAGTGTAATTTTTTAATTAAGATGAGTGATTATGTAAGACTCAGTGAGCATTAGCACCGTCCTCGGCTGCACGTACTTGGGATAACTGGCAATTATCATTTGATCATTTACTATTAAAGCGTTTGATATCATTAGAATATCGTTCAAGGTCTTAACCATTAGTATTTCGATACAAGATGCTTTAGGAAACTGGAGGATTACGCACTCAATTTGCTCTCTTCTAAGCATTGTTTTTCGGGATTAAATTGCTGGTCCCGTTTATGCATATTTCCTAAAGTCATTTCCTGATAATCATTAGATATTTTCCCAAGTAATGACAGAATAATCATGAAGTATTTTAAAAATATTTTTTTTATCGTCGTTGTTTCTCCTATGTTCTTCATTGTGTTAGCTAAAAATTAATATAAATATGTTGCAATTTGACTACAAAATTTGATGAAATTAGACTTTGATAAATACACCATCGCTCTTTTTGGACTCGACTACAGATTTAATTGCTATTTCGTAAATTATGATGGAGCCATCTGTCACATTATTCTAATTAATAGACCCTACTACCAGATTATTATAATGAGAGATTCAAATGCCAGGTTACAATGACTATAGACTCACTGCCTGATGTTGTTTGAAACGTAGGGGGTAGATTTGAACAGCTGTGTTTGTTTGTTTGTACTAAAGAAACCATGGTGGCTGGATGCTCAGAAGCACGCCAGGAATCTAAGCGCTAAATTGTTTGTGATGGAGCTGTAACCAAATTTAGTTCAGCATCTCCCAAAGCTGACTCTAAAAGTGTCTCCAAACCCCAAGCAAACGGCAACGGAATAGACAGATCTATTTAAGTGAATGCGATGTTAAGTTTATGAAAAAGATGTCAAACTCTTCGAGTATGCGAATAAGGAACACGGAATGAAGAGCAACAAACGAATGGCAAAGGAAAAGAGAGATAGGTTTAGTACACACACACAGACATACATACGTAAGTATACCTGTATCAAAGAGTTGTCCACCACTTCCAATCAGTACGATTATTGAGTATGTGATAAATGTCATTATAAACGTTGTACGAACCCATAACAGTTTTAGGCAAGTATTTATAGAGTTGAGGTCTCTGTCCCACTCCTTTATCACTTCTTTAAAGATCAGCTGAATTAGAAGAAAAACGTTATCCTTTATTGTATGTGCTTGCTTACAGGACAGGGAAATTGCTTGCTAACGTTAGCTGAAACATCATTTTTAGGCTAAGGCGACACCATTCGAGACCAGAATCATCTTTGGTAATGAGTGGAAGCTCAAGCAAGTTATTTACAGGTTACAATGTAAAAGTATCTTGGGATCTTTCCCAGATCCCCACGGGTTTTGACTCTGTATGTACCCACCTTTGCGGCGTCTTAAGTACTACCCCGTTGGGGAGTAGCGTGAAAACATAAACAAAGGACTGTACATATCATAAAGATAATGACCTCCAGAGAAATATTAGTCCAAAGTAACGACCCCGAAAAACCCTTGGGAGTAACTATCGAGGAAAGATCCGTAGCTTGATGTGAAACTGCTCTGTTCACCAGATCTCCGTCAGTACGAGCCACACGGAACGAATGCTTAATTATGGCCCCGTCACACCGAACTCGTTCTCACTACGCTCCGAAAATTGTTGCCAAACGGGCTCGAACTGTGTTCGAACGGAGTGAACGTAGTAGCAACCTTTTACAATCTGTTTACGAACTTCATGGACGGGCTCGGACGGGAAGGGTGCTCCAGAACTTTGAGTCTGCTCAAAATCTGTTGCCGTCCATCCCGTCCTGTAAGTAGACGTAGCGACAACGTACACAAAACGAGATGGACGTAGTGCAAACGGAACTGCCGTACTTCGATCCTATTAGGGACGCGTTATGACGTGCTGCAGTCGGGCGTCTTTTGGCAGTACGTTTGCAAACTTCCCGATTCCTTGGTATTCAATACGTTTGCACTAGAAAACCTTTAAATCTGAATTGCAAAAAGAAATGACGTTCTAGGAAATTGCGAGTTTCAAAGTTCAGAGAGTACAGTCGCTTTACTCACTAGTTTGTAGGTATTTGGAAGCAGAGTATTGATATGAAGTGTTTGTACTAGAGTATGACGTTCATTAGAAATATTTGTTGAAATGGTTCTGGATAAACAGTCGGTTTTATATATTTATATGAATTAAGAAAAAGATCTTGTATATGAATATAAGTACTTTTTCATACTTCTTCATGCTTGTTTTCGCCTCAACTGTGTGGTTTTCAAGCTTCCATAGGAAAAACGAGGTTTTACGAATATTTATTCCATTAAACTGCGTATAAAGAAAGTTATTAGAATTACGGACACCTTTTCTGCACAATTATCTGTTGACAGAGGTAAAATAAAATCGTCGATACAACCTATTAAATACCGTATGTACAACAGACACAACGAAAAGGAAATAGAAAATAAAAAATCATTTGCCTTCAAACTGACCGTCATTCGGTAAAAGTTATTAACGATATAATGCAACAGAAATTTTTTTTAAAATGCTGCACATTCCCAAATCCCTTTCCAGTCGAATAACGCTCAAATTTAGGAACAAATAGAAACCGCGCATGCTCGCTGGAGATTTCATCTCTTCGGAAAACCATATACACATCACACAACTAAAAACTATGTGAACTGGAAAGTGGACGAAAAATATATACCTGTGAATCGTGACATATTCGCCCGACAGAATTCCGCTCTATCAACTGCATTAAATTGCCATGGAAACTCATGTTCGCTTTCCTGCGAGTTCGCGATGCGAGGATGATATACAAAATACATTTTTGAGGAGAGAGAGCGAGAGAGAGAGAGAGAGAGAGAGAGAGAGAGAGAGAGAGGGGGGGGCGGGTGTTGTTCTCGGAAGATGAAATCTGAAGCTAGCAGTAAATCTGTAAATCAGTCGGTGGAAAAAAGTTTGTATTATTTCAGTTTCCTTGAGAAAACGCAATAGTAATAGTTTTTATTTTTATTTATGAATGCGCAGAAATGTCAAAACAACCAAAAAACGTTTGGAAGTGCTAACTTTCTCGTGCTAACTTTCTGACGAACTCAAATAAGCGTCAACACACCAGTACAAAGTCCTTCCCAAACATCTACGCAAACAGAAAAACTCAAATTCCTGTAAACTCAGCGATACGAACTCTCATGTTCATCCACCAAACCCCCCCCCCCCCCCCCCCCCCACCTCCACCCAACCCCATCCCTAACCCCACCGTCACATTATTGCATCCGTTTGACTTCCAGTAAAAGTTTTCCTTTTTTCATCTTCCTTTTTCAGTGCCTTGAAATGAGGTGACCTCCGGTCAGTGGTCAGACTGAAAGTGACACCTTCCGTAGACAAATTTCCTGCGGTATTAAAGGGACCTCACTCCTCAGGCCAGTCACTCACTTGAAGGATCCCATTCATTAGTCCTTCCCAAAGAAGTTTCAAGGATGTCATTATCTAATAAATAAAATTAAAGTCCCTCTCTCTCTCTCTCTCTCTCTCTCTCTCTCTCTCTCTCTCTCTTTTCACATTCTGCGTTATCTTAACTTTTAAATCTTCATAACATGAGAAATTCTTTGTTATGAAAAACAGATACAGAAGACCAAAATATTATATTTGCTTCAGTGGCAGAATTTCCCACAGCATCGACGTATGCCTTCCAGTTAACTATTCTTCCTTCCATGAATTCCAGAATTCTCGACATTTCGATTTTTCGTACATATTCTGATCTCTTGATTTTTCGATAACTCACTATCTTCTTTATGTTGGTACAGTTAGGAAACGGAATATTGCATCAGTTCCTTTAATCTCTCAGACAAACCGCAAGTGGTAGTATTCACAAGCGATATCAGGCAACTATTGGCCAAGCGGCTTCAGGCGCCTGATGTGCCATAGTGACTGACAGTCTCTGAGTCACTTGGTTACAAGTTGTCCTGGAGCAGCGGTTCTTAACCTTTTTGTATATACGCACCTCCTTTCAAATCAGCAGTCACGAAGCTTAATTTTTTTTTTTTCATGACAAAAATGTAGATTACTTGACAATAAAAATTGAAGTGCATCATTTTTTTTGCCTGTACTGTAGGCATTTATATTAAAATACTTACTTATAGATTATTATTATTATTATTATTATTATTATTATTATTATTATTATTATTATTATTATTATTATTATCCTTTTCGAGTGGGTGCTTTTTATAGTCTCCGGGTTGCATCCTGCCTCCTTAGGGGTCCATCACTTTTCTCACTAAGTGTGCTGTTTCTAGGAGCACACTCTTCTGCATGAGTCCTGGAGCTACTTCGGCATCTAGTTTTTCCAGGTTTCTTTTCAGGGATCTTGGGATCGTGCCTAGTGTTCCTATGATTATTATTATTATGATTATTATGCAGAAAAAAATAACATTTGTATATAGAAATACATTTTGCTTTAATCATTCATAGGCATCCTCGTACCCCTTAGGGACCGGCTTCGCACCCCTGGTTAAAAACCACGGCCCTAAAGCAAGAGCCCGTGCCGGCACCTTGCCCTGCACGGGGTAACCTCCTTGGCACTGGACTGGAATAATCTAAAACAAACGAACGAGTCACTCGCAAACGGAAATGATGCTGGTAACCTGTATCCTGGCAGCCGAGCTAAATGACATTCCATTTAAAGGAAATTAAAATGGGTATTGTTCGTTCCCATGTTTTTTTCTTTGTGAACTGTGGTGGTATATTTGTTTTTTACTTGTGACGGCGTACACCATTTTTTTTTTTCTCAGTCTTAAAATGGTTTTGTTTTAGAACTCAAAATTTTTAGTCCTATATGCTTTGCGTAAACAGGCTTGGAAAATAAAGCTTCTTATTATATTTTGTTTGTTTGGCGTAATTAAGATATTCAAGAATGTTCAATATTAAAATATTAATGTTTGGCTTGGCCTATTAATTCTTTGCCTTATCTGTGGAAAGAGGGGCATCCTGTAATATGCAGTTATGCTTTTTGTTAATAAGTATGTGTGTGATATTAGATTTTCGTAATAAAAAAATGTATCGTTTTACAGTCTTTAAGCAAATATATGACATGACTGATCATTGCAGTACTGAATAGCCTCCTAATATATTTGACCTGATTCTGAGCCCGAATGCTCGAGGACTGAATTGTTCAGTCCTTGGGAGAGAAATGTTTATTCTCTTCATAGTGAAGTAAAAAAAAGTAATTCAGAAATAATGTATTTTAATATATAGTTAACATCAGTAACAGTCGGTAGATAATATTGATAGTGAATAGGAATTCTACTGGAATTCTAATGGAAACGCAACATTAAAAAATTCTCATAAAGTAGAATAAAACTAAAGAAACTTTCGCAAATGCTTTCGAATATAATGAAAGAACAACATCAAAAGCCAAGTCAATAGATTCTTTCGAACATAATTAAGGAAAAACAACAGTAAATTATGTGTGTCCCATATATTCAATGAAGTGGTTTCTTTGGTCAGTTTCACTTTCTGGATGCTATTCGCGTCCTGGTATTTAGTGTAACATCCAAGAAACCTCCAGTCACGTGACGACTTCCATTAAACCATTCATTTGTAATAACAATATTCCCACTGTTTATTTATTATATCTTAATTCTCCTTCATATTTGTAAAAAATATTCGATTTCAATTTGACGTTTTTTTATGACATTCAATAGAAAATGGGCTCTATGTAAGATTTAGAAGCTATCGTGCATCCAAATTGGTCCACTGAACATACGGCGTTGCAGGCGAGCCGTGAAAAAGAGAGGGAAATCGCCACCCACCACGGAAAGCACTTGGGTATAGGGCCGGTGCCACTTCATAATCCTAATCCATTTCGCACCGTCATTAATCAGGGCTTCTGCCATATGAACTATTTGCCAGCCCGGGAATCAGTTCAAAGTTTCTGATACTCGTTGGCCATTCATCAAGATCGGAATGACTTTGCTAGCGGCGGATGCGAACGTTTGCTAAACCAGGCAAGTCTGCAAGTCAGTCATTTTTTGTGGTGGAAGAAGCATTATGTTCTTACAAGAATTATTAGATGCGTTTGAAACTAAGGTGGGATACGATCTGCTTGCAACTAGTAATGCAAAGTTCATTACGGACTTATATTATCAGCGTTAGCAGATGAGGAAAAGTTTTATTATAATTTTGCTAATTCACTTGTTTATCAGTGTATTCAAATTACAGAAGAATCAGAAACAGTCTGATGATATGCTTGCTCGGTGGATAATTCACTTCGTAGCAAAATCATATACATCGTGCAACTGAAGCAATACGAACACAACTGATTACATGAATATATTATATATGAATACTAATACAATATATAATATATATATATATATATATATATATATATATATATTATGTATATATTATATGCCCTGATGATTTATATATTATATATATATATATATATATATATATATATATATATATATATATATATGCCCAGATGATATTGCTTCCGTTGCTGGATGTGTATGATGTTTGCCAAAAGATGAATCATCCAGGGAGCATGCGCAGCATCGGATTGGTTCCGATTCGTTTGTAATTTGAACACCAACATAAATCTATAGAATTAACACATTTACTTTATAACTTTCATAAGACAGGCATATACGTGTAGGTGTTTTGTCTGTTGTGGTGGGGGGGGGGGTGTCGGGGCGACGTGCTGGGTAGGTGTGAGTTCTCTCATTGCATTTCCTCATTTCATCTTTGTTGCGAATCAGTAAAGGGACGATGTTATCTGCATCAGAAGCTTTAAAAGTGCGTTTGTAGTTGTGGATGTGTCTGTCATATGACATTTAGAGCTCCAGCATCACTTATTATCTTTGAAATACATGTTCAAAGTTCTGAGAGTTCTCACTAAAGGTACACAAAAGTCTATATATATATATATATATATATATATATATATATATATATATATATATATATATGATATATATATAATATATATATATATATATATATTTATATATACACATTTGTATATGTATGTATTCATCAATAATAATATATATTATACATTTATATATATATATATTTTTATGTTAATTTATTTAAATACACATTTGTCTATAGATACACTATCACATATATTATTATATACATCTATTTATATAGTATATATCATATATATATATTTATATATATACTATATATACTATATATAGGTATATATATAATATAAATATATATAAGTATATAAGGAATTATATATATATTACTATATATATAGTTATAATATATATATATATATATCTATATATATATATACTATATAATTTTTATATTATTATTTATTTATTATATTTATACCCTTTGTAGTATAAATATATATATTATTATATAATTAATTATTTATTTTATAAAATTTTTATATATCCATATACATATATATATATATATATATATATATATAATATATATATATATATATATATATGCAGGGAGAAGGAGGGTAGTAACAGGAATAAGGAATTTAATCCTCCTCCTCCTCCCCCCCCCCCGCCACATAGATATAGATACAGCTGGACTACGGGCTGCTCCAGGAGCAAGAGCCCGTGCCAGCACAGAATTTTAAACAAGAAGTGTCCTATCATTCCACGGATACTTGACAATGAGGAGAGCTTGTAACATATTTTAAATAAAATATTTCCGCTTGATATCATCCGGTTTTAATGAGGTCCTGTTAGTAGTTTTGTTAATGCACAGTACAATTGTGTAAGATATATATATATATATATATATATATATATATATATATATATATATATATATATATATATATATATATATATAAGTCATATCACATTTCCGTGATTCATATACATATATCGAGCTACAATGTCCTTTAATATCTAATTCGCTCTACCTCGGAATTAATATATTTTCATATATGCTTAACCGAAGGGGAATTTTTTCTCGATAATAGACTTGCCTGGACCAGGCGCGAACCCGTGATCCTTACAAATACCAGGAACGTCCATGAATCTTTATCCGACTACAACCCTCTCGCGGCGGGGGGTGGAGTAGGATAAAGCTTCACTGACGTTCCTGGATTTGTAAGGATCACGGGTTCTTTCCGCCTTGGTCCAGGTCAAGTCTATTATCGAGAAAAAATTCCCCTTCGGTTAAGCATATATGAAAATAAAAATTATTAATTCCGAGGTAGAGCGAATTAGATATTAAAGGACATTGTAGCTCGATATATATATATATATTATATATATATATATATATATATATATATATATATATACAGATATGAAAGTAGAGAGAAGAGAGAGAGAGAGAGAGAGAGAGAGAGAGAGAGAGAACTAACACCAACAATAAATTTAGAAACGCAATACATTTAATGAGGAAATATGAACCTGAAACTTAAAACTACGTTACTTTACACTAGGAAAATCCATAAGTCGCATAACAGATTAAAAACTTCTCTACGACAAACGCATGTCAAATGCTACTCACGCGCATGAGCACTAGTAAGCAAACTCGCAAGCGCGCTCAAAATTTATTTTCTTCGTCATAGGAAATGCTTTAAACCATTTCCAGGAAGTTATCCGAGTGTCCACCTGTCCATTTCCATTGTTATCCGTGTGGCTACCAGGCCCCTCCTACGAAGTTATCAGTGTGGCCACCAGGCCATTTCCAGGAAATTATCCGTGTGGCCACCAGGCCATTTCCAGGATGTTATCTGTGTGGCCACCAGGCTATTTCCAGTATGTTACCCGTGTGGCCACCAGACCATTTCCAGTATGTTATCCTTGTGGCCACCAGGCCATTTCCAGTATGTTATCCGTGTGGCCACCAGGCCATTTCCAGGATATCCGTGTGGCCACCAGGCCATTTCCAGTATGTTATCCGTGTGGCCACCAGGCCATTTCCAGGATATCCGTGTGGCCACCAGGCCATTTCCAGTATGTTATCCGTGTGGCCACCAAGCAAGTGGCTCCCTCTTCGTCTTCCGTCTCCAGAAGTTAAAAAGACGTGAACTCGGTCCAAGAGTGAAACTGGAACGATCTTCTGTTTGTTTGCTGGAATGACGACTGAGATAGATTTCATGGGACACTCAGTGACCTTGAAGGGAGTGTGAGTTTAACAGGAGGATGACTAATTCAAAATAGTCGATCTGAGAAGAGTCCACCTTAGGGAAAAGAAGACTATTGTCAGACTAAAATTTATCATTTGTCTCTTGGCTGCAAACAAGCAAAAATGGCTTTCATGGGAACTTCATAATTGCTTTCATAACATCTCCATAATTGGTCGGGAACCAAAGAAACTCCGGGTGACGTCAGCCATTACTCTCTCTCTCTCTCTCTCTCTCTCTCTCTCTCTCTCTCTCTCTCTCTCTCTCTCTCTCTCTCACCGTCGTCAGTGATGGTGTGAAAATTCTGAAAGTTTTCACGCAGGTCAGACACGGAACGTAAATATATCTTATTTAGTGCGAACGTGAAGTTCTTATAAATAAACTGAACGTAATTGACAATAATAAATATATTAATGCAAGATTTGATTTCGAAAGTTATGTAAATATGAAGCGTTAATAAAATAGAGAAATTATAATTCCTACACATTCCACTGTCTTTTTTGGAAAAATATGCAATGCCAGATAACGGCTAAGACTAACAGGATGCTGAAGAATTTTGAATAAAAAGATCTGGAATTAACGAAGAGTCTGAGAATGAAATCTTAATAATCCTGAACATGAGATGGAAAATGAAAAATTTATTCTCTTTCTTCTTCTTCTTATTATTATTATTATTATTTTTTTTGTGTGTGTGTGTGTTTTTTATTTATCACAGCCCTTCAATTCGACTGGGTGGTATTTATAGTGTGGGGTTCCGGGTTGCATCCTGCCTCCTTAGGAGTCCATCACTTTTCTTACTATGTGCGCCGTTTCTAGGATCACACTCTTCTGCATGAGTCCTGGAGCTACTTCAGCCTCTAGTTTTTCCAGATTCCTTTTCAGGGATCTTGGGATCGTGCCTAGTGCTTCTATGATTATGGGTACAATTTCCACTGGCATATCCCATATCCTTCTTATTTCTATTTTCAGGTCTTGATACTTATCCATTTTTTTCCCTTTTTTTCTTTCTCTCAACTCTGGTGTCCCATGGTATTGCGACATCAATGAGTGATACTTTCTTCTTGATTTTGTCAATTAACGTCACGTCTGGTCTATTTGCACGTATCACCCTATCTGTTCTGATACCATAGTCCCAGAGGATCTTTGCCTGATCGTTTTCTATCACTCCTTCAGGTTGATGCTCGTACCACTTATTACTGCAAGGTAGCTGGTGTTTCTTGCTCAGGCTCCAGTGGAGGGCTTTTGCCACTGAATCATGCCTCTTTTTGTACTGGTTCTGTGCAAGTGCCGGACATTCGCTTGCTACGTGGTTTATGGTCTCATTTTTCGTATTGCACTTCCTACATATGGGAGAGATGTTATTTCCATCTATCGTTCTTTGGATATATCTGGTTCTTAGAGCTTGATCTTGTGCCGCTGTTATCATTCCTTCAGTTTCCTTCTTGAGCTCCCCCCTCTGTAACCATTGCCATGTGTCATCGCTGGCCAGTTCTTTAGTCTGTCTCATGTATTGTCCGTGCATTGGTTTGTTGTGCCATTCCTCTGTTCTGTTTGTCATTCTCCTGTCTCTGTATATTTCTGGGTCTTCGTCTACTTTTATCAGTCCTTCTTCCCATGCACTCTTGAGACACTCGTCTTCACTGGTTTTCAGATATTGCCCCAGTGCTCTGTTCTCGATGTTGACGCAGTCCTCTATGCTTAGTAGTCCCCTCCCTCCTTCCTTTTGTGTTATGTATAGTCTGTCCGTATTTGCTCTTGGGTTTAGTGCTTTGTGTATTGCCATATGTTTCCTCGTTTTCTGGTCTATGCTGCGAAGTTCTGCCTTCGTCCATTCCACTATTCCTGCACTGTATCTGATTACTGGCACTGCCCATGTGTTTATGGCTTTTATCATGTTTCCGGCGTTGAGTTTTGACTTGAGTATCGCCTTGAGTCTCTGCATATATTCTTTCCTGATCGTATCCTTCATCTCTTGGTGTTTTATATCCCCTCCTTCCATTATTCCCAGGTATTTGTATCCCGTCTCATCTATGTGTTTGATGTTGCTCCCATCTGGTAGCTTTATCCCTTCAGTCCTTGTTACTTTGCCCTTTTGTATGTTGACTAAGGCACATTTTTCTATTCCAAACTCCATCCTGATGTCCCCAGATACAATCCTTACAGTCTGGATTAGGGTATCTATTTCCTTGATGCTCTTACCATACAGCTTGATGTCGTCCATGAACATCAGATGGTTAATTCTGTTGCCTCTTTTCTTGAGTTGGTACCCAGAATCCATCTTCTGCAGTACTTTTGTCATGGGAATCATGGCTAGTACGAAGAGTAGTGGGGACAGTCAGTCCCCATGGAAGATCCCACTCCTGATATTAACCTCTGCTAGTCTTATTCCAGAGCTTGTAAGTATTGTATTCCAGTTGCGCATTGTATTTCTGAGGAAGCTGATGGTGTTTTCCTCTGCCTCATGTATTTTCAGGCATTCTATTAGCCATGTGTGTGGTATCATGTCGAAGGCTTTCTTATATTATTATTATTATTATTATTATTATTATTATTATTATTATTGACAATGTATACGTGCAATATTCTTAACTTGAGCGAGAATATGACTTGTTTTCGTTTAAAGTAGCTTCATATTACCTTGTGTGTGTGTGTGTGTGCGAGAGAGAGAGAGAGAGAGAGAGAGAGAGAGAGAGAGAGAGAGAGGAGAGAGACTGTCATTTGAAGCTAAGGAGTTCCAACGGTACTGCGATTAGAAACAAAAACCAGTAGAATATTTGCCGAATTTCCTCGGCGCAATCGAGTTTTCTGTATAGCATGTAATTCTATATCAAGCTTTCAGCCACAGCCCATAAAACTTTTAACCACAACCCGGTGGTGGTCTGTGTTGTTGGCTCACATAGTGGTGCCAAACGCGTGATCATGGCTAACTTGTACCATAAATAAAATAGAAACTACTGCGTCTAGATGGCTGCAATTTGGTATGTTTGAGGATTGGAGGGTGGATGATCAGCATACCAATTTGCAGCCCTCTAGCCTCGGTAGTTTTTAAGATTTGAGGGCGGACTGAGAGACCAATGGCCATCTACAGTTTTCTTTTGCGGAAAACTAAAACAAAACAAATGAAAACTGAGCCGTCGGATGTCTTCGCGTAAATGACATTCTCACAACCACTTAAAAGAAAAGATTTTGTCACATAAGGAAAATAAGAATAATAACAGAAAACCGAAAACGTTGCTGTCGTATATTTTTTTTTATTTTGATATCTATTAATTACTACGCATTCCATACAAAAGTACCGGATAATTAAACTACATGATTTGAATGTTCTATTAGTTAATTACACCCTGGCGTTTCATTGCTCTTTACGTAATTACACTCCCATATTTCTTGGTTAATGAAAATAGCAACCAGCTGAACGATTAACGCTCCAGGCCATTCATTAATCAAAAGAAGCATTAATGTTCTGTTCCAGTCGTCGTTTATTAAAAATGTTACCAAGTAAATTTGTTCTATTGATGATTTGTAATCGATTATGAAAGATATCTAGTAACGTAAGATGATAATAAACAAATTGTGAGATGGTGGTGAATGAATTTTTGGAACGAGTGAGAAAACTTAATTTTATCTTGACTTTTAGAAAATAAATATCTTTTGGAAATTTTAGTTAACAAGTGAGAAAAATAGTTCAAATAAATTTATTCTTGAATTTTAGTAAACAAGTGAGAAAATAAGTTCACTTGAATAAAAGTTACGGGTGAGAAAATAATTATCTTGAATTTTAGTAACAAGTGAGAAAATAGTTCACTTGAATTTTAGTAACGGGTGAGAAAATAATTATCTTGAATTTTAGTAACGGGTGAGAAAATAATTATCTTGAATTTTAGTAACGGGTGAGAAAATAATTATCTTGAATTTTAGTAACAAGTGAGAAAATAGTTCACTTGAATTTTAGTAACGGGTGAGAAAATAATTATCTTGAATTTTAGTAACGGGTGAGAAAATAATTATCTTGAATTTTAGTAACAAGTGAGAAAATAGTTCACTTGAATTTTAGTAACGGGTGAGAAAATAATTATCTTGAATTTTAGTAACGGGTGAGAAAATAATTATCTTGAATTTTAGTAACGCGTGAGAAAATAATTAACTTGAATTTTAGTAACTGGTGAGAAAATAGTTAATTTGAATTTTAATTTTAGTAACGAGTGAGAAAGTAATTAACTTGAATTTTAGTAACGACTGAGAAAATAGTTAACTTGAATTTTATAAAGTAACGAGTGAGAAAATTGTTACTTGAATTTTAGTAACGCGTGAGAAAATAGTTAACTTGAACATTGTTATATAAATATTCTAAATAAATTTTGACTTGAGGACAAACACTCAATGAAACGTAACGAAATTCGCCGATCAACACAGCGCAGCCCTGCACACGGCGACTGTGCCAATGCAGAATCAATACTGCACCGCCATTAATCAGAACTTATCCCACGTGAAACTTCCTGGAGCCTGGAGGAAGTATCAAGTCAAAATGACTCAAAGTTTGTGTCATCCATCAGGAGAAAAAATCCTTCTGACAAGCGGAGGAAGCGCATATTAGCGGTGGCAGATCCTGTCTGTGTTTAGAGGATATTAAGATTATGAGCTGTTAGGTTTTACAAAATTATGTTTAATTTTATTCGTCAAGTTATTTTCCAATTCACACGAAGGATCAGTTTATTTCGCAATTAATTAATTGATCTATTTATTTATGTACTTATTTATCACTATTTTATCACTAATTTGCTGGTGTGCTCACTCGTGGTTTTTTTTTTTATTTAACCTTCTTCGACTATCATTTTATTCCATTAGATTTTTACAGCCATAGAGTCTGATGAAACTGGCAGCCTATTGCCCTTATGTAGCGAACTCTTGACAAAGACATCTAAAAGACAGAGAAAGGAAACACAAAGGAGTTTGACCACTACAGAACTGAGGGAACACCCAAAAATGCAAAGCAGAGAGAGTGAGAGAGAGAGAGAGAGAGAGAGAGAGAGAGAGAGAAGGCATCAGAGGAATAGTTTAACATCCGTCGAGATGTATGGAAGTTCGTAGGAAAGCGAAAGCGGGCAGACACTCAGAGCCTAACAGGAGAGGGAGAGAATCAGTCGAAAAGCCCCAGGAAGTACAAAGGTTAATTGTTAGAATCAAGAACTAAGAGACAAGGATTTTTGCTGAGTGGGAAAATGCAGAAGAAACGTGTTTACACGAAAGGAGATTTGTTGGATCTAGTCTTCTTTCTAGAGATACTTGAATTTCTATTATTATATCTCAGATGTTCTTCTTTTGAAAGATATTGGGATCATAAATTTGATCTCCAAGTTTACCTCTAATCTCCTCTATTGGTTTTTTTATTGTATTTCATGTACTTTGGTCATTAATTCTGTTGTGATTCGTTTCATGTGTGTATGCTTTTAAATAATAATAATAATAATAATAATAATAATAATAATAATAATAATAATAATAATAATAATAATAATAATAATAATATAATAATAATAACATTTGATATCATCACTTTCTCGTGGTTTTCAATGGAAAAATAAAGTCCGCAGTGGTATGTGGGTAGTATATTGCTATATACGTACAGGAAGCTTTCTCCAACTTGATCAGTTGGCCTCTTCAGCCTGCAAATAATAATAATAATAATAATAATAATAATAATAATAATAATAATAATAATAATAATAATAATAATAATAATAATAATAATAATAATAATATATTTACCCATGATATTAGTCTTCCAATTTATAGGGTTACTCTGAGTTGGCTCTATCTGTACCTGGGTTGATGGCCGACAATGAATGCCAGAAGGAATCGTAACTATATATACATACGAGGTACGGGCTTGGGACCTGCAACCGCATCTCACAACATTGATATTAACAGCAGAAGGCAGCACCCTCTCGAGCCACGGATCCTTAATGGGAGTAGATGTATAGGTGGATTAACAATGTCTAAATCTTGTCTATTTTAGCTTCCAAAAATCTTTACAAACCCATGTTAGACACTAAGCAGTTGGCTGAGGCACAACCCGAAACTGCGCATGCCCGCTGCAGTTATTTCACTGTGAAAAAGGGACGTGTGCAGAACATCACCGATTTATATGACCTGGAAAGTTGATTGAAACAGAAGTATATGAACTCGACATTTTTGCCTGACAAAATTCGGATTCAGCAATGGCCATTAAATAACCATGGGGACCCAAAGTTCATTCCGCAGTTGTGAGGTAGGTGTTGAAGAATTACCTCACCGAGGTCACCCTGTTTTTATTTGCGCTTTGATTTAGCTTGCTTTTTTGTCCGTCTGGGTCAAATCTTGTATTTCAATTATCGACCTGTTTTTCTTCTGATTAACTTGAAATGCTGCTGCGTGGTTACTCACTCCCGGTGACAATACAACCTTACATGATCAGTAGGTCAGTATTGACCTCTAGTGACCTACAGTGATCTCTCCCAGAAAAGTCTTCGGATTTTTCATACTTTCTTTCACTCTGTAGAATAAGGTAATAACTTTGAAATTTTCAAACCTTCTTTGGCTCGATTTCTTTAGCTACGATCAGTTACAATGTCTGTCAAAACTAAAAAAAAAAAAAAAAAAAAAAAAAAATATTAAACATGCTTTTATTAAAGTGCACCAAAAAGTATAATTGTGTGATACACCAGGATTTTCTTACAATTAATCATAACAAAAAAAAAGTGTGGGCGCCAGATATGGAAGGAAATGCTACAAGAAATAAAATTAATATATTTCTTTTCATGTAGCATTTACTTTCATCTTTAGCACCCACGCTTCTTTTTTTTTTTTAAACATGATTAATTGTAAGAAAATCCTGGTGTCATAATTTTTTTTTTATTATTATTTTTAGTGATGTTAATAAACGTGTCTTAAATTTTTATTTTTGTTTACTATTTTATACTGATCGGTCACAGTCTGTAGTCAGGCTTGACAGAGATCTGCCTGACTGCTGGTTGTAAACGAAGTCTAAAGAATGAAGGATAGTATGTGGATGTTGGTTGTAAACACGCCTAGAAGGGCTGCAGTAGATGGCCCTGAGGGGTGACGCGCAGAACAGCTAGTGACTCTCCGAGGATGCCAGTCATGTCTGTCACACAGTTACACACACAATGATAAAGTAGCATAATTAAAAGCATCTCTCTCCTTCTGTATCTTGTTAGTGCGAATGGTAGGTTGTACCTTCAGCTCACTGAATGGCCAGCGTTCGATACCCAGACCAGACGGATGAATGAGAGGAAGTTTTTTCGTAAAATCTAGGATGTCCTACTCTGGTAATTCAATACCTATTTTCCAGTCAACTGCTGTGGTTCAAAGATGGCGTGGGGAGAGGTAGTGATATCATGCTGCTTTATGTTAATCTTCTTCACTTTATTTCAAGACGGTAACTGAAATTATACCTCATGACCATCTCTTTTGACTCAAAAAACTACTCAGTAATTCCCCAATCGCTCCATTTTCATTTCCCTCCCCGCCCCCCCGGCCCCCAACCCCACACTCTCTCTCTCTCTCTCTCTCTCTCTCTCTCTCTCTCTCTCCCTCTCTCTCTTTTTCTCAGACAATTACTTATCGCTCATCTTCAACAGTTTCTTTAAGTGTCTTTCCAGAGTATTATTGTCTTTAGTTTTAAAGGAAACGTGCTACACTTAACTTTGCCTTCGATATATTTTATGGCATTAGTATCATTATTGAGAATATTTTTATCGTTCTGTTCAGTTTTATCCATTTTTTTCCTTTTTTCCTTCTTTGGCTATCGAGGCTAACGTTTAACATGTAGATTGAGAGAGACGAGAGAGAGAACAGATGAGAGGAGAGGAGAGAAGAGAATTCACGTGCATATGTATTTGTCGTGTATTACAATGTGAAATCCCAAAGGAAATAAACTTGATGTTCAGAGGGTCCCAAAAATGCAAGACGAAGAAGTTCCGCGAAACAGAGAGAAAAAAAAAAGAGATGAGAAAAAGTGATAGAGAGAGAGAGAGAGAGAGAGAGAGAGAGAGAGATGATGTTAATTATGCTAATTACAGCACTTTGTCTAGCCCGCCATGATGTCCCAAGAAGGCCATTTTAAGTTCTTTTATGCCAGCAGGCAGGAATGGGTCTTTCAATCCGACTCTTGACCCGGATTCACTTCATTTTAAACCCTGGAGAAGTATGATGGTGTATGAATGAATGAATGAATAAATGGCTGACTAAGAATGACTTGGTGTCGGGGGGAGGTGGAAGTAAGTGTGGATTTTGAGTCATTGGTGTTGTTGGCCAGTAGTTAATGGTGGTTGAACGAAGGGTGCTGTAAAGAGTATTAGCCAAGACGTTTCTCAGGAACTTGGAGTGCGTAGAATTTTAGACTCTTGCTCTGCTGATATCCATTGAAACCTTTTCATGAAGATTCTAAAAATTTGCACAGTTATTTTCCCTGTTGGTATCTCGAATTGTCATGATTACGTCATGAAGACATGTATTCTCGTGTGTAGAAATAAAAAAAAAACTCAATGACTGAGAATACGATTTTTAAAATTTATGTATTCCTATCTTATACTATTAATTGTTATTTGCAGGTCCACCTGGATAATAAAAGATATCACCAGTCCAATTGGACCAGCTGAGGAAAATAAGAGGAAAAAATAAAAACAGTAATTTCATTTATCTGCAAAGATACCAAAATCTGAAAATAGGTTATTTTGACCTGAGATTATAGCAAGTATAACATTACTATTCATTGAATTTAATTTTGATATGGAAGCAAATAAATTTACTTTCACATGACTAGTCCACTTTGTGAAATATTTCTTAAAAATACAAATATTTTCTCGACCTTCACCACACATGAAAGCACAACCCTGGCAGAACAAAAGAATTGAGGTGCCTGGAACGTAATTATAAAAAAAGACATTTTTATTGTTAGGATTTACATACCCTGAATCACAGCTATGGATGGGGTATACCTATTTCAATAATATTGCATATTATTTAAAAGTACATATTTATAAATATCAAAATTCATTATTCAAGCATAAAAATCATGTTCTTACCTTATATTGTATATAGTCTGCTGTCACTGGAGACGGGTGTTCTTGAAACCACTGGAAATGACTTTTTTTTAGTGAATGATACACCCATCATCATGAAGCACAGTCATCAGGATATAATTATATATTTGTTAAATAAAGTATTTATTCATCTATCTTTTACTACATGCAGTTGGGGCACAGGGTTTTGTAGTGATTTGTGCACACTGTCCTGTTGCAGTCAGAACATCGACTCCTACATCAGCTGGAGGTCTTCCAGTAGCAGAACTTCCAGTGCACATCGCCAGTGTTGTAGGTATTTTTGATGGTGCTGGTTCCTGTAAGTCTGCAGCAGTGACCCGTGGATGAGACATCTCTGCACTCTTTGTACGACGCGCGGACACAGTGAGACCTTA
>NC_061105.1:34174304-34181804 GCF_015104395.2 Macrobrachium nipponense
CAAACTCTCTCTCTCTCTCTCTCTCTCTCTCTCTCTCTCTCTCTCTCTCTCTCTCTCTCTCTCTTATGAATGGAGGCTCAACGATAATTTACGAGTTAACGAAATAAGAGATAAATTATCGAAAAAATAGCGAACTCAACTTATTTTCTCTCTCTCTCTAGCTGTAACTACATCATTTATTTTTAAGTAAATGAAAGAAACCCCGTCTCTCTCTCTCTCTCTCTCTCTCTCAAGAATTACATATTATAGCTGTATTCTCTAAAAATTCGCCCACATTACAGTACAATATGCCATAAACACATCTCCGCGACTTATACATATCACAAACAGAGGTTGGAAACAAGTCAGCGACTGCAAGTCGCGAACGAATCTTTGGCCGATGCTATATAATAAATAGCAAGCAGCGCTGGTTATAGGACTACCGATACGGCGTTGACTTGAATTCACCGTGTTTGTGATGTGATTGCAATAAGTGTTGACGACATGTCCACTGAAGTTTGAACTCTCTCAAATGAAGCTTGCCGGTCTGAATGACACACCTGAATGGAAGGAGCCTAATAAGGTCGTCTCCATACAATGCGTGGATGACACTGTTTCTATACCGTCGAAAATAACGGTGGTATAAGAGATGGTTGAGACGACAAATCCAACGATGAGGACCTAGGTACCTTTACGAATGTTCTCCGAAGTGGGGTAGTGCCGTCAGCGGATCTCGTGCGGTGCACTGTAGGCATTACTTAAGGTTCTCTGCAGCGTGCCTTCGGCCCCTAGCCGCCACCACTTTCGTGCCTTTTACTGTACCTCCTTTCATATTCTCTTCATCTTACTTTCCACCCTCTCCTAACACTTCGTTCATAGTGCAGCTGCTTTGAGGTTTTCCTCCTGTTACACCTTTTAAACCTTTTACGGTCAATTTCCATTTCAGCGCTGAATGACCTCATGTGTCCCAGTGCTTGGCCTGTGGCCTAGGTTCTAGTGCTTAGTGAAGTTGGTCTCAGGCTGGACGCTGGCAAGTCTTCATGAGGTATTCATTACCTGTAGAATGTCTTTGCAACATCAGGGAAAATTAAATGGAGACATGTTGTGTTTAGATGATATAGAGATTACGTAGCAGAATTGTGGCTAGATGTTGTGCAACTCGGTGAGTCTAAGCGGTTAGCAATTGGCATTGAGGCATTACTCGTATGCTGAGAACTTTGCATCCCAGGGACATAACCAGTAGTTCTTATGTAACGTCAGGGAGTAAATGGTGCCATTTGATTTGATGGCTTATTTAGAACTTATAGTCGAAAGCCAGTAAATTATTTAGAAGGTACTATTATGAAGTGCATGGTTATAGATCTGTAATTACATTTCCTATGGATATCATTACTATTTTTTAATTATATTGGAAATCAAGCAGTTATTAGCTGAAATATAATGTGTACATCAAGTTTCAACAAACTATCATTACAAATCAAATAATGTGACACAAAATTATAGTTTTTGTTGTACCATAATGAATGCTAATTATAGTTACAGGTAAATGGTTATATTAATATGTAAAAGAAGCTCATGTAATTACTGATACATAATTATAACTGCGAATCAAGTAATCGTTAAATTGAAATGCAACTTCGTGTCTTTTATCATTCAAAATTGTAACTGAAAGAATAAGAATTAGCAACAAAAGCGTGTATCATCTCCAGTAGAATAAAAATAGATTCTATAAACTCTATAATTCAGACACACATGAGATCAGAAATATCATCACTGCATTCTGAAGAAGTATTAATGAAATCTGTCATTGCAAACTGAACAAATCTTAGTTGAAAAATATCGTCGCAAGTTGAATAAATATTCATTGAAAAAATCATTGTTTTTTAACAAATGATGCAGACTAATGTCACTGCAAATTAATAAAAATATATGAAAAGTGTTAATGAATATTCAACAGTTAACATTGAAAGTTGCCATTGCAAATTACACCAGTTTTAATGAAGAGTTTGCAAATTAATAAAAATGTATTCAAAGTTTATTAAAATGTTATAGCGGAAATAGTAATCCAAGTTGGTTAAGTATTGGTGCAAAAGTGCAAAATATATAAAAACCAATTGGAAATATCAAAGGAACTGTGACAGTTATTAATGCAATAAACACTTTAGGGCATTTCAAAGTATAGATACAAAAACATCCTTTATCTTCAAAGAAATATTAATGCGTAAAATGTTCTGACAAATATCTTAAGAACCATAAAGTATCGGAATTCTCCTTATGGTCTACTTACTGCTTGAACAAGCTGTGTGCTTTCTAAATGCAGAAAAAAGAACATTTTCGAAATAAACTCCTTATGCTGTACGATAGTTTGAGCATGCTACTTAAATGCATTGTTTTGATCCGCCAGACGTATGATGTTTGTCACATTTTAGTTTATTTATCAAGCGTAGCAAATCAGCCTCCACACGAAGTTCCTTTTTATTTAAGTTATTCATACGATCTATCACATTCAGTAGATCAAACACATCTAAAAAGAATATGGAGAAAATTAGGACGTTAGTTCATTGGTCTGGTTAAGCTGTCCTTCCATATACTGCAAATTAGATCAGCAAATCTTCGTATTTATGCATTATTATTTTATATGTCTAATACAGCGTCTTAGAACAAGAATATATATTTAAATTAACTCCGTAAGATTTCTATTATATTTATCTTATTTTGAATAAAACGAAGGCAGGGATACAACGGCTTTAGATTACTGCTTGTAATTAAAGTGAAAGTAGACGCGAGCACAAGCGAATGCTCGCGAGCAAATGTTATGAGCTCGTGTAACGGTGCAGTTGCGTGTCCCTGAACAGGCAGTGCCGACACTTTGCAAGTGCTCTCGAGCATTTGCAAGCAGAGTGAACCTATCAGCAAGCGGGGGAGGTAGGAGTCCTTTTAGTTCCGCAGTCTTTATAAAAAAAATTATAGCATTGGCCTCTTAGTCATGTACGTAAAAGCAAAGTAGAAAGCCTTAATAGAGATGTACAGAAAACAAAGAAAAATGATTTATGTAGTAAATCTTGAAAGCATATGGGTTGTTGTGACAGAAATTGATAGGAATATCCATCATTAGGGAAAATTTGAATTTAACACCTTCAAATAAAACTTTCATTATTTTAGGCAGTTTAATAAAAGATGAATAAAGTCTAGAGTAAGTACAAAACATTCAACAGAGAGGTGTTAAAGAAAATGAATAAAGGAATTACTGTAATTGCATTACTACACTCAAATACAAAATTCTTAAAAAAATATTTCTATAATATATATGTATATAATATACCTATATATATATATATATATATATATATATATATATACATACGTATATATATATATGTATATATATATATATATATATATACATATATATACATATACATATATATATATATATATATATATATATATATATATGAGCCGATATAAAAACACCAAAATATAGAAAACTAAGTACTATATTTCAAGAGTCTCTGAAATATAGGACTTACTCTCTTATTTTTTTTGGTGTTTTTAAGAGCTCATTTTATTAGATGGTATTCTGTTGTAACAGAACATTTTTTACTAGTCATATATATAAATATATATATATATATATATATATATATATATATATCTCTATATATATATTATAATATATATATTATATTTATATATAATATATATATATATATATATTATATATATATATAGATATATTTGCGTTAATGATTAAATATAAGGGATATCCAAATGAAAGACCAGAGAATGCACCCGAACCTCCATCCGCAATTTTCAGTTCTCTTGAAAAAGACTGAAAGAAGAAAAAGGAGAGGCGAAAAAGCAGGAGGAGGAGGAGGAGGAGGAGGAGGAGGGAGGCAGATCCCAGCAGTGATTTCCAGCCAAAGACTCATTTTTCCATGACTCTGGAAGCCATTCCGCGACGTATTCACGCTTTAATAATTACATATGCATTATGAAATTACGTAATTATATTTGCATGAGTCTCGGGAGATGTATGCTGCTAATTTCGAGTGCAGTGTGTGTGCGCGTGCGTGTGTGTGTGTGTGTGTGTGTGTGTGCGCGCGCGCATCTGTGCACCCGCATGAGAGCAGTTATTTGTGGTGCCTTTTAATTAAACCTCATGTTTGCTTTTTATTATGAGATGAAATGCATGATTTCGACCTCGCTAAGGGTCCAGGATTTGGCTGCTCGGTCTTCGGGGAGGTAAACACGCGAAATTAGATAAACATGCTGGATGATAAGTCCGGATAAATTAACAAAGGCAAACATGGCCTTAACCGAGCGTGTTTATGTTGCAGACATTTTGTTAATTTAGTCTGCTAATATGCTGTTTAAATCTGATGTGTTCAGCGTTGATTTCATGTGTTCTTTGTGATAGCATGACATATCCGTTTCTTATTTAGTTATCTTTGATAGTGCCAGAGCCTTGCATTGCCTCTTATTTGTCTCTGTTCGAAATATGATTCTCTGTGATAGCATGACATATCCGTTTCTTATTTAGATATCTTTGATAGTGCCAGAGCCTTGCATTGCCTCTTATTTGTCTCTGTTCGGAATATTGCTTTTCTGTTTGACTTCTAAGTGACAGTGTTAATGCAGTACACTGTCTCTATTCTCCCCTGTCCGAAACATTACTTTCACATATAGTTCTGTGAGTTATTGCTAAGCCTTTTGCTGGCGCTCGTCGTCCCTGTTCAACAAACTGCTTTCATGTTTCGACGTCATCCTCCTCGATGAGACTACCAGATGAAACGTGATTTTCCAGACCAAAGTCCAGTTCTTACCTCCTCTATATATATCATATCATCCTCTTCTGTGCTGCTAGAAGATAAACGAGAAGCATTGTAAATCGCGATAAATAAGTTCACTGGCAAGAAGCAGTCATGGTGGGAGGGGGCTGGGATGGGAGGGGGGGGGCCGGGCCTAGGCTAGTGGGCAGTGCTGGGGTTCGCAGCAGCCCAAATTACTCACTGAGAAGAACGTGGCATCAGTTAAACCGATATAATAAAAATTATGAACCCAGCATACTGGGTGTCCATAAAGTCCCAGTACCATTACAAGCCATGAAAACTTGTAATGGTACTGGGATTTTATGGACACTGTGTACTTTCCCGAATAAATGAGTCTGTCCTTATCTCAAACGTCTGTCCTTCCTCATACTGTCTGCCACGAAGAGTACTTAGACTTTTCTTTTAATAGTATTGTTTCGACTTTTGCTTTTCATGATTTTCGTTTGGTTGGCCTCCCCATAGATGTTTGCACAAATAAATTGTAAAGGCATATAAACCCTCCCTCTTCACAAACCGAGATCCATCAACACAAGGAAAGAAAACGGCGCACACAACTGCATGAACAACAGACGTACGCACTAGCTTCTGTAGACATATGTGACCTTCTGGAGCCCTCTCCTTTAGTCAAAAAAGTACTGTCACCGTAGCATAGATCACGGAAATGTTTGCCATGTCTGTTTTGACGATGTCTGGAAATCCAGTAGACAAAACCTTTCAAAGATGGTTCCAGCATGTATTTATGTGCATATGTGCACCAGTAGACGGCCGATATGTAAAGTTTAGATCACCTGTACTGTTTACAAACAGAAACACGTAAGTGAAGTATATTGATACAAGTCGTAGTGCACAATGATAAAAAACAGCCGCTAATAGTAAAAAAGTCATGCATGTTTAGATGCAAACATATAAATTATTTAAGGAAAAACATACAAATAAAAAGTCATGCATGTTTAGATGCAAACATAATTGATTAGAAACATACAAATAAACAAACACATACCATCTTAGAATTAAATACTGCGATAGAAACCATAACATTCCACAGTTCAGAAATAAGCACAATGGAACGTTGACACTTGCTTGCGAACAGAAGCATATATAGTTACTGTGCAACAAACGCAGGAGACAAACGTACACTAAACTGTAAAGATGTACATAAGTAACAAACAAACACACCTAGAAACAAACACATCACTCCTTTCACAAACAAACCCAGTGGCCTTAACCATAAACAAACTTGCCCGCACTTAAAGCACAACCTTAGAGAGAAACAAACACGTGCATCTTTAGAATAAGGAGAAAATACGACTCAGAGAAAACACGAACGTGCTTAGCAAAAATACATCTTAACTACCTTAGTGGCAATGAAGTACACACTTGAAACGACTACAGAGCTTAGCTATGAACAAGCACGCTCGTTTGAAAGACGTATATAGAGGCCTTTATTTAAAAGCAAATATGTACGCACGCAGAAATACAGTTTTACTACGGAACAAACATGTGCTCATTGAGCTGAAGTGCAGAGAAGCAAACAAGCCCACTCAAGGAAAAAGGAGGCCTTCAATAAAACAAAGATGCAAAAACTGACTAAGAAACAAATACGCACCGACGCAGAAACAGCCTTAAAAAGAACAAAAAACGCTCATGGAGGGGAAACAAACATCCAAACACGCACACGGACGACCTTGCAAACAAACGCCGGGTAATATTTGGCCTTAAATGGAGTCCATTGCGAATGACGAAATTGCACAGCGTTCTTTTAACGGCATAAAATACCTGAGCCTCTACAGCACCCTAAAAAAGACAGGTAAGGTAATTAACTCTCGTTTTTTTTTCTTTTCTTTTATTTCTTTTTTTTTGTACGGGGTCGTACGCCACTTTCCTGCATCCCAGGGATATCTGCGCTATCCTTAACGACTGGTTTTGTGATGTCCTGAGGGAGATTTCGTATCCTTCGTATAGTAGATGTTTATCCCGAAGGAGCTTAATTGACGTGGTAGGATCTAAGGCCGACTCCTATTGTCTGCTGGGAATTAAGAAGGAACAAAGGATTCTCTCTCTCTCTCTCTCTCTCTCTCTCTCTCTCTCTCTCTCTCACAGACGCGCTCGCGCACACAAAGACACATGCGCACAAGCATCAATTTTTTTATTTCAAACTAAACTCTCTCTCTCTCTCTCTCTCTCTCTCTCTCAGATGCGCGTGCTCCCTCACACGCACACACACACACATATATCTCATAATATATATTTGTTTATTTATTCTTATTTATTTCATTTATTTTCATTTATTTTTGTAATAAGCCATAATGGCCCCTTTACTTGTAGGAATCTTCGCGCTTTACTGGATCGCTCGCCACAAAGCAAAGCTTAAGATCCAAGTGCCAGATATATGAAGAAATTATGATAGCAGGTTATTTCGTTTTTGCCAGTGATTAGTGCTTTTTATAATTATAATTGTGAAAATGTTGATACTCTGAGATCCGTAGTCTGAATAATTTTATGTCATATTAGTCTCATCTTTTGTAAGTTTATTTACGTTTTAGCGTTTATCTTGTTTTTATTTATTGTCGCTCTTAATTCAGTTTTATTTTTTAATTTAGAATATATATATATATATATATATATATATATATATATATATATATATATATATATATATATATATATATATATATGATATATATTCTTT
>NC_061105.1:34186804-34194304 GCF_015104395.2 Macrobrachium nipponense
TCTAAGCCGGACGCAGCCAAATGACCTGGCGTGATTCCACCAACGAAATGAATGATTTAGTGTCTGTCGTCATGCGGGGAAAGGAAGAGTGTTATTGACACCCCGTCCAATTGCAGGCTGGCGCTGATAAATTCCAGAGCCAGGGAAACGAATGCAGATGGCCTGGAATGCTTTATAAACCAAAGGTGAAATAGAGCTCTCACTCGTCCGGAACGCTTGGTTTATGTACATGTATACAAAATTTTCGTCAGCTGATGGCACCTTCCATTTTCATGTTCGTTTATTTCAGCTCATGTTTCAGAATTTGGCGAAATGGTTAATTTAATTCGAAGGTTATCTTGTAACATCGCGTACTCTACTGTTAGTTTAATTTAATTCTCATTTGATAAATTCTTTGTAGAGAAAGTAATCAGTTAATTTAAAGTACTAGCCTTGAGCGTTAAAATTCGTAATTTTGTTCAGTTTAAATTCCGTTTATGTTATTTCTATTTATGGATTTTAAAGCTAAAAAGTGAACCATTTTGTAACGACATTTTTTTCCCAATTGCCTTGCTTTTATGAATATGATTTTATCTTTATGCTAATTCATCTTTATTTTTCTTCTTCTTTTTCTTCTTCTTTATTATTATTATATTATTCGGACGACCCCTATTCGTATGGAACAAGCGTAAAGAGGCCATTGACTTGAAATTCAAACTTCTAAAGAATATGGCGTTCATAAGAAAGAAGAAGCCGAAGGTAAAGGGAAATGCAGAAAGAATAAATGGATATAAATGTGAATGAATTATTAAAAGACAAGGAGAATGGTATTGCATCCTCGCCTGAACTTCTGAAGTTCCAATTGCACGACATCCTGTGGGAGAATGTTCCACAGTCCAACGGTGTGAGGAATAAAGGACCGCTGGAATTGAAGTTCGACAGCGAGGCTAAACATTGACTGCATATTGGTGCTGCTGTTCAGCGAATCTGGTTGCTCTCTCTCGGCAGATAAAAAGGATCAGGGATCAATTGTGAATGTGGAAGATCTGTGCTGGAATACAACTTATAAAAAAATATTAAAGAAAATTGCCAGACAAAAGACCGTCCGTCGATGGTCGAAATCATGACCGTTGGAAACAGAAGCCTACCACACGAACCACTCTATCTAAAAGAGATAAATCTCAGGCAGAGGCAGAACAGTATTCTAGTCAAGGAAAGACAAATGCCCGAAACAGGTGCATTGATTTTACCACTTTAATGCAATTCCTAACTTTCTTACAGCATTGGCTGACACTTTCATGAGACGTTTCTCTAAGGTAAGATGTGAGTCAAAAGTTACCCCTACATTAGTTGTAGCTTCAGACTCAAGGGGAGGATGGAGGGAGAAATCTGTACGAGATCTGCTAATTAATATAGTGTTTTCGTTTTAATGGAGTCCAGCTTCATACCCCACCGACTACAATATTCATTTATCCGCTCCATGGCACGATTGAGACTAAGGACAGCTTCATATCTCGTAAGTGGAGACTTTACTACACCCAAAAGTGTTGCATAATATATAATCAGCAAACTGAACTATCTTGTTTTCCAACCCAATAACCATGCCACTTGTGTAAACTGAAAATAAGTGGACGAAGATCACCACCTTATGGAACTCCAGTTCCAGTAGATCGTGGTTCACTAAAGATCCCATCAACAGCAACTCGCTGCCGCCTTCCTGTGACGAAATCTTAAAGTAATCCTAAAGCATATTCCCCAACTCCAAGGTTTTGAAATTAATAATAAGTGCCTTGTGATTTACTAAATCGAAAGCAGCACTAAAATCCATTTGAATTACTCTACATTCGGTATTACACCTTGTTTTCAAAAGTTATTTTTCTTAAAGACAAGAGATTGCTTTGTGATTGAAGATTGTTATCATGGAGCACTGGAACTTACGAAGAGTAATGCAGGAATATTTTTCATAAAATTTTACAACCTGCAAGGGAGTCGATCACACTCAACGATATCCCCGTTATATTTATAACTCCCATTTATCTCCCTAATGGAAAGGACAAAAAGCTCTGTCGTGACGGATTTGGAAGAAAATATAAATTTCATCATTAAAATGGGAAAAAATCAAGTATACCTGTATGGTGTAAAAGAAAATAGTATTTCCTAACTCATACTTTCTTGCAGTGCCAAAGTCGTATTTCTGGGAATGAAAGCTTTCATAAATTGAGTCTGAGACTAATGGTCTCTCTCTCTCTCTCTCCCTCATCAATCTCGTCTCTCTTCTCTCTCTCTCTCTCTCTCTCATTCCTTTTCCTCATGGAGGCAGTGGCCCCTGAAGGTGTTAACTTTCCTGTTCTTTGCAAGAATTCTGGGATGGGGTTGCTACCCCTGCACTTCTCTCGCAGTGCGTCCCACTGTAAATAATGCACCGCTTATGTCAAAGAGGCAAAAATATGGAATTTTTATTTTGTACTTGTATCAGTTTGATTCTCGCATGAGCCGATATTCCTGGTCACTTGGTTACTAAATATATATATATTATATATATATATATATATATATATATATATATATATATATATATATATATATATATCTCCACATGTGGAAAATATTTATTTTTCACCTGTTGATATATGAATCATTTGATAAAGTGATTATAATTAATGTATATATATATATATATATATATATATATATATATATATATATATATATATATATATATATATATATATATATATATATATATATATATATATATATATATATATATATATATATATATATGTTTACTTATTCATGATACGTGTGTATGCTTAATTTATATGTAAAGCATTTAGCTCACCAGCTGGAAATAAATTGCCGAGTAGTGCCAGGTGCAAATACACCGGACTTCACACGCATGATGATATTATACATTGTTATTCATTTATGTCAAGAAATATGAATTACCACGTTGAAAGAGGCAGCTTGAATTATGGACACGAATTCCTAGTCTGTAATACCCAGATGAGGACATTTGCAGTTAGGCAATTATGACGAATATTGTAACAAATGTTGCTGTGTCTTTTGTATATCATCGTTTGGGCTTGAATACCTCCTCCTCCGGCTGCTCTGTTGCATTATTAATTATTATTATTATTATTATTATTATTATTATTATTATTCTTATTATTATTATTATTATTATTATTATTATTATTATTATTATTATTATTTTTATTATTATGAAACAGAAGCAAAGAAATAGCCAAGCGAAAAGAAAGCGAGCACAAATTAAGAATGATGAGTCATTAGCATTTGTACATTTGCAATTAGTTATATTATTCTCTTGTGATGAATTATGCAAATTGAGCGTTGATAAATAAAGGTTACACGAATAAACAAAGCAGCAAACGAAGTTACTCAACTGGGCAAAAGCACCACAGGACTTGGTTTCACATCCCAAAATTACAGCTGGTAACCAGGAAAGTATCCCTTTTGTGGAGCCACCCCCTAAAGGAAATACCGTATAAATCTGTCTTCTAATATATATATATATATATATATATATATATATTATATATATATATATATATAGTATATATATATATTAAAATATATATACATATATATATATGTAAAATTATATATATATATATATATATTATAAATATATATATATAATATATATAATATAACCACGAGCTACAAATGTCTTCAATATCGAATTCACTCTACCGTATAAATCTGTCTTTTAATATATATATATAATATATATATTAATAATATATAAATTATATATATATATATATATTATTATATATATAAATACTATATCCTTATTATATAATATTAATATATATATATATATATATATATATATATATATATATATATATATATATCGAGATATATATTAAATATATATACATATATATAGAATGTAATTATTATATAATTATAATATATATATATATATATATAGAACATATATATATATATATATAGATATATATAATATATATATATATACATCGAGCTACAAATGTCCTTCAATATCGAATTCACTCTACCTCGGGATTAATATATTTTCATATATGTTAACCGAAGGGGATTTTTTTAGCAGATTATAATTTCGTCCTCTCGTGTGTGATTAAGTATACATATTGACAAGTTATAGTTTATGTATTTTAGAGGTTAGAGGGCGTGAATCGCCCTCAGAGGGACGATAAAATTAAATGCAGCTTTTCTAGAACAGTTCTTTTTTTTTTTTTTGCTTAGATTTCGAAATCTGGTGGGTAATTTATCAGCCAGGTTCGGGGGCGTTTTCGAGATGATTAAAAGGTCAAAGGTTAAATAAAGGTCATAACCGCCAGGTTCAGTATATTGACAAAATTAGCTTTATTGAAAACTGAAGTTCATTTCTTTAATCATTATTTTATGTTTTCTGACATCTAGATTTTCAAAGCTGATCAAATAAAATGATTTGTAAAATTGACTGCAACAGAAAATTTCTAGGTCAAACATCAACTTATAATAAATAATTATTCGGGAATGAAGAGATGTTGAAAAGTCATGCTCTTATCATCATAAAGGTAGCTATTTGAATGGAAAACACGAGATAGATTCATAATCATGTAAAGGTCTAACAAATTAGTGCATATAGGATATTAGGGCAAGTTTAATAAGAAAAAAGATCACATTTCATTCAGTCCTCCAGATAAGATATCAATCCAACATTCCCTCATTACCACTATCATCAGAATAGTCGGATAATTCATCAGCGCTGAGACCTCCATCATTGTCTATTAGGAGATCATCATCATCATCATCATGATCATCAGGGTGGGTAGGTAGTTTCAACCCAATGAATAGATAAATCTTCAGTCCACCCATGGTTCACTCGATTATTCAGTGATTGGATGAGATTGTGAGCCAGACCCCATATATGATCTGGCTACATACTTGCCACGAGGTGGATGTGGCAACAGGGCCGACTGGCAAGGTCGATGTGGCAACAGGGTCGAATGGCAATGTGGTTATCTGGCTAAATCAGCAATCTTGCCATTATGGAAAGAGTTCCAAAAAAATAGTGATTCTGGCTCCCTGAACACTTTTATGCCTTCGCTGTTCATAAAACGCTGTAGAAGCACATCTCTGAAGATCATCCAATGTTTCACTAGTTACCAGGTGTTCTGTGCAACCCAGTTCTGCAAAAGCTTCTTTTAAATTCACATCTTTTTTCCTTTCCTTGTCTGAAGAATGAAGAAATGCAATTATTCCCTGAAAAAGGCGTGAAGCCCAAGTAGTTCCTGTTTCTGAAGTTCAGTAAGTTGACATCGACTAAGATCAAGAAACCGCCAATTCTTGCCACTAGCCTCATCTATGATAATCCTCAGAAATTCATGCTAATGAGTCCCCAAAATTACGGGAATATCTGCATCCCCAGAACTTTAGCGCACAACACAGACTGTTGGATTACCATCATTTTCACTTTTGCATGGAGTGTAAGGTAGCAGATCCTTTTTATCTGCATCTATGAGGTCAGTTACGAGAGATGGTACTTCCGCTAAGCATTTTGACTTTATTTTCATGCATATTTCTTTTCTTGCAAAGTGGATGCATATTTCTTTTCTTGCAAAGTGGAAAACTCGGTCATACATACCATTCTTATTTTTCACAAAGAACCTGCTCTTCTGTCAGGTTTAGTATTCTTTCGTTATTGCAACCGTTAGACAGAAGTTGACCAAAAGAAGGTGGAAATCTGATATTAGGTGTTCGGAGAATGTATTCTGATTGGCCTCTTGCCAACTGCTCTGTTTCAAAGTGCAACTGCCAGGTTTTCCTCCCATCACCTTTCTAACCTACCTACTCTCAATTCCCTTTCCAACGCTGAAGGACCTCATAGGTCCCAGTGGCTGGTTTTTCCCCTAAACTCTATATTCCTGAAGATTTATCTATTGCTCGTGATTGTTTGGCTATGATAGAATTCATCTGACTGAACTGATGTTGCAGTAGTTTCAGATCAAGGGTAAATGAAATGAAGTATGTGGCGTATGACCAGGGCATGAACCGGAAGATCCTTCATTACCCCTCCCCTCCCCCCCTTCCCCCTATCCAAACAAATCAAGCCGAGGGAGAGACCGACCCTCGGCTCCATCTGTTTCCTGCGGAAGGATGAAAAGAAAGGAAATAGAATAAATTGGCTCTGATTTTTGTCTGTCCCCACAAAAATATTTTCCTAAAACTTGTGAATTAATTTTCTCCTTCCTCTTATTTTTTCTCTCTCTCTTTGGAGGAATCGAAGGGAGTGATAAGGACCACTTGGTAAAAGATCGAATTTTGAGATGGGAGGGTTTTAGGGGCGGAGGGAGGGAGAGAAGGGGTCAGACAGAGGGTGGCGGTCGGGAAGTGTGCGAGAGGAAATGTAATTCATGGTGATGATGTTAACAATAACAAACCTTATTCTAGCTCAGAAATATAAACAATCATAAATATAAAAAGACAACATAACAGAAAAACAACAGCAATAATAATAATAATAATAAATAAATAATAATCAATAATAAATAACATACTTTATTAAAAAGTAATGGCTACTTCAGCAACATTACGTTTGTCGAGATTTTTCTTTATTTTCCGAATAGCTGGTAAAAAAATTAGAGAAGAATCTCTACAAGCGTAACGCTGCTGAAGTAGCCATTGCTCTTAATAAAGTGTGCTTGAGAGAGGGTCTGCATCCTAAATAATATAATAATAATAATAATAATAATAATAATAAAAATAATAATAATGCAATTTTAAGAAAGCATTTGTGAGGTGGAGGAATAATTTGGTGGGTGATGAAAGAGGTGATAATGACAGACATAGCAAAGAAATAATCGGTATTATTTCAAAGCTTTCAGTGTAATTGTGAGCATAATGATCGTTAACGTGCTTTTGAAGGAAAGGAGAATTATTAAAGGAGCAGAATGTGTGTATAAAATTGAAAAATAATTAAATGTGTACCATAAAAGGAAAATAGGCTTCACTGTCGTCCTGGATTTGAAGGTGGCGATGGTTCGTGCCCGTCAGCCGGCAAATCTATTATCGCCTAGAAAATTCACCTTCGGTTAAACATATATGAAAATATATTAATTCTGAGGTAGAGCGAATTAGATATTAAAGGACATTTGTAGCTCGATATATGTATATGAATCACGGTAATGTGATATGACTTATATATACACGTATATATGCATATATATACATATATATGTATTTATATTTATTTGTGTGTGCACGTATACATAGACGAATTATATTATTCATGCATTTTGTTAAAAATTCGTCACCATTAGAACTATCAATTTCATTTTCAAGTGTAAGAAAAAAAAACTAATTATGACGAAATCACTTAAACGTTGTAGTCAATATATTGTTTTGGCGAGAAACAGGTGCCCCGCACAATGAAAGTAGTGATAAGGGCCACTTGGTAAAAGATTTAATGTTCCGACAGGAGAGTTTATGTTTGGGGGCGGGTGGGGTTGGTCGTTGGTGGGG
>NC_061105.1:34196804-34225750 GCF_015104395.2 Macrobrachium nipponense
GATGTACTCACTTGATGACGTACCTTCGTTTCATTCCTCATCTGATTTCTAATGTTTATGGATCAGTTTGCCTTTTATCAGTTTAATTCGCAAACGGATGTATTGGTAGATGAAGAGACCTGTCTTTGATGCATTTCGCTTCGGCTTTGATGAATTGTCAAATGGCAAATTGACTCAATTTCCATCTGCTATTTTTCATCGATTCCTTGCCTTAAAAGGATACCACCATATTTCTAATTTGTATATCTCGTGTATCTCATTTTGATATTCTCTACTCTTTTCAATTTATTCCTAAATCATGGATTGACCACATACCTAAATCATTTAATAATACAATAAGAGCGCAAAACCACTGAAGCCAATCTGACATACCCCCGTAAGACCCTCCAGAGGAACTGACTCTTGAAAATCATTAGTTTTTCAAAGTGCAAATGCCGGGAGGGGCGGAAGGGGGCCGATGGAATTGAGCCAACGAGAATAAGAGTGAAGCTTGAAGCCCAGAGGGATGGTTTTATGATTTTAGGGAAACAGAAGCCTCTCTATTGATTATGATCAATTAGTTCCAGACCAGCACACGCATGCGCACATACTTTCCAATCATGAATGAATGGTACTATGTATAAGTGACTGAATTTGTCCCAGAGAATGTAAAGCTTTAATTATATCTCATTGTATCTACTTGTCATATATGATGTTATATGTATAGTATATATATATATATATATATATATATATATATATATATATATATTATATATATATATATATTACATCGAGACCGAACCCCGGGCTTTCAAATGACGCGCCAGGGTATTACCAATTGACTCTCACCGGTGATTAAAGAATTTGGAATCTCAGTATTCCTGTCCTTGATGTTTTTCTTGGGCAGGCTGCCACCTAATATAACAACGGATTTTCCCCTTCGAATCACCCCTTCAGCGTGAATATGATGAAAAACTCCGGTGTGGTATCACTTAGCTTCCAACTTCTTTTATGATGCAAGGGTTGAAGTAACAATTGATTGACTAAATCAATGAATGGGCTCAATTTGGATGCTTTAGCAACGGGATAACTGATCAGTGACTGCGTAGCAAAACTTCATGAACGTCTACAATTGGTTCCAAGCAAAAGATAACTCGACAGCTTGACGCCAAGAAAGCGCAACTAGAAGCACTTGCGGAAATATGACTATCACTTCAAAAGAGTTCTATGTCACTGTTCTGGGTCACGTCTTCACTGGACTGGGAATTTGAGGAAACAAATTCAGAAGGGAGGTTTTGAGTATATATGTACAGGGATCGAGAATTAGGTTAAGGATAGGAGCTGGGATTACAGACACTGGTTTCAAATCGAAAATACAGTTCTTTTGGTACATTACCTAATATGTCAGTGGATGATAGCCAATGAAGGGAGCAAGTATGGGTGCGATTGGATTACTGATCGCACCAGGCCACTGGATGGGAGAGCGTGGTTGTGGTGATGAGTGTGGGAATCGTCTGGAACGAGTCCATGTTAGGAAGGGCTCGTAGGCTTCAAATGTAAGCCAAGGCACTGGGCTGGATGAGTATCTCAACTTGAAAGGTGACAACCGAGGTCCAAGTGATAGTTATGGCCATAGGACTATCTTGGTAAGAGCCTCCTTCCTCTGATACGGCTCCCTACTGTAGTACTGATTCGTAAGGGTGATCCTAGGCCCTTACATCCCCCGGTCGTGCGGCCACCATTTTGGATGTTTTCGAATGGTGACTTCTTTTGTTTTGCCATCAAAGTGAGGATACTTCAAATGCCCAGCTAGTGCTGGAAAGAGAACAATATTTCCACAGGAACGAGTGTCACAATGAACAATAAAGGGATTATATGGAATTGGATAGGGAGTTAGACAAAAGACTTAAGGACAGATATCCCTGGACTCATTAATGGCTATGCATACTCGTATGTCTCGAAGGTGGAGAATCCCATAAGGAATTCGTTTGAAGTGGCTTCATGTAGAACTATTGTATTCACAGTACCTTGAAGGAAACAAACTACACTGAACGTATTTTGACACTAATTTGATCTATGGTGACATTCAGGGTTGAAAAGTGAGACGTGTGGACGTCTATGATTTATTTGAAAACGAGACGAATTGTACTTATTTTTCCCTGGCACTCATACCTGAACGGAAAAAATATAGCTCAGGTTAAAACACCTGGGTGTTCTTACTCAAAAACTCGCCATATTTTCGTATACTTACTTAACACTTTCTTTTGGTTTTTGTAAAATTGAAATGAGGTCGCAAATGCCATGAAATAACGTATGCGACAGCATACATGCATATATATATATATATATATATATATATATATATATATATATATATATATATATATATATATATATATGCATATATATATATATATATATATATATATATATATATATATATATAGTATAGTATATATATATATATATATATATATATATATATATATATATATATATATAAAATTCCATCATAACAAGATCATCCACAACCAGATATATGCTGGTCATAAATATATAAGATCAGTGTTTGACCTTCAGTGGAGATAAAGAATAAGTGTTTATAATAATCATAATAAGAATCATAATGACACTAACGACAAGAAAGGTAGTGGCGTTAAAGCAGAGGAAAACGAAGCACAAAATAGCCTGTCATGTCGTCAAGGTAAAAGTCATGGTTTCATTCTCTGACCTTCTTCACTGTTAAATTTGAATTGTAAATCTATCAGCGGGCTGCTGCTAGTATTTCCAATTCTGAGATTGTGACTGCATTCTAATGATGGTTTCCCCATAGTCTGAACGGTTTTCTGTGAACATCTACGAGGAGTAATGTTGGCGAGGTGCGTTAGACTCCCGGGAGTGATGTTAGAAACAACATTAAGGGACATCTTATGCTTCCTTGGTGAAGTTTAGGGAGAACCGTGGACGCCTTAGCAACTCGACCTGAACAGCGACAGTTGGGTTCCCCGGTAACAGGAGGCAAATCCCGTTGGAATAATACTGCCAATTTTATGAGGCGAAAGGCAGCTATGTTCCAAGTCAAGTGTATCCTAAATCCTGGTCGATAGTATTGGTTTCCCTGTTTCAAGGATTTGCGTGTATATTTTATTTGCCTGAAAGACGAAGAGAGTAAGAACTTGCATTGGTTCTTGGTCTCTCATGCAGTATGTCGAATTCATCAGCAGATAGCAGTGAGATGCCTGAGGCCATACGCTTGGGAATTATATGTATGTCATCGGTATAACAGATTGCTAATTGTCATTCTATTAATGGAGCAATTGCCATCAGGGAATGACTTCAACGCTTAGAGCATGCGTGCTTTCGTTCGTTTATACGTGCAGTAAGAAATTAATACCTTGGCGAAGACTGTTGGAAAATTCGAAGTTGTATGAAAACACGTTACCCCCATTTGACGAAGCATTGTTACATAAAATTTCAGAGGGGAGTAGCCCGTCAGTGCACCTCACTTGATGCACTATAGGCGTTCCTAAAGGTTGTTTGCAGGGTCCCACCTTTTTCATTACTCCAATTTCCGCTTCCTTTCTTCAGTCTTGCTGTCCAACCACTCCAACTTGCTATTTTCACCGTCTGAAGTGCTAAATGACTTAGAGTGGCCCAGTGCTTCGCTTTTCAGCCTCTGTTTTCAGAAGTTAATCCGTTATTGCACGATACTCATAGGCTGTCAGTTAGCTTTAAAACAAAAGGTGATAAATAAGCGTAAATAAATTCTAACTACAAAACCAAACACAAAAGGCTTTCGTAAAGCGCAAACTCAAATATTTTTTGTGAAATTGTTGCAATTGAAATCAAGCGTTAACTGACTGAAAAATCCCCGTCTTTTGCCGAGTGTTTGATCAGTTGCACTGTGTGATGTCGGAGTTCGGATGAAAGAGGAAAATTGTGTTTACGCCACCATTGTCATTCTCATTGATTGCATCCGCTCTTTGAAGCGTATTCAGATTTGCTCTTACATCTATGAAATGTGCATATATTAGATAATGCAGTTAACGGTCCATATGTTACTGAATAAGTAAGTAAATTCTTTATGGTAAATGGAGAGTTTTGATTAAACCGGCTGATTGCTAGCATGCCACCTTGGTGGAATACGATCGACAAAAGAAAAGTTATCAGCGAGAAAGCTGCTTCCTCCCCTTCGGTAATCTTAAGCGTTGAAGCAATTCAAGATGGAGCTGAATATTATTGAACGACCCACTTCCTTTCATGAGTGTCGCCTTTGGCTGATTCCCCTACTCTTGGTGATAGTTTGTTGTCCTTGGGATTCAGAGAGGAGGTGTCTTTCGGTAAGATGTGGATAACTGCCGAATCTAATTTTCTAGATGTGGCATCTGCTGCTGCAAGTAGCATTTCATTTAACCCAGGTTGCTTCTAACCAAGTTGCAATTGGGTTGTTCGTGTCTTATTATTATTTCAGGGGGACCTCATTTAAGGGTTACCATCAAGTCTATAAAGTTACATAATTGCACTTATGTGTGAATCAAGGTGAATTTCCAGGTTGTTCCTACCCCGTATACTACGAAAATTGCCATGAAGTAGTCTAATGGTATGTCTACCTGACTCATGTTTTTTTTTAAATCCATAAAGATTTTTCTTTTGTCGAACATTTCTGCATGTAAGCTGCAGCGCAGTATGTGCTGGTTGAACTGCTGACTGCACGCTAAGGTCGGACTTCATCATGGATGTCTTAGCTCTCTGGTGGTTCTTGAATGCAAGTAATGGCAGGTAGTTACTTATTGAACATAACCTGCCGTGGAATGTGGCCATACGCTGTCCTGAGATCGAAGTGAACGTCGCCATTCACAGCTATGGTGAGAAGTTCATCTCTTTATCTCCACAGATGAACCAAGATCTGATAGTGGCGCACCACAAATATTCCGAAGCCTGTTATGGCAGTTTTCAATAATAAAGGAATCCATGCCGAAATTCTTCAATGTAAAAGCTTTACTCTCTCTCTCTCTCTCTCTCTCTCTCTCTCTCTCTCTCTCTCTCTCACACACACACACACAAAGTCAACGGGCCACCAGATGTAATCAAAGGCTTAAAGATGAAAGAGGGATCATGGTCAAATCGTTCCTCACTCAACCGAAATTCAATCCTGGTGTACTAGCTGGTCAGACTAGCTTGCTAGCATTAGAGAGACTGGAATAGAATGAGAGAGAGAGAGAGAGAGAGAGAGTTTGATTTTGTTGGTTGTCAATAAGAGCTGAAATTTAAGTTATATAATCTGTGCACTAACTATTATAACTCTCAATACATTTTTTCTCTCCATATAATCTGTGCACTAACTATTATAACTCTCAATACATTTTTTTCTCTCCCTCTCCATATAATCTGTGCACTAACTATTATAACTCTCGATACCTTTTTCTCTCCATATAATTTGTGCACTAACTATTATAACCCTCAATACATTTTTTTTTCTCTCCATATAATATATGCACTAACAATTATAACTCTCAATACACTTTTTTCTCTCCATATAATCTGTGCACTAACTATTATAACTCTCAATACATTTTTTCTCTCCAATATTATTACTGTTATTACCAGTATTATGATTACTATCTTTAATACTACCTCAGCTAATGTGTGGATTGTGATGTTTACTCATTTTTTTATCATGTTGTCTCATGTATCTAGATTGTGTATGTTACTGTCTGTATTTTGTATATTCCATGTATATGACCCTGAGCTGAAATAAAGGATATTATTATTTAAAAAGGTTAAAATCTATCTTTTGATCTCTCCTCCCTATATAGTAGTTCTCTGCTTTTGTTTTTGTTACTCTCCAGAGAAGCTCTGAATCGTTCGTCTCCCTGCGGCTTATTGGATCCAAATAGTTCTTTAGAGTCATCCAGAAATTGTATGTATTTGTATGATGCTACAGTGCTACTGAATAAGTTGTCGCCCAATAATAATTGATGCGTCTTTGACATGCCCTCCATTGGCACATCGATTGCCAGTCTAAGCAATACTGAAAAACCTATAACACGGAGACTTGAGAAAGTCATTTATAAAATCAACGCATCTGAATCAGCCATAATTTTCAACAGAAGTTGTGTGAATGAAGGTCTACTTCCCAACTATTATTATTATTATTATTATTATTATTATTATATTATTATTATTATTATTATTATTATTATTATTATATTATTATTATTTAATATTATTATTATTATTATTATTATTATTATTATTAAGAAAATTAGCAATTAATAGAAAACTTTGCCCAAAAGAAGACCTCTATCCAAATAATAATAATAATAATAATAATAATAATAATAATAATAATAATAATAATAGTTTATTAACATTTATTGGTGTACGTGTGTTGGTATGATAAATATAACGTTCTTGTCCGTTATCATTAAACGTACAGTCATTATATATATATATATATATATATAATATATATATATATATATATATATATATATATATATATATATATATATATATATATATATATATATATATATATATATATATATATATATATGGATGGATGGTGGGATAGATAGATAGGTAGATAGATATAACTTTAGTTCTTCAGCAAAGGGAAACGCGAAGGTGAATACAGAGACCTTGCCAAATGAACGCTTTCGAGTGTTTTGAAACGGTTCTTACGTAAATAACTGTTAAGGGCGGAATGTTACGGTGTTCCGTTACAGAGAACAGTCACGGGTAGAGTTTTTGGTATCATAATACGTCCAGAGTCTTGTTTTCCTTTCCCTCCCACATGCCACATAGCCATAAACCCCAGCACAGTGTGACCTTTGTTCCCGCGTCGACAGCCTCAAACATCAGGGAACCTAAAAACTAACCTTCGGTACGCCGATCTGATTCGAATTACCTGCGGTGGATATTCATAATCGTGGTATTTTGTATCGCTCATAACTGGATGAAGCGCCATGTTGAAATGTGGTTGTCGCTGAAGAGAAGGATTAACGATTACTCTATGATAAAATAGGAGTTGATTTTGGGCTCATTGGCACCGGCGGCGATTCCCTCGTGGCACTGGGGCACTCTTAGCACCCTTGTCTGTGACCACTTGAACTGGGCATATGGTTTCTCTCTCTCTCTCTCTCTCTCTCTCTCTCTCTCTCTCTCTCTCTCTCTTCTTTCCTCTACCTTCTGCTTTTGTTGCCACACTCTTACTGAATTGTAAAACATAAGGCACAGAGTACTCTCTCTCTCTCTCTCTCTCTCTCTCTCTCTCTCTCTCTCTCTCTCTCTCTCTCTCTCTCTCTCTCTCTCTCTCTCTCTCTCTCTCTCTCTCTCTCTCTCAGCAATGTTTTAGGCGTAATCGTTCATTATAACTTTAGTCTCGGGTAACAAAATTTTGCGTTTCATATTACATCTAACTTGGCTATCTCTGTATATGCCCTGAGATGAAATAAAGGATATAATATATATATTATGTATATATATGGTTAAGTTTGTGCAAGTATATCTTAGTTTAACCAGACCACTGAGCTGATTAAAAGCTCTCCTAGGGCTGGCCCGAAGGACTAGATATTTTTACGTGGCTAGAAACCCATTGGTTACCTAGCAACGGGGTCTACAGCTTATTGTGGGATCCGAACCACATTATATCGAGAAATGAATTTCTATCACCAGAAATAAATTCCTCTAGTTCCTCGTTGGCCGAGTGGAGAATCGAACTTCGTAGATGCCTGCAGCTACCAGGAACATAATTCACAGTTTATGTCGAAAAGGACGTAATAAAAAGGCTTATTAAAATACGCAACCGTAAGAGCTTTAGCATTTGTGAAATTACATCGGAATATGCAATCGCGTCAGTTTGATCCAATATAATCTGATCGTTTTGGGTAAATACTATCTAGAAATTAGTGTTCGCTCTAAAGATCACTTAAAGGGAAAGTATATGAATCTGGGAATAATGCCTAACGTCTAAAAACAAGGGCAATGGATTGGTTCAACACAGATCTCTTTCACAAATACCTATATGTACATATTGATAAACCTTTTATTTTCTTTAAATAAAGGTAAGGGAAAGCCCTCTGATTAAAAGTAAACTTAATTTAGTTGAACCTAAATTGTGTTACCCTGCAGCAAACAAAACCTTAACCCCACAGGTCGAATGTTATTGTGCAAGACTTAATTTTGTTTCGTTGAGTTTTATTTGTCTTTTATTGGAAAACGAATAGACTGAATAACCGGAATGGTTAACTCTGAACAAATGTCACGAATTTTCTATGAAGACAAATTTGCGTTCTTTAGAATATGTGTAATACAGATTGAATGTGGGCATCATCATTAACGAAGAGCAAATGAGGTTGAATATAGAAACAATGCCATATGTTAACAATCAAGCCAATAGGAAAACGAAGTGTTTTTTCAGGTATTCCCACGTATTCTTCGCAATAAATCTGTGTTTATTATTATTATTATTATTATTATTATTATTATTATTATTATTATTAAGACAAGATTAATAACATTAACGTAGAGGTAATATAAGGTGAAATAAAGTAGGGTAATATTGTTATCATTATCATTCTCTTCTTAATTAAAAGCTTGTTTTAAATTAATCATTTGATAATGATAATATAATCATTGTTTGATTCTACACAAGATGAATCCTCCGTGTCATTCATTGCACAAATCTGAGGTCCTTCGAAATTAGATTTGTATTTTACGAAACCTTCCTTCTCCTACCTAGATATTGTGACGCCAGTTTAAGTATAACATAAGTCAGTCATTGCTAAAAGAGTTTAAATGAACCGCAAATAAATAAAAACGCATGATTTTCAGAAACAACGGTTAGCTGCCATTGGCAGCGAAGCTAATTTTATTGTGTGCTTTTTAACCATCTCTGTTATTAAATTTCGGATTGATATATTTATGGGGGAAAAAACTGGTTTAATGTAACCCAATAAAACTCCGAGTGGATGCAGCATGGCACGGGCATCTGAACCCGGGAGAGAGAGAGAGAGAGAGAGAGAGAGAGAGAGAGAGAGAGAGAGAGAGAGAGATCCACGCCCAGCAAAAACAATGTATTTAGGCACTGGAGGAAAATGTAATTTAGAGATTTCGCAATGAAATTCTATTCTTAACCGGGAAAATGAATGGTTTTTAATAGCTGTATTAAATGTTTGTTTAATGTGTATTTACGAAAGATCTCAATTAAAATGTATACAATTACGGTTATTTTTTGTTATGGGGGTCGGGTGCGTTTGCTAGACTGACCTCCCTAAAGCAATATACTTTTCCATTGTGAGTTGTCCCCAGCGGCGAGATAACTTTTCTAGATTACATTTACCCAACCGAACAGATTACACTGGATCAGTTTGACGCGATTACATTTCACGGGGCGATTTTCATGAATGCAAAACTTCATTCAATTGCTTCCTTTGGTAATCCTCTTAATGTTATCAAAAAAGTAATTCGCTTTAGAAAACACGAATAAAGGCATTATGACACGGAATTACGCGGCATGACATTACGTGAATCTATTATAATGCGAGGAACATAGTTATGCGTCGGGACAGAGCATCATTTCGAAAAATCCAGGTCACCTTCGTAATTGATTTCGCCTTTTGAATAAGACTAATACACGGAGCTGGTGATCGTGCGGGCATGGATGCTCGGAGGGTGGCGAGAGTTCAGTTTATCTACTTAATAATATATATATATATATATATATATATATATATATATATATATATGTCGCTCTACCTCGGAACTGATATATTTTCATATATGTACCGAAGGGGAATTTTTAGTTGATAATAATTTCGCATATATATGAAAATATATCAATTCCGAGGTAGAGCGAATTAGATATTAAAGGACATTTGTAGCTCGAATGATTTATATGAATCACGGTGATGTGATAAAATTATTCATAATATGGCTACGTGCGTCAAACGTTCGAATTGGCTAACATGGTAGAGGGGGTTTCATATCGATTCTAATTACGAAAAAACCGAGTTCGACGGTGACTTGTAAGGTCAGAATCGATATAAACTTATATCCTCACTTGTTAGCCGAATCGGTAACATAAACTGTCGGTCCTGATTTCGTTCCTGTCCGTTGGACGGTGGTTCGATCCCATGAGGGGACGAAATTATTATCAACTAAAAATTCTCCTTCGGTACATATATGAAAATATATCAATTCCGAGGTGAGGTAGAGCAAATTAGATATTAAATGACATTCGTAGCTCTAATGATTTATATGAATCACGGTGATGTGATATTATTCATATATATATATATAATATATCTCTATATATATATATATATATATGAGTAAGCGAATAACACAGGAAAATGATAAGCAGAAATCCAAGCGCTTTCGTCTTTACTAAGACATTGTCAAGGAACGAATGAAATACAGTTGGAAAGAAAGTTATCAGGTAAACAACAAGACCAAGAATACCAGATGGCTAATTGTCAAAAGGGTAAACATGAAAGAAATAATCTAGGATTATCGAATATCACACGGACACAAACCTAAACATAGATTTAACCCTAATAGAAACTACAACGTATCCATATAGTCCAAAACATGTAAAAACTGAATATTTTAATTTTGTTGCTTATATTTATCTACAACTTTTTTTCATTATGAAGGCATCAAGTTTAAATAAACCAAGACTTAAATTTAGACCATTTCCATTATTTGACTTGATGAAACAAGATTCAACGATATTCCTTTTAACTGTGCCATTACATTGGATTAAGGCTCTTTCTTGACTCCTGTTAATAGGATGATCTAAATCTCTCATATGTACGAATAATGCATTCAATATTTGCCCAGTTCTCACAGAATATTGGTGCTGTTTGAGACGCTGTGAAAGAGATATGCCGGTTTGTCCGTAATAGACTTTATCACACATTTTGCAAGGAATTTCATATATGCAGCCAGGAAGATCTTTAGGAGAATTTTTTATTGCTAAACTCTTAACATTAATATTACGAGAGTTTGTGTGTGAGGATTCATAAAGAGAGAAAGACGAAGTCATTGAAATATAAACAATCGAAAACGAAAATCCAGTGTGGTTAAATTGTAAACATATTACAACTCGAAAACAGACTGAGAGAGAGAGAGAGAGAGAGAGAGAGAGAGAGAAATGCCGAGGCTCTTGAGTTTGGGGAAGAATTTGACGTGAAATTGAAATGGAAAATTCAGAAGTCATATTTTAGAACCAAAAGTAGCTTTTGCATCTTTTTTTTTTTTAACAGCCATGAAAAAGCAACGATCAATCAGACGAAAACAAGGAGAGAGAGAGAGAGAGAGAGAGAGAGAGAGAGAGAGAGAGAGTGTGTGTGTGTGTGTGTGTACGTGTACGTGTACGTCTTGCGGAGCCGTCTCAGAAACAGCAAATTTGAGAAGAAACAGAAGGACCCTACCCTGGGAATTATGGGGTGAAGGTCTGAGTGGCAGGAAGGAGGGATGTTGGTGTGGGGGGGGGGGGGGGGGGGGGGGGGGGGGGGGGTCGGATTGAGGGTTGGGGAGAGGTCCTGGTTCTGCTTTGGCCTCTCGAAGATAAATCGTCCAACTTCTTTCATACGTCACATTCACCGAGTTTCTGGTGCGCCCTCTGGCCAGAGAGGTGACCCCATGAAACCACAGCTCAGACTTGAATGACTTCCGATAATTTGCTCTTACATTATTTTATAAATAAAAATAATAATAATAATAATAATAAATGAGAAGAAGAAGAAGAAGAGAAGAAGAAGAAGAAGCAGGAAGCAGACCTTGTCGGATTCATGTCTTATTGAAAAGAATGGCAGAATTAACCGAATTTATCATTACAAATAGTTTATAAAAATAGGGGAAATTCTGAATAAGGTAAATTAGGTTAAATTTGCCATTCTTTGCAATATGGAATACTACTACTACTACTACTACTACTACTAATAATAATAATAATAATAACACCAGAGATTAGCAGCTGAGCCAGTTAGCCAGTCAGAATTCGTCGCTAAGGAACCCATGCGGTGCAGAAGACTATATACATATCCTGTAGGACTCCGCAAGAATTTCAGTCCCACAACACCTGCCCGACGATGTCCTTCTGGGTTTAAGGAAGAAACGTTGCAAGAAGAAGAAAGGAAAAGGAGAAAGAGAGAGAGAGAGAGAGAGAGAGAGAGAGAGAGAGAGAGATGAGCAGACGGCCCTGAGCAAGAGGAATCCAGAATGAACCATTTAGTATCTTCTGTTGATTAGGCTTCCGATCCGATTTGTACTGCATTTTGTATAATATATTCAGTTTGACAAATACCACGTTTTTGACATGAATCCCCCATTTGGCGTTTTAATAGCCAATTTGAGTATGGAAGAAGAGTCAGTAATAAGAATATAGAAACATCTATACAGAATAAACGCGGCTGAAATAGCCATTATTTTCAATAAAACCTGTAATAATAATCATTATTTCTATTTTATAAAATTACTTCATATAGATACAATCACTTCTGAAATTCCATGCTGAAATCCTTGATAAATATACTTCAATAATAATAATAATAATAATAATAATAATAATAATAATAATAATAATAATAATAATAATAATAATAATAATAATAATACTGTTAAAAAGAATGGCAGAATTAAGCGAGTTGATTTTATATATTGTTTTTTCTATTTTCCTTACAATTCGCTTTTCAGGCTCAGCGATGTAAGGAAAATAGAAAAAACAATATATAAAATCAACTCGCTTAATTCTGCCATTCTTTTTAACAGTATTTGCCTAAAAGAGGGTCTCCTACCAAAATAATAATAATAATAATAATAATAATATCCTTTTTTTCAACTCTGGGCCATATATAAAGATATGTGTAGATACAATACATGCTGCGCACAATATTTAGATACACGATATAAAAAATAATATTGAATAATAGTAAAAAGCATATAAGCACGCAAATAATAATAATATTACTCACATACAATTAAGCCCAATTCAGTAATAGTCAACGTCACTGTGATATATTTTCAGTGAAAATACAATACCGACAATTTCTGAAACATCTGGTACTGAATGCCATTGTTGTAAATGCTGACAGGTAATTAGCAGTTCACATATTTCCAATTTGCCAAAAAAAAAAATGTTTTCCATATATCGTTCTAAAAGCCATTCATTAATATTTGCGTCATTTGGAGGAATTTGGCAAAGCGAGCATTGTCGCTCGCACCGGACTCCTAAGGTATGTTTGCGAGGTCTAGTCACGAGAGCTTGTGTGGCAACGTCGTTTGGAGGCTTTCGCTGGTGATCACCCATTCAAGAAGTGACCTGGCTCATTGAGCATGTTTTTTAATGATATAGACGACGCCATTACATTTTAATTTGTCTACAAGTTAAAAACAGTATATAACTTTATAATCATTATATTATGAGCAGGCAACCAAACCTGCCAATAGAGAGGAAAAAAATATGTGTATATATATATATATGTGTGTGTGTGTGTATACATATATATATATACATATAATATACATATATAATATATATATATATATATATATATATATATATACACACACACACATATATATATATGATATATATACATATATATCTATATATATATATATATATATATATATATATATATATATATATATATATATATATATATATATAACCACAGGTGAAAAATAAGAGACAGTGTGTAGGTCCTGACCAGTTTCGGCTTTATTTTCAAGCCATTGACAAAGGACTGATACATAGTATTAGAATTCACGAGTATATATACTACAAGACAGTACTGACGAACATACAAACAACCGTTTGAGACTGCAGATCCACCCACAGGCAGGTGTCAAGGTAGGAGTGGCTTTCAAAAATCATTAGGCTAAAATTTACAATAAATTCTCAAGGGATACTACCGCTCAGGGTATAAGTCCACACCTGACAGGTGTCAGGGAGGCGGGGTTGAACATCTCATTACCACTCTGCCCCCTTTACTGTGTTTACAAATATAATAATCCTATTTTTCATATATCTCTACAGCCAACCTTAAAATTTAAACAGTTTACAAATTTCTTTTGATATTAAAGGATCAAGTTTATACATTCCTTGACTGATGTTCATATTATTGTTGTAACTTTCTTTTATAAAACTAGATTCAATGATATTCCTTTCCAATGCATTATTAGAACACACCAGCTTTTTTGCCCCTTCCCAGTTAATAGCATGATTGTTCTCACTAACATGTACAAATATACCACTATTTCCTTGTGCATATCTCACACATTGTTTATGTTGTTCTATTCGTTTTTTTTGGCCAGTGCTTTGTTTCCCCGTTTGACCAATGTAAAAGTTGTCACAAGACTTACACGGGATTTTATATACACATCCTTTAGCATTGTCGGGGGAGTTCTTATAAGTACCTGTTTCATTGTTTTATTGTTTTGAAAAACTACATTAACACCAAAATTCTTCAGGAGATGTGGGATATCTTTCATATTACTATTATAAGGTAGTACAAGCAAATTTTTGTTGTTGTAAGGTCTTTTTTATTTTAATACATGGTCTTTTTTGCCGCTTTTAATGCATTGTTTAGTACATTATCTGGATATTTCAGTTTCTTGCCTGTATTCCGAATCTTATCTATTTCCTCATCTATATATTCTGGGCTACATACCCGTAGTGCTCTTAAAAACATGGAAGCAAACATGATCTTTTAACCTTATTGTTTTGTCCAGAATAGAAATGTACATAGGAAGAAATATTAGTAGGTTTTCTGTAAACACTATACTTAAACCCACTACTATTTCTCCGTATGAGGACATCCAAAAAGGGTAGGCATTCATCTTTTTGGCTGTAGAGATATATGAAAAATAGGATTATTATATTTGTAAACACAGTAAAGGGGGCAGAGTGGTAATGAGATGTTCAACCCCGCCTCCCTGACACCTGTCAGGTGTGGACTTGTACCCTAAGCGGTAGTATCCCTTGAGAATTTATTGTAAATTTTAGCCTAATGATTTTTGAAAGCCACTCCTACCTTGACACCTGCCTGTGGGTGGATCTGCAGTCTCAAACGGTCAGTACTGTCTTCTTTGTAGTATATATACTCATGAATTCTAGTACTATGTATCAGTCCTTTGTCAATGGCTTGAAAATAAAGCCGAAACCGGTCAGGACCTACACCCTGTCTCTTATTTTTCACCTGTGGATATGTGTGATAAATGAATCACGTGCTAAAGTGATTATAATCATATATATCATATATATAGATATATATATATATTATATATATATATATATATATATATATATATATATATATATATATATATATAAATGTATGTTTGTGTGTTCCATTATAACTCTGAGACGCATTGAGCCATTTCAACCAAACTTGGTGTATGTATGACTTACTATCTAGAAAAGAATGCCGTGGGGCTATGGCATCGCTGGCACCAAAGGGGGTTGGGGGTGAGAGGGGCTTCCTTGAAATGGAGTTGGCTCTAACTGGAGACTTAGTAACGAAATAAACTCTACGGTTTTATCATACCCCATTTCAGTCTACAGATTACTACCTGGAAAATAATACCGCTGGGGGACGTTAAGACATCTCAGGCAAGAGATGATGTTGGGGTGGGAAGGGTGTGACATGTAAATATAGCCGAACACGACAGATATGAGTGTCTAATCCATAGTATTCGAGGTTGCTGAGCTGAATTGTAACACTCCCCCCGATGCACCGATAGGATAAGGAGTGAGAAGTGGTAAAATACCAAATGTAAAAAATGCGAGGCGAGTAACTGAAGCAACTATCTTACAGGAAAGGGAGAGAGTGAGAGAGAGAGATAGAGAGAGAAAGAGTGGGTAAGAGGTAAAATAACTTAGAAGGAGAGTAGAGGGTGTGTTACGGAATAGAAAAAGGGAAAAAATTTGTGTGAGAGAGAGAGAGAGAGTTTCATTTTACTGCTTGGCATTCAGTTTTCCCGGGCAGCGCCGTGTTACCCAACCAGTGTTTGCGTATATATATATATATATATATATATATATATATATATATATATATGTATATATATATGATATTGTATTATATATATATGTATATATATATGTGTGTGTGTGTGTGTACTACACACCTATTGAGGTTATTCCCGAAAATGATAACGAAAAGAAAAGAGACGAGATGGAAAACCGTCGTTTCTATCCGTGAAATTTGATGAGGCATTAATTATCTGATGTATATATTTTTTCCGTGATTTTGACGAAACGAAAAAGAATCTGAAATACATTTCGCTTGTATGACCTTTTTGATCTGCTCTGAATCAGAGAGAGAGAGAGAGAGAGAGAGAGAGAGAGAGAGAGAGACTTGTACTAGTTATACATAATTATCAAATTTAAAGGCAGCGTACACGCTTCCTCACACACACACATATATACTTACATAAAAAAAAATTCTGTTCAGGCTGTACTAATTTCTAAAACAAACTTTTTTTTTTCATTTTGATCTGTAGAATTAATTGTTTGTTATTGTATATTAAGAGCGATATTCAGTGTTAGATGTTTTAGAATTGCCAACCACGTATTTTTGCTTAAATGAATAATAATGGTAATGATAATGTTTTTATTAATGATTAATAATATAATTGATATTATTATTCAAAATGTAATTGCAGGTTTATTGTTTACCACTTGCGTCATTTTTATTATTATATGAAGAATTTAGTTGTTATAAATTTTATGAAAACGACATGTTTTCATAAGCGATCTCAGTGTAAAATAAGATTTATTATTATTATTATTTGATACAAACTTTTCTTTTAATGTCTCTTATTATCCTTTACTAACTCGAGCTCCACGGGTCACTGATCAGTGAATAATTCAATATGGAAACGTCTAGTCAAATGTTTGAATATGGCAACTCAAACCTAAGATTAATATGTCAAGGCTAGATCTAAGATAGCTTTTTAATATCAGTAAGTGTTTGGGTTTTCTGTTACCAAAGCAACTCGTTAAAAGTTAAAGCAACTAGTACTAGTCGGGTTTGTTTTTTAAAATATGTAATCAAGACATAGACTTCATCAGTCATTTATGGGGTTTGTGACCTGTGTATTCATAATAACCTCGACTAAGAGATTGAACTAAAGTGACATCTTTGCCCTCGTGTCTGTTGGATCCCTAATCCCATTTCTTGCTCCGAATATCAATGATCTGATAAGTGCATCTAATTATTCATATTTTCAAAAGAAATTCGAAACGTTTACGAGAATAAGTAGTAAATTCTTTAATTACCACTAATATATGCACAAGACCAAACACTTGCACACGCCTCTGGCAAGGAGAACTCTGGTTACGAGCATTAAACAAATATTTCACGCAAACTTACAAATAGCGCACTCAAATCCTATAGGTGATCCTGTAATTACAGACTATAAATATGGCAGATATTCCGCTTTAGATAAATTGCAGAACGGATTCTAAGACATGTCTTGCGTATTTACGGGCTCGAGATTGAAAGCTTTTGTGAGCTATGCTTAGATCTCAACAGATATTCAAGTTGCAATTGTATTCAGATTCGTTCCGTTCATGTTTTTGACAGGTGAATTGTTGGAGTGGAGTGACGCAGGAAGTAGTTGCCAAAGGGATACTGTATATATAGGAATCTTTCAACAGAATAGGTAGGGGAAATCGACGAAATCTAATTTTATCAAATCGCGTTTTTTTTTTTTTTTTTTTTTTTTTTTTTTTTTTTTTTTTTTTTTTTTTTTTTTATCATGAAAATAAAGAAGTGTAATTCTCGCTTTCTCTTGAACACAAACAACATTCACGCACAAACTGAATGGCCAGTGATATATCACCGAACTGGACGAGGAGGGGTGACATGGAAGGACCCTTATTTATATAAGCAGGGCATTACATGCTTAGTCATTAGTCGACTGTTGTGGGTTACAGTTAAGGTCCAGAGAGAGAGAGAGAGAGGGAGAGTGGCAGATAAGGAAAATCACAAGACTGATATTTCATTAAATGCTATTAATAAAATGTTCATAGAGTATTCTACCCCCATCTCTCTCTCTCTCTCTCTCTCTCTCTCTCTCTCTATTTTGTTAATTGCTCCAGATCCAGACTTGTTTCAAAGGTATAAACATTAGCGACTAATTACACAAGATCTCTTATGAGAGCCGCAGACTGTTGTTTTTTTTATATTTTTAAGCAACTTACAGAGAGAGAGAGAGAGAGAGAAAGAGAGGAGAGGACAGGACAGGGGACAGGGGACAGAGATAAAAAAATATAATATGTGCTTAGAAAACTCTAAAATAAGAAGAAATAACGAAATTACCTTTATTCAAGTAAAAAAATTTAAATATAAAACATAAAATATTCTGAATAATCAAAAGTGGATGATAATTAAGCCTCCAGGCCGCGGTTTTAGATTTTTTTTTTTTTTTTTTTTTTTGTGTCTTACTATGGGACATGTGCATCTCAGATTTTTCCCTAATTTTTCCCCATTCGTCATTCTCTAGTTTTTGGTGAGTTTTGCAAATCTTTGTTTTGTCCCCATGCATTTCTTTCCTCAGTGTTTGGTGAGACTTTCCTCCTGTCGATTTTCCTCAATTTTTTTTCTCTCCTTTATTTTGGGGATTTGTGTCTCCTCAGTTTTTCCCATTTACTCTCTCCAGTACTCTCGCCAATTTGAAAGGAAATTGTATATTTTCTCTATTCTATACAAATAATCTTCCTCGCTTTATGGGAAATTGGGTTCTTTTCTCTCTCTCTCTCTCTCTCTCTCTCTCTCTCTCTCTCTCTCTCAGGCTCTCTCTCTCTCCTTTCAGGTCCCCTTTGTATTCTATCTCTTCTATTGGAATTAATGAAGAGAAATTGCAGAAACTAATGAAAAGGAAGAGGTTCTAAGCCCTAATCCCATTCCTACGTAGATATCCATAAGCCCATAAAACAAGTCTTGTTTTATTCATTGGTATTGATAACCAGAATATAGTTGCCCGTTATCACTGACGCTGATCGAGAGACCTTTGCTTTTGATCTCCTCTACAGACTTCTCTTTTGATCATTACATCTTTCTTTGTGGCATCGTTTTCTCTTGCCTCCTTGACATTAACTCTACAAGAAGTCCCCGTTAAAGTGATTATATCCCTTCCTGTGAATATTGTTATGATGATGTCAACAAACGGCATATTATTTTCGTTTACAGTGTCGCCTAATTGTTTAAATTACGAAATTAATAAAATGGTTTCAATTTATGACTGCTCTAGATAAAGAATAGGTTTAGATGGTCTGATAGCTCAGGAAGTATATGGTTAACTCACCTGTAATCTGGTTAATTAAAGGGTTATTGGTTAACTCGCATGTTATGTGTATTCTTAAGGCAATTGGTTAATTAAGAGGATACCTGGTTGACCTCGGCGACTTGGTTAATCCACCGGATACTTCATTAATCAGAGGGAAACCAGGTTAATGTCTTCTACTTGGTGTAATTAAGGGAATAATAATAATAATAATAATAATAATAATAATAATAATAATATACTTTATTAAAAGTAATGGCTACTTCAGCAGGCGTTACACTTGTAGAGATTCTTCTCTATTTGCGAATAGCGGCTTTTTCAGTGCTACTTAAACAGGCTAGTAGAGCGCCTATAGAGGTCATGGTAAAATACAGGGTCAAAATAGGTGTATATATTTGAATTTTACAGATAAACTATGATACCATAGTCATCAAAGTCATTAACGATTTTCTCTCTCTCTCTCTCTCTCTCTCTCTCTCTCTCTCTTTCTTAAAGCGAGCTTTCGTCTGGAGCTGCCAGACATCCTCGGGCTGGGAAGCTGAGGGTGGACTGATCTTGGTGCGTGTCCGTCCTCCTTATATCTGTGGTGACAGCACGGGGTCTGCCCCATGCTTGTCTCCTATTGGCTGGTGGCGGTGAGTCTTGTTTTCATTGGCTGCCTGAGCCAGGTCTCAAGCCACTTTCTTCGGGCCGATGGTTGCGTTGCAGCATATCCTGCAGCCGCCTGGACCTCCTAAGCGGCGCTGTAACATTGATGGGCGTTGCGCTACGCTGTGGGACGTCACGGCTACTTTGATTTCCATCGGCTGCAGGAGTACCTCGTTCGGGGGCGTTGTCATCCATAGAGTTGTCATGATCGGTGGTGTCATTGTTGGTGGCAGGTCTTCTCATACTCGTAGGGGAGGGAGAAATTCTTCCTGCGTCGTATTCAGAGTAGGTTTTATTTGCTGGATGAGTAGCGCCTCCAGCAGCGCAACGACGGGCATCAGGGGCCTTCCCGATGATCTTCGTGTTCTTTATGATGACATTTCGGGAGATGGCCTCGTGATGTTTGGTGCGGGCGTGATTCTTTATAGCCCCTCTTGGGCGTGGCACGAGAGTCTCTTCGACAGTCGCATGGTAGTCATACCTACGTAGGCGCCGCTGGACGGTGGTTCGATCCCATGGGGGGACGAAATTGTTATCAACTTAAAAATTCCCCTTCGGTACATATATGAAAATATATCATTTGGGAGGTAAAGTGAATTTAGATATTAAAAAAAAAAAGGACATTTGCAGCTTGAATTGATATATAAATGGATCACGGTTCGATGTGATAATTATTCATAACAAAAGGCTACGTTCTGTCAAACGCTCGAATGGCCAACATGGTAGACGGGGTTTCATATCGATTCTAATTACGAAAGCATCCAGATCGAGGGTGATTTGTAAGGTCAGAATCGATATGAAACTTATGCGTCTCTGTTGGCTTGATTGGATAGCGTCACTGACTGTTCTGATTTCGTCCCCGTCCACCTGGACGGTGGTTCGATCCCATGGGGGGACGAAATTGTTATCAACTTTAAAATTTTCCCCTTCGGTACATATGGATATATCATTTGGGAGGTAAAGTGAATTTAGATATTAAAAAAAAAAGGACATTTGCAGCTTGAATTGATATATAAATGGATCACGGTTCGATGTGATAATTTATTCATATTATAATTACTATATATATATATATATATATATTATTAATAACTGATTAACGAAATATGTAAAACGTGATGCTATGTATAAATAAAGGTGATGCCACGGAGGATAATGAAGAGGCGAGAATTGCTAAAGATCTACCTCAAGTAAAGGGTCGTGTAGACCGAAATATCTTGGCTATTCTCGTCTCTTCATTTTCCTCCGTGGCGTCACCTTTTTATATATATATATATATATATATATATATATATATATATATATAATATATACATTTGAACACAATGGTCTCATTTTCAAGGCTAAAATGAGACCATTGTCTTGAAGTGTTGGCAACAATATAGAAACCCGATGTATTGAGTTATTTCGCTCTCCGCCTGTTATTATACGATGGAGACTAGCCTCGACATCTTATTGGGTATATATATATATATATATATATATATATATATATATATATATATATATATTACCGAGGTTCCAACCTCGGTACATTATATGTTGGTGGCAATGACCGTGCTGCCAGGCATCCGTTTTCTCTCTCTCTCTCTCTCTCTCTCTCTCTCTCTCTATTACCTAAGGCAATTAAATCAGACTCGTGAACCACAAAAGTACATTTATTTAAGAGCAAGGCATTAACTAAATAATTCAGGTTCTTAACAAAATGATTAGATGAAAGGTTGAACTCAGATAGCCCACTTCATCCCTCTTCTGTAATAACCAACATTAGTTTAGTCATAAAACTAGGCATAGTCACAGCAGTCTAGTAACACCACGAAACATCAGTTAAGTTCCCATTTCTAAATAAGTCATTATATCAGTTCCCCTTTGTCTCAGATCCGCCTATAAGAAGACAGGAGAACACATCGATAAGCAAAGATTAAAAAGCAAAATAAAAAGGTCAAATAAAATTAAACATCTTTGAAATAAATATTCAAAATACATTCAAGCCATATATATATATATATTATATATATATATTATATATATATATATATATATATATATATACAATTATTATAAAACAATATCGTCTTGGGGAATTTAGATCTCTTAAAATCAACCAAATCCCATATATATATATATATATATATATATATATATATTATATATATATAAATATATATATATATATATATATATATATATATATATATATATATATATATCTGGGATTTGTTGATTTTAAGAGATCTAAATTCCCCAAGACGATATTGTTTTATAATAATTGTTAAAATACTTTGACAATTAATTGTTGAAAAGCATATAGAAGAAGTTTTTGACTAACTTTACAAAGTATTAAAACATTTCCTTGTGAAACCTGTTGGAATAGTATTAAAAACTTCACTTGAATGACTTTTAGAGGAACTTACAACTAGCGTAAATCAACAACCAGAGAAAATAAAGTACATCCCTCCGTCAGCTTCGGTACAAAAAATAAAATCACTTATCTGCCAGTTTTAATCTTATACTTTTTTACCTGTACTTTTAAAATATTGAAATCTACCCATAGCTTTTTGTGGTATCTTTTCGACGAGGTTAAAAACGACATCTTGGATCCATCATCTGATCGCGATCCATCTAAAAATCTAAAACTGCCATCCACTAAACAAAATTTAGCGCAGAATACCGATCGCATGTTAGGCATATTGCAAATAAGCCGACAGGAGACACGCACAAGACCGCCCAGAAATGGCAAACCTCCGCCAAGTTTGAGAATCCTTTCATATCACTCCCAAACTGTCATCGCTTGCAGTTAGTCGCTTGACCCACCGTTGGGAAAATATTCGTTAAAATCCTTACAAACAGAAACAGGCAACAAGCCGAAAACATCATGGAGCTAAAAATATCAGAAAGAGCAAACAGAGATAGATTAATAGTGATCAAAACTATACCAGGAAATCTAAGGAAAGCACACATAATCCACCACGCACCAGCATCGACAATGCAGCGTCTATTCAGTGCGTTGCCAGCTCATCCGAGGAATATATCGGGAGAGCGTAGATGTGTTTAAGAATAAGCTCGACAAATATCTAAGCTGCATCCCAGACCATCCAAGATTGGAAGATGCAAAATATACCGGAAGATGCATTAGCAATTCTCTGGTAGACATTAGGGGTGCCTCACACTGAGGGACTAGGGAAACCCGAACAAGCTGTCAGGTCTGTAAGCTGTAAGCGGGACCACAGACATAGCTTTCTTGATGAATATTATTATCACTCCCGGTTCATTTAATTTGCATACGTAGCTGATAAAGACCTTGTCCAAGATCCATTTACATTCACTTTGTTTTGTCAGCAGTCATGGCATTGCATCTTTATCTTCAATATTCATGACTATCCCAGGCACAGCATGTCATATCAGAGTTGCTTATAAAAGTTTCATGATGTTGTATATAATTGCCGTTTAATAAAATATGTCTCTTGCTTGTCATGAAATCAGATTAATTGTTTTACGTTCATATAAATAAACGGAGGTATAGATATTATAATATGCAGCCATATCCCGTGGAATTTGCAGGATGCACAGTTTTTGGGGGCATAAATAATTCTGAATTCTATAGTACTTCCTTGTCATTTTACCATAATGTTTCAAATTAATTATTAGGCTATGATGCAAATGAACCGAAGGTATAAAATATAGTACAGTCTAGAATTATACCTAACGCCATAATGGAGTCTTTCATGATTGGTTTAGAGCCTTTATAAAACTGGATTGAATAATAATAATGAAAAAAAAATTTATACGTGTTATGAAACCGATTGTAGAAAATGGTGTTTTGGAAGAATATAGCCAGGTATGTTACGAATTCTCATTTAAGGAGCTTCATGTATATATTCTCATTAACAAGCTTAGTTATTCGTAAACAGAGCCGGGTTGCAAAGTCTATGAAGACATAATCCTATTAACGGTTACAACGTTTATTAAGACACAAGATCTCATTAACAGAAACGTGTTGAGAGGACTTTTAGGACGTCATTGCATATTAACTCATTAGAATATGCTTTGAATCATTAAAAGAAGATGAAGTTTCACTAAGGTAACACTATATAGTTCTATTACCGCATGATCTTATTAACGTGTATGTATATACATATGTATGTATGTATATATATATATATATATATATATATATATATATATATAGATATATATATATATATATATATATATATATATATATATATATATATAGTTTATCAACAATAGCAGAAGAGGAAGCTGAATTGTCAATTGTATGCGTAACCGATGTGATAAGGCCAGTGAATGAATGAAGTACAGAGTATAAGTTATAATTATGTTATATAAGTGATTTCTTAAACTCGCAAAATTCTGTATCCTCTTTCATATTTATTCTTTACAAGGCAACTGGGAAAGAGAGAAAGAGAGAGAGTGAGAGAAAGAGAATAATTCATTATCATGTTATAAAGCAACCCGAGAACGCATACTTTCGCTGCAAAATACATAAATAAATAAACAGACAAATAAAAAATAATACGCATCTGGTCCCTGATTCATCTCAGAAGCAGAGTAATTATTCCTAGGCTATGGCCCACGCCCCCCCCCCACCCCCCCCACAAGCCTCCCTCCTCCAAAATTTCATTAAAATCTATTGAAAACTCTTCGAGTTATCTCTCTTCAGAAATCTACGGACTGACCAGAAAACCAGGGAAACTTGCAAACGACTTTAAAACTGAGCAAAGGGAAGCAATTATCAGGCAGTCATAATTTACACTTACTTTGTGGCTTTCATAAATCACTTATTCAGGGCTCTTATACCTTATTGTGACCCATTACCGCTGACACCAAACTCCTAAGGGACCATTGCAAGCTTCTAAATACTATTCATGCCTGACTACTCATACATTTGTCGTTAACATTCAAGTGCTGGCCAGACCCTACGTTGATTAACTTCGCTGGGAGACCACTAATGTAGAAAATTTGCTGTCACGTTCTCATTGCTGGTCACTCATCCAGGTAATGACCAAACCCAACTTTGCTGGATTTCTCTCATCATGAGATCAGCAGTGTAGCAAGCGGTCTACTCTACGTGTGTAGTATATATGTATTATACTAAGATAAATGCATTCCCGTAGCAGGTTTGTGCAGTCGGTGCAACTTGCTTGATACACAACAGATAATATAACCGAAGCTAATTAGCAACTTTCCGACTGCTTCTATTTGACTTCCATATCTGCTTCCTTTCTTCCGTTTGCTGAGTACATGTAAGTATTACAGCTTAGTGTAACAGTGGAGTTTTCTACCAGTTCCACACTTAGACCCTTGCACTTCATCTTCTCTCTTTTCTGGGCCTCTCTCTTTTTGCTGTCCAGCCGCTCCAACTGCCCTTTACACCGTCTTAGGCGCTGAATGGCGGAAGTACGCCGGTGATAGTATAGTAATCGTCTCGACAGCCTAAATTTCACAAAAATAAAAACATGCCAACTCAAGGACCCGATTAGGAAAAGAAAGCTCCCATATCATTTTTCCAAGTTTGTTCATCCCATCTATAAAAAAAAATCACCCCATATGTCTCCTTGAGAAATGATGAAATCTCCTTCTTGGGAGAACTTCTCCCTAGAACTGCGAAATAAGTTTTCTTTCTCGACTGTCCTTTATCTTCCGTCGGACAGACGAAGGAGACTTATGGGCCGCCTCTCCACTGCGATCTTATCTGGTCGCTGCTGGAAACTTTCAGCAGGTGCCCTCTCACTCTCCGTTGAATCTCACAGCCTATACACCCATAAGTAGCCCGCGTAGAATTCGGCAAGGTTTTCTGAGTACGTAGAATTTGGCAAGGTTTTCTGAGTACGTAGAATTTGGCAAGGGTCTTACAGTACATAGCATTTGGCAAGGTTTTTTCAGTACGTAGAATTTGTCAAGGTTTTTTGAGTAAGTAGAATTTGTCAAGGTTTTTTGAGTAAGTAGAATTTGTCAAGGTTTTTTGAGTAAGTAGAATTTGTCAAGGTTTTTTGAGTAAGTAGAATTTGTCAAGGTTTTTTGAGTACGTAGAATTTGGCAAGGTTTTTTGAGTACGTAGAATTTGGCAAGGGTCTTACAGTACATAGCATTTGGCAAGGTTTTTAGAGTACGTAGAATTTGGCAAAGGTTTCAGAGTAGGTACGTAGAATTTGGCAAGGTTTTTTGAGTACGTAGCATTTGGCAATGGTTTTTTAGTAGATAGAATTTGGCAAGCGTTTTTAGAGTAGGTACGTAGAATTTGGCAAGGTTTTTTGAGTACGTAGAATTTGGCAATGGTTTTAGAGTAGGTACGTAAATTTGGCTATGGTTTAGAGTAGGTACGTAGAATTTGGCACGATTTTTTGAGTACGTAGAATTTGGCACGGTTTTTTGAGTACGTAGAATTTGGCACGGTTTTTTGAGTACGTAGAATTTGGCAAGGGTTTTTGACTGCATTTTCGGGCCTAATTTTTTGTAGGGCGATGCAAAGGGGATAGTATGTACCAATCTCTCTCTCTCTCTCTCTCTCTCTCTCTCTCTCTCTCTCTCTCTCTCTATTTAAATATATATTCTATATATATATATATATGAATATATAGATATATATATATATATATATATATGATGTCATTATTACTATTATTTCTTTTATTTTTTTTATTTTTTGCTAAGCCAGCTGATGACTGGACTTTCAAATATTTCTTATATATATATACATCATACATACTATATATATATATATATATCATATATATATATATATATATATATATATATATATATATATATATATATATATTATAGTTATGGTCTAAAGTAGTTCATGACTTATGATAAAGTATTCTCTCTCCCTCTCTTTCTTGTTCTTTCATAGCCAGACTTGCTCTTAAGCAGTTTCTAAGCAATAATAAAGAATTCTTTCTCTCTCTCTCTCTCTCTCGTTCTACGTTAAACATTTCCGGTTCAAACCAATTCGCGGATGCATTACAAACAGATCTATCTCCCTAACTCTGTCACAAAGCGCTAAATTTCTTACGGTGCAGTATTTTCGATGCTATCATGAAATGTCTTTTCTCTCTCTCTCTCTCTCATATCTTATCACAAAACCAACATAAGTTCGATTCCTAAGAAGAATTTCAATGCTTTGAAGAAAAGAAAAAAGTGACAGGAAAAAAATCTAACACTTTTTCCACCACACAGACATAATAATACATCACTGACTATAATAATGCAATGAACTTTCTAAGCCGTTATTGTTTGTTTGTATGGTGTCTTTACGTTGCATGGAACCAGTATGGTTATTCAGCAACGGGACCAACGGCTTTACCTGACTTCTGAACCAAGTCGAGAGTTTGAACTTCTATCACCAGAAATACACATCTCTAACCCCCTCAGTGGAATGCAGGCGAATTGAACTCGCAGCCACCGAGCGAGGTGGCAGGCCAAGACCAACCACGCCACTGAGGAGCTTTCTAACGGGTGTTTCTGATAACTTCTCCCCCGTAATATGGCGACTCAAAAGGAGAACGTACATTTTTCATTTCATCATAAGAAATATGAATAAGACATGACCTCCATACGGGTCTTTGTTAAGAAACCCAGATGAATAAATGTAAAAGTGGCTGACGATTTCGTCGATCAAGAAATAAATTGAAACCTCTCTAGATAATCTTTCTGGTCGCGCTATTTCCCTAAAGATGAAATCATATGGTACACTAATAATACAGGCTTTTTCTTCTTTTTTTTTAACCAGGTCTGCTAGCAGTTTTTTTAAATTTATTTTAGCGCCACCCGTCACATCATCTATTTTCATTCGACATTTCGGCGTCGGTGACCCTGTTAGTTGTGAAGCCAGATAACTCACAATCAATCAATCAATCCTTTGCCATTTCAATGATAATAAAAGCATAACATTATTTTTTTCTACATTTTTTCTTAAAGAAAAAACAGTCTGTTAGGTTTCTGAAGAACCAGATCTGCTAGCTATGTTTTTTAAATTTTTTTTAGACCACCCGACAAATCATCTATTTTCATGCGCCATTTCAATGATAATGAAAGCGTATTTTTTTTTTACATTTTTTTAAAGAAAAAACAGTTTGTTAGGTAGGTTTTTCTTTAGCACCTTTCAACAAATAATTATTTTTTTTCCACGAGCAACTTCCCTAAAAATGGCATCGTAGGTCAGTTTGACATTTTTTTTTTTTTTTGAGAAAACCAGATATGCTAGTTTTTTTTTTGTTTTTTTTTTTTTCTGGTAGCATCATCCGACAGAAACCGAAATACTTGTTTGACCATTTTTTATGAGAAAACCAGGTCAGGTTTTTTTTTTTTTTTTTTTTTTTTGGTAGCATCGTTGAGGAAAAACCTAGAAATTTCTTTGACAGGGTTTGGCTATGGGGTCCCCGTTGGCCCCTATATTTGCAGATATTTTTATGGACTTTTTAGAATCAAAATTTTTAACAGAATGCCCTTCTAATTTTAAGCCACACTTTTTTATTATTCAAATATAAGTGGCAAAGTGAAGCCTTCTTGGATTTTGTGAATAGCCAGCATCATAATATAAATTTTACTATGGAAACCGAGCATAATAACTGCTTATCATTTTTAGATCTAAAGATTGTTAACGAAGATGATAGTGATAGACTCAACACTACCATTTCTAGGAAGCATACATTTTCGGGGGTTTGGGTAATAATTTTTATAGTTTTTGTTTTTTGAAATTTAAAATTAATGCCATCTCAACCCTGGTTTTTAGAGCTATGAAATATACCTCAAATTGGAATTTATTTCACGAAGAAATTGAATTTTTAAAGAGGTATCTTATTAACAATTCTTATCCAGTAAATGTTTTTTTATAATGTAGTAAATAGAATTTTAAATAATAATTTTTCTGAGCAAGTTCCTTCCTATGATGTTAAGAAGCTAGTTATGTACTGTACCATTCCTTTTACATATAAAAACAAATTATGCGAGCGAATAAGGAAAATCATTGAAAGTGAAATAGGTTG